>NC_089754.1:46389770-46394770 GCF_040412425.1 Macrobrachium rosenbergii
ATAGCACCCATCCCCTGTTTTGTTTGGAACTAGTAAACATATCTGAGAGATTCTTCCATTTTCAGTCGAAGTTGTTTGCTCAAAACTAATGAAGTTGTTATTTTATCCTTCATTGTTATTCGAGAACCTGATGGTTACTGACGCTCTGTCAGTGTTCTTTGTACTGACACGGAAGTTCTATCAGTGTTCTTTGTAATGACGTTTTGTTCATTTTCTTTGTAGTATATCATCGTATCATTATTGTAAATATGTTCTTGTTTACTGGCACTGAAGCTCTTTCTCTCTCTCTCTCTCTCTCTCTCTCTCTCTCTCTCCAATAAAAGTCTGGTTCAAAGAGTAGCGTAAGTAATAGGATGGCGCAGGGTTTTGAGATTACATAATTATATAAAAAAAATAGAGGATAGTAGGTTGGTCAACACCTTGGAAGTGTTAGAACTAAGGAGAAGAGGAAGAAACCCTGGGAAGGGCTGGATAGGTGGGTTGAAAGAGGCTTCAGAAAGGAAGAGTCTTAATATCTAGGAAGAAGGTTTGCTAATGCAAAATAGAGATCAGTGGCGCAGGTTGTGCTTGAAGGTACGGCGTGCTTCTGACGAGCCCTCTGTGTAGTGCGTGAAGGGGTTGCAATCCCTGATTAGTGCTGAAAATTGTGAATGGAGCAGTCATTTCTGTTACATCTTTTATGGAGACCATCCGTTCTAGTGGAAAATGAATTATATATATATATATATATATATATATATATATATATATATATATATATATATATATATATATATATATATATGTGTGTGTGTGTGTGTGTGTGTGTGTGTGTGTGTGTGTGTGTGTGATGTGTGTCTTTATTTATATATTCATGTGTTCCATGTATGTGATTGTTGTGTCATATATATATATTTTGTCTTTATTTATATATTCATACGTTCCATGTTTTGTGATTCAGTTATACATATATATATATATATATATATATATATATATATATATATATATATATATATATATATATATATGTGTGTGTGTGTGTGTATATATATATATTATAGTTAAAGTTAAATTAGTTAAAGTCCTCCTGTGCCTCTGTAGGCTCATAGGGCAGGCGCTGATCTCCTGTTTCTTAGGCCAACAGCCAGTGGAGGACAGGTCCCAGTACCCAGCGCCTATGACACGTGACCAGTATGTCAGTGTGTCGCTAGGCCTACTGTTTAATATATATATATATATATATATATATATATATATATATATATATATATATATATATGTATATATATTCATATACGTGTGAGTGCACATGTATAGACCCTAATGTCCCACATGCATGAATATTTCACCATTTACCCACTGAGAGAGCAGTTCCAAACTATCAGTCCTTTGTGAGGACACAGCGACCTTCCCGAGCAGCAGAAATCAATTCTCACGGCACACAGAAGATGCATTAGCTATACTTAGAAGAGAAAGGAAAGAAGGGTTCGATATACGTGACTCTTTGCACGAGACACAATGGAAGATGAAATAGATAAAAAATATATATATTTCTGTACCTGAGAGAGAAGCCCTTCTGATCGCTAACAAGAAGGAACAAGTGAGGAAATCAGTGATGGTAATTGCAGAGAGACAGATAGATAGATAGACAGACAGACAGACGGTTTTCTTGGAATGGAGGCGCGTTTCCAGAAGACATTACGCTTGTTAGAGATAGAATATATAAATGGTTTCATCCCGCAGGGAATGACCTAGTCGAAGGCTCCCATTTTCAGTTATACGATGGTGTACATTTTGACGGAACATTGGATACTCACGTCTGTTGTTCTCTCTCTCTCTCTCTCTCTCTCTCTCTCTCTCTCTCTCTCTCTCTCTCTCTCTCTCTCTACACACACACAAATACATATGCACCCTAGCTACTACCCAAAGCTGTTGACCAACATATTGGTATCTAATTCAATGATCAGGTCAACCAAGAGATCGAACGAATGTGATTATATCTATGAGCAGAACGTGCTGAAGTATGTACTACGAGGTCGGAGAGAGAGAGAGAGAGAGAGAGAGAGAGAGAGAGAGAGAGAGAGAGAGAGAGAGAGAGACTGTTAAGAGAAGGAGACTTTTCCAAGAAAGCTGAAGTAGGTGAAAGGTATTGTTAGGGCTATTTGGAAAACTAAACTGCCGTAATTGCTTTAGTTTTTTCACTAATTAACTTTGCTTCTTAAAAATATTTGATTAAGGCCATCGCAGTAGCAGTAATAAATGTCTTTGCAGTTACAAATATTTGCTTTTAATGACGTTTTTATACAACAAAGCTTTTGTTTGTGGCCATTGTTTTTGTTTATCGGTTAGTCAGCCCTTGTCAAAATACGCCAATATAATTATGCTTTTAAAATAGAAAATCACTTTTGATTATAATCATTGACGTGATTATACACCCGATCAAAGATTAGATTTTTTTTTTTGTTTGTATGTAACTTGCGATGATTTTAGAACAACCTTTGACGTTTTCAGGCACAAGCGATGATTAGCCCAGAAGAAAAACAACGGAACTTTTGCATTCGACCGCTTTTATTGAAATGCACGATAAAAAAAAAGTTCTCTCATTTGTGTTCGTATCATGGACGTTCTTTGAGCGATAACAAGCTCTGCTAGTTTTAACTTTTTTTTCTTTTTTCTTTTATTCTAGGTAGTACATTGACGCGCTTGTGCGCTGTACACGCATGTAGGCTGCCTGTCTTGTCTGTCATCGATCGGCCCTCCTGTTTTGTAGGTCTCTCTCTCTCTCTCTCTCTCTCTCTCTCTCTCTCTCTCTCTCTCTCTATATAATATATATATAATATACACACACACACATATATATATATATATATATATATATATATATATATATATATATATATATATATATATATATTATATATATATATATATGTTTATATATGTTTATATTTTGCGTGTGTATATACATATATATAAGTGTATATATGTGTATATGTGTATGTATTATATACAAACTAGCAATTGATTTATTTATCAGCCTACATCTGTCTGTTTATTATTTACATAAAATTTTATGTATAATAATAATAATAATAATAATAATAATAATAATAATAATAATAATAAAAAAGGGCAAAACAAGATAGCATGCATTTGCTTTTTCATCCTCTAGTTTTTAACCAAGAGGTAAAAAAAAAAAAAAACCATCCACGGCATTACTGTTTATTGTGAAATTTGCAAAGGCTCATCAGCGGCACTGTTTTACATATTCTTTTTTTTTTGGAAGCCTCTTCAACGTTCATGGGTAAAAAGGCCCACTATTTTTCTTTCTTAAAAATTTTGTCACCTTTTCATCACAACTTGTCTGGGCTACCATCTCCTTTTACTTGAATTTTTCTTTGGTCAGAATGGGTAAAAATTTTTATAAGATATGCATAAAGAGAGAGAGAGAGAGAGAGAGAGAGAGAGATGAGAGACTAGCCCTCTCCTTTTACTTAAGTTTTTCGGTGAAAATGGGTAAATATATATATATATATATATATATAAAAATATATATATAATGAGAGGGGATAGATGAGAGAGAGAGAGAGAGAGAGAGAGAGAGAGAGAGAGAGAGAGAGAGAGGAGAGAGAGACTCTGATTATGACTAGTCCTCTCCTTTTGCTCAATTTTTTCTTCGGTGAAAACTGGTAAAAATATATATATGTATATAATGGAGAGAGAGAGAGAGAGAGAGAGAGAGAGAGAGAGAGAGAGAGAGAGAGAGAGAGAGCGAGAGAGAGAGAGAGAGAGAAACTCCGATGATGACAAGCCCTTTCCATTTACTCAAGTTTTCCTTCGGTAAAAATGGACAAAAAAATTTATATTATGGAGAGAGAGAGAGAGAGAGAGAGAGAGAGAGAGAGAGAGAGAGAGAGAGAGAGAGAGAGAGAGAGCCAACTTCTGATGATGACAAGCCTGCTAAAGAACTGATAAGTTTAGAGTCAGGGAAAAGATGGTCCCCGAATGATGTTTGGGGAATGTCACTCAGAAGAGGTGCAGCGTTCCGCCTTAACTGAAAAGACGATATCTTGATGCAAATAATGTTCTCCTTATCTAGAGGATCACATTTCTCATGCTATGAAAGCTCTCTCTCCTTTTGCTTTTGAATGATAACTTTCTTTTGAGGCAATGGGCCATAGTATCGGCATTTCTTAGAGGAAAAAAACCCGAAAAACGTAGGGCTGTGGTCTGCTGGAGAGTCTTAGAGGGTGGTCTGGTTTTCTAAATGGCCTCCTGGTTTGATATCAATATTGTTGAGTAGGCCTAAGCTCCGGTAGGCCTTTGGTTTTTTTTTAGGGTATTCCTTTGTATGTTGTATTCATTCTTTTGTGTAATAAATTTATATATATATTATATACAGTATATATATATATATGTATATATGTATATATATACAGTATATTCATACATATATTTTTATATATACACACATATATATTATATAATGTATATGTGTGTATGTATGTATGTGTGTATATGTATATATACTAATTGGATGTATTTGAGTTTATGCAATCATAATTATAATTGCTATTAGAAAAATTTCTTCAACTTTAACTCCAATTTGGAACATTTAGAGTATTTCAAGTTATTTTTAACAAGGATTGCTATAAATATTTTTTTAAATAAAATAACTATTTTAATCATTCAAATTGAAAAAGAATTGTTTAATGTTAGAAATTTATTAATTAAAAAAAATTTCCGTTATGTAAAACAAATTTTATATATACATACAAAGCTTCAACAACAGAATTTTCCCCTCGCAGTAAAACAAATGTCCACAGAAAATTAATTAATGCACTACCCGCTTGAGTGATAACATTACTCCGGAAAATATAGACGGACGGGAAATCTTTGAACACTGCTCGTTAAATTAAGTAGGCTATGGAAGGTTTGATTCCTCTTGGAGCAAAGATCTAATGGGTTTTATAATAAAAAAACTAATAAATAAAGGCGCCGAAGTTTCTTCTGCGCTA
>NC_089754.1:46399770-46404770 GCF_040412425.1 Macrobrachium rosenbergii
CCTCGTATCATATCTAGCAGAATAATAAGAGCTGTAGTATTAGTGTTCAGTAAAAAAAACATAATTTCAACTGTCTGTGGCAAGAGTAATGGTTTGGGTCTCAGATTCGTTTCGTGCATGCTTGCTTTGATTTGTTTCGTGCATGTTTGCTTTGATTCGTTTCGTGCATGCTTGCTTTGATTCGTTTCGTGCATGTTTGCTTTTGATTCGTTTCGTGCATGCTTGCTTTATTAAGGAATAAGATGCCTTAGACACGGTATGACAAAAGGTAAGAGTTTTCCCATTATCTGACCTAGTAATGATTACGTCGTTTGGTTGTCAAGAATGATCATAGAATTGCAAAAGATGATGGAAATTATTCTCTCTCTCTCTCTCTCTCTCTCTCTCTCTCTCTCTCTCTCTCTCTCTCTCTTAATAATTACAGTACATGGATGCTAAGAACGCCAGTAGTTTTTCAATGAATTATGTAACTCTCTCTCTCTCTCTCTCTCTCTCTCTCTCTCTCTCTCTCTCTCTCTCTCTCTCTCTTAATAATTACAGCACATGGATGCTAAGAATGCCAGTAGTTTTTCAATAAAAGTACATGGATGCTAAGAACGCCAGTAGTTTTTCGATAAATTTTGTAACTTTTTTCTCTCTCTCTCTCTCTCTCTCTCTCTCTCTCTCTCTCTCTCTCTCTCTCTCTCTCTCTTAATAATTACAGTACGTGGATGCTAAAAACGCCAGTAGTTTTTCGATAAATTATGTAACTTTCTGTGTCTGTACGTCTCTCTCTTTCTCTAGTTGACAGGTTTCAGACTTACGCACACTTGATGCGAAGTCGTAAACGTTGTCATTATCGTCTTTTTTTCATCCAAATCGCCTGGTTTATAGCTGCTGCGTGGAGTAATGTCAGTCCATTCGCCAGATAGCAGGGGCGGACATATATAGATCTCTCTCGCGTTGTTTGTTTAGATTCCTCGACCATTGACATCAGCATACAGACGGCCGCCATATTAAGAAAAGGCAGGTTCCAAGAGAGAGAGAGGAGAGTGTTTGGACTGATGAATTTGGTGGAGGTTTCATCTCTTTAATCAGATGATACAATGGTAGTTGGACTGGCATCTTCAGGTTCGTTGATAATTGTCGTGAATACACACCCACACTTAGACACACACCATATATATATACTGTATATGTGTGTGTGGACATACATACATACATACTATATATATATAGTATACATACATATATATATATATATATATATATATATATATATATATATATATATATATATATATATATATATATATATATATATAAATGTGTATGTGCCTGTGTGTGTATGTATGTATGTATGCATATGTACTCCAACTGCTTGCACAAGAGGGTCATTTGTTTTCTGCATTGTTCTTTTTATGCCAGTGATAATCAAAATACAACACAACGTAAATCCACGTTTAGAATTACCGTAAGAAACGGGGCCATCTTCCCCAATTGGCCCTTCTAGTAATATGCAAAATAACGTATCTTGGTCCGTCCTTCAGATTAGTGCGGAAGATCCTGTGGTGGGAATTTGCAGTCTCGACCCTCTTTATTTTTTCCTTTTTACTGTCAATTTTGACCTTATGAGTACACTAGTAACAACAATAATAACAGTTTATCTCAGAACCCCATAACAATAACAAGGATGCTTTCCCTCTGCATTTGTTGAGCCGAAGTCAGCATCCGGGCCATATGGTTTCTTCCTTCGTACCTTCAAGATGCTTGTATTCTGTTGCTTTTTATGCTATCTTGAGCTTTCTATACATCTTTCCACAAACATGCATACATACGCGTGCGCGCACACATTTATATATACATATATGTATATATTTTCATGAAGCTACAAATGTCGCTTAATATCCAGTTCACGGTACTTCGGGAATATCCCCGATGGGGAATTATCACCGAAGGGGAATTTTTAAAGTGAATTGATATTAAGCGACATTTATAGCTTCATAAATGTATATAAATCACGGTGTGATAAAAATTTCATATGCCTATATATAAATATATATATATATATAATATATATATATATATATATATATATATATATATATATATATATATATATATATATATATATATATATATATATATATATATATATATATATATATATATATATATATATATATATATATATATATATATGTGTGTGTGTGTGTGTGTGTGTGTGTGTGTTTGTGTTTGTGTGCTGTATATATTGAATGCAAATATCCACGAGCTTATTGTCTATATTTTCTCTTTTACTTTTTATATTGCAATAAAAATGGTGTCGGGAGAACTTTTCCTCTTACCTGCTCTTTGAAGTTTATTTCTCTTTTGATCCGTTTGAAGAGGCAAGTCTGCCATTTTCCCTTTTCTTTGAGGGTACAGGTTTTTTTTTTTTACTCCGTTTTTATTGACTTTCTTTTAGACATGAATCATCTGATATTTTCGTGGTGTGGAATCCGCTTTTTCAGGTTTTGCCCCAAAGAGCTGTGTTTAGGATGAAATTGTTTTTCCTATTTTTATGTATTTCCCATGTTTCGTTTGTTGCTTATTTTTAAAAATGCGATTGGTTTAAGAAGGAAGAAATTACACACACACACACATACACACACATGTACACATATATACAGTATATATGTATGTTTGTGTGTGTATATTTATATATATGGATATATATATATATATATATATATATATATATATATATATATATATATATATATATATATATATATATATATATATATATATATATATATATATATATATATATATATATATATATATATATATATATATATGTGTGTGTGTGTGTGTGTGTGTGTGTGTGTGTGTTGTAGTGTGTGTTTTATTTACTCCTCCTTAATTGTGGGTACTTTATAGAGGAAAAGACACTGGTCACTGGCACATTTATACTCCAGTAGCTGATTCCTGGCCTGACCCCCTGAGCAGAAGACTTCCACATTAGCCGCGTTTATTTGAAATGTTGAAAATGTCCAGACTTCTGAATTCTCTCTCGTGTTGTTTATCGTTGAACTTCTGCTGTGTGCTTTAATCTTTATTCGTGTTGTAGATTGTCAAAATTGCTCTCACGTGGAATCTCTCTTGCGTCGCAAATTGGTTGGATTTTTTGAGTCTTAGACTTTATTACTGGGGAGTATTTCCCTCTTTTTTATTTGAACTAATTCCAGTGAGGAATGCCGCGTGCTTCACTTGCTATATTCAACACTCCTTTGCCAAGACAGTTAGGGATTTCCAATATGATTTGATTCAGTAACGTCGTGGTATAGTACCTGTCCATATGATGTCTTTTCAATCCTTTCCTTTCTTTGCATTGGTAGAAAATTGAACTGATAAAGGTTCAGTAGTCACTATTTTCTAACCGTGAGAATATTTTTGTCATATTTCTAAAGTCAGTTGAGTATTATTTCATGCACTAATTTATTTAGGTTTTCCCAATTTCAAGAACCTGGAAAGGACTGCAACCAGGTCTAACCAGATGGGATCCAATTATTAATTAAAGACTGAGAGATAACAGGAGTTTCTCCACAAGGAAGAGCTCATAGAAGATTCGACATTATAATTATACCTTTATCAGAATTTTGAATGGTAGGAAACTGGAGATGGGTTAATAAAAGCCTCTCCTAAAGCGGAACGAGAGACCATAAGTTACTTTAAAGCAATTTTGTATTTTATAGAATTTTTATTCACGAAATAAAAAAAAAAAGATAGTGCAAGGTGGTTAAGGTTAAACGTCTGTATCTGAATCATCTGAAGATAATTATTTTTCATTAAGGGAAGCAAAAAGACAACGAATTTCCCATTACCAAATAAGACATTTATAATGCTGACGTGGCAACATTAATATTTGTTGAGTGGGAAGTCGCAAACTCAAATTAATAACCTTGTTGCATGAACATTTTATAATTGGTAAGCTGCAATGTTACTAGTTTTGACACTTGTCATTCATAGCCTGCATTTATGAGAAAAAAAAATTGCTCATACAAGCGTTGGTAATTCATTAATGATAATTTCATGCATAAAAAGTAAAGCGTGTTTTGAATATTGGAAAACTTGTTGCCAATGATAAACTAATATTATCGTTGAGCGATAAAATTTATTAACCGATAAACTTTTGCAGTCGAAGGAAGAACGAATTTTGAGAAATGGAATTAATATCTGAATCCTGTAGACTGGAGTCACATTAACACCTATTCATTATCAATCATATCACAAATTTATACATTTCACCTTCATTACGGCTCTAGAATAATCCTGATGGGTTACGGCGCTTGGTCTTCAAGACCTAAATTTCATAATCAATCAATCAACAATGCTTGTGGACGCCAGTGCGCCACGTAAAGATAAAATACTCACGATAGTAAATGTTTGAAAGCAGCGTAGCTGGGAGGCAGAACACGATGACCAGCACATCAGCCACTGCTAAATTCACGATGAAGAAATTGGTCACTGTTCGCATTCTGGGCGTTCTGGAAAGACAAGGAAGGAGCGACGGGTGACTCTCTGTTACAGTTATAATCAAGGGGAAAATGAGTGTTACATGATGTGAATTCTGCCATGCAGGTAGATTTATGTGTTTTAGATCTTAGAAAGTGAAATTATGATGTAGCTTAGATTTAGTGCAAGGATGGCCACTTACCATAATACATTTATTTAAAGTTTTTTTTATATTTTAGCCTTTCAAGTTTATATGTATATATATAATATATACATATATATACATACATATATATATATATATATATATATATATATATATATATATATATATATATATTTGTGTGTGTATGTATATATATGCATATATAATTGAAAAAATGCCACGGGGATCATCACACGGAGAGAGTCTTAATGATGTACTGTTTAATAACAGGGGGAATAATGTAAAAAACAATGTTGACAATTATATCCCTGTATCTGGAGGTGGAAAGTGTAATGGGGTTTTAGAGGATTTTGTG
>NC_089754.1:46414770-46427270 GCF_040412425.1 Macrobrachium rosenbergii
TACGTATATATGTATGTATGTATGTATGTATATATATATATATATATATATATATATATATATATATATATATATATAAATTTATATATATTATATATGTGTGTATATATATGTGTATGTGTGTATATATATATATATATATATATATATATATATATATATATATATATATATATATATATATATATATTTATATATATATATATATATATATATATATATATATATATATATATATATATATATATATATATATATATATATATATATATATATATATATATATATATATATATATATATATTATTCGATGCTGGCATGTTGCATTGAAATCTTTACATCCCGGAACGTGCGCTAGCCATTAGGTTTAGAAAGATTTGGGATGAAATGTTATTGCGCTGAAATGGAAGGACTGCTATTAATATGGACAGAGCAGTTATTGTAAATGCTGCAGCGAGGCTCTCTCTCTCTCTCTCTCTCTCTCTCTCTCTCTCTCTCTCTCTCTCTGACGCTGAAAATATCTTCTGTGTTATTTTAAGTGCACGTTCTTTTTCGAATAACGGAAAGAACCATTTTCTCTCTCTGGAGACAAAGGGAAAATCCCATGTCTTGAGTAATAACAGATAAACAGGAAGTCTCCTAATGGAAGCTTCGATAAACACTAATTGGTTTTGCAGGGTCTTTATGTGGAGCGGTGTTGCGATTAAAATTGTTATTGTTTTAAAACGTAAGGGGTTTTGCACTGAATATCAGCTTTCGGCCAGAATACTCCCTTGACTCATTGCATTCCGGCCTGCCGAGATTCTCAGATTCAAATGTTTTTGAAATAAAACTATTGGATTTGCGTGAACAGAACTAATAGCTTAATAATTTTTGGTGCATCTTGTGATTATTTGACAGTGAACGAACTTTCTTAAGACAGGTTGCTTTCTGTTAAAATTTTTGAATTAGACTACATTCCAGCCCCGTTTCATTTTGTCAGCTTGAAATTGGAATCTAATCTTTTCCTTTCATCTTCTACATTCTTTACTGTTATTCGTACAGCACGCTTCAAATTTCCCCATTTTCGTGAAATTAACTGTTACGGGACCCAATTAGCAAGAGTTCATTCATTTATCTTTAACAGATATAACTACGTCTTTACGATAAATGGGCTCCCGCGTTATCTAAATTGTTATTCCCCTCATAACCGCAAATACGTCCGAACTTTTCCCCCTCCTCGGCATCGCCCTCGATTCCCCTCTGTACGGCGTTTCTCGTAATTCTCATGCAGGCGAGACCAACTCAATTCTTCGGTAACAAAATAGCTTCTCCTTTTTCCTCTCGCATTTACCGCTATATACTCCGTAGGGGGTTAGTGCCGTCAGTGCACCTCGTGCGGTGCACTGTAGGCATTATTTAAGGTTTTTTGAAGCTTGCCTTCGGCCCCCTAGCTGCAACCCTTTTCGTTCCTTTTACTGTACCTCCTTTCATATTCTCTTCTTCCATCTTACTTTTCACCCTCTCCTAACAATATTCACATTGCAACTGCGAGGTTTTCCTCCTGTTACACCTTTCAAACCATTTTACTGTCGATTTCAGTTTCAGCGCTGAATGACCTCATAGGCCCCAGTGCTTGGCCTTTGGCCTAAATTTTATATTCAATTCAATTCACCGCCGTATATTCCTTTTCCCGTCCGTTCCCCTTCCGCTCA
This sequence comes from Macrobrachium rosenbergii, assembly GCF_040412425.1. Lineage (NCBI taxonomy): Eukaryota > Metazoa > Arthropoda > Malacostraca > Decapoda > Palaemonidae > Macrobrachium > Macrobrachium rosenbergii. The sequence goes on from NC_089754.1 coordinate 46,416,465, forward strand.
TTTCACTCCATTGACAAGCCCTCCGTATCTGTCTCGAATCCTCAACCATCTTCTTTCCCTTCCGAGGGCACTTGACGTGAGGCAAATTCTTGACTGTAATAATGTCTCTATCTCACTTGATGCCTGGATCAAGGGGAGTCGTCTTGGAGGATTCTCTTAATTGCCGGTCCTTACAACGGAGAAGGAAGAAAGGGAGTGTGTGCTTAGCCGAAAGGATTATGTACGACCTCAGAGGATTGGGGAAATGGAGATTGCTTCGGTTATCGTCAAAATATCATTTTAATCTTTACCCCCCGTTCATTAAGACGCTGATTCACGACTTTCCTCCTTGGATAACACTTATCTCTCTTTTTTTTTATTATTTCGAATTTTAGTAGTGCCTCTGATCTGAATTTTGGTTGTCTTAACTGTTACCATCCACGTAGGTTGCTCTTGTCAGTACAGATCTTCCCTTCCTTAACCACTGGTTGGAGAAGAGGACTGGAAAAAGATATAACAATTTTATGCCCTGTGTATTCGTAGAAAACAGTGTACTGTATATATCTATATATATATGACCACCGGACAACTGTATAAATTTTTCAAGGTAATCTTTGGTAATTTCGATTATGCAGTTAATTTTTTTTTTTTTAGAGAAGTCTGAATTACCTTTAAGATTTGAAATCTTCCATATGGTTTGTAATTTTGGTTTTTGAGTTGTTCCTCTAATTCGCGTTGTTTTTCTGCAATTTCATGAAAGCTGTGGAGAAATATCTTCACTTTTATTTGCGACTTTAATTAGCCATATGGAAGAGATCTGTGACTCGGTGGCTTGTTTCGATAAATTTGCCTTTACAGGCGTGTTGGATACAGAAATGGTCCATAAAAACTTGTGTTGCAAGAACTAGTTTTGTTTCATCTACCAACATTTCCTCGGTGTCAGGGACGCTTCATTCGGTCATTCTCTTAGGATGACACAGTCCACCGACTGTTTCTTTTCCTTGCTGATAAGCTTTGGAATTCTCTTTCTCCTTCAGTTTTCCTGGCTTTCTTCCTTTGGGAGGTTGGTCTATCGCTTCCTTCGCTGATTTGCCCAACCCTTCTTCTTTTCTTTTTTTCTTTTTCTTCTCTTCTATGGGTCTGCGCAGGAAAAGGGCATAAGGGTTCTCGTCAAATATCTTTTGTTTTTAAAGACGTGTTTATAAATACGTGATCAGCTTTCAAAATACAACCGTGGATGCGATCAATCTTAGTATCTCTCTTTCAGGACGTTAGATATTTAATTGAAAAAGGCTGGAGATAGTCTACGTACGTAGAACTCAATTTTCAACCGACGCAGAAACGAGTGTTTGCGTCGAGCTGTGAGCATATTTCTCCATTTTCTCGACTTTTTTTAAAATTTTGTTTTCTACTTGTTTTCATATTTTCATTCCGTCGTTCGTTCTATGCTTACTTGCTCTATAAACCCCATCCTTATCATCCATCTCTTTTCCAACGCTTTGTAGGTCAGTTACTCTGGGAATTGTAGGATTCCAGGTAGCATAAATGTTTTTTGTTTTTGGTTCTTGACAGGATTGTTTATGCCATTCCCAGCAGATATACCTAGAGAGAAGCCCTAATAAAACGAACATCAGAAAGGTTTTAAGCCGAGTGGGGAATGTATTTTTCGCTGCAACTCCCATAAATATTGCAGCAAGAGATGTTGCTGTTATCTGACTTTTTTTTTTTTGCTTATGGATGTATGTATATATTGATACACTCAGACTTAATTGAAGAATTGTCTGCATTTTTTGTAGATGTAGATAATTATAGACGATGGTTCAGAAATGTTCATCTATGCACAAATACTTAAAATATATACACACACATAAACACACACAAACACACATAAACACACAAACACATATATATGTAAATGTGTGTATTTATATATATACATCAAATATATATATATTCCTAGACACCTGTTTAAATAATCTCATACTCTCCCACGATCCATTTTAACATTCATTTCTTTACTTTCCTGGTTTCCATTCACTCTTATGACCTCACTCTTGCTAACACTGGCTTTCAACTTGTTGTCTTGCCAGTACTCTCAAAAGTTCACTAGTTCCTGCAGCTTCTCTCCAACATCCAAGGTTAACACTGCATTGCTTGCAAACACCAGCCATTCCACATTCCATTCACACTCAGTTTTTTTTTTCTTTTAGTTTTCTGTAAAAGAAAACTATTGTGATGGCTATGTCTGTCCGTCCGACTTTTTCTGTCCGCCCTCATTTCTTAAAAACTACTAAGGCTAGAGGGCTGCAAATTGGTATGTTGATCATCCACCTCCAATCATCAAACATAACAAATTGCAGCCATCTAGCCTCAGTAGTTTTTATTTTATTTAAGGTTAAAGTTAGCCATAATCGTGCTTCTGGCACCGTTACAACACCGGCCACCACGGCCGGCTGAGAGTTTCGTGGGCTGCGGCTCACACAGCATTGTACCGAGACCACCGAAAGATAGATCTATTTTCGGTAGCCTTGATTATACGGTGTAGCGGCTGTACAGAAAACTCGATTGCGCCAAAGAAACTTCGGCGCATTTTTTACTCATTTCTATCACGGTTTTGCTCTGCATCTATCACCCTTTTTGTGACCTCGGGAATCACTCCATCCATAGAGATATTAAACAGCCTCAGAGACGTGACGCACCCTTGTATTAGACCAGTTTTTATGCAAAACCAGTCACTCTCATGCACACTTTGCCTCTTTTATCTATGACGCATTTAGTAGGCTGCCTCGTCTGTTGATAGAATTAATGCAGCTTATATTATGAGAGACGAGATGCCTACATTTGTAACTTTTTATCCATTAATGGATCCGCCCCATCTGTGTAATTACATGATGTACGCGCCATTATGTAATTAACTTTAATGGAAAATAAATTATTTTAGGCATTGTTCTACAGAGCTTCCCGATCACATAAGGCCTCCACTTTCTTAGTAATGTAAATGTCAGTCTTTTACCTACACTTTTGAAACCGCGTAAAAGTTACAAATTGTAGAGTAATACCTTTATGGCTAATTTTAGAAGAAGTCCATTGTTTCGATTAATTGTGACGGGTACATTATCTTTTCATTGATTTTGAAAGGTATTTATTACCATTTAATTCAGCCTTTAAGGTAGTTCATTACCTTTTTGGTCAACCTTTGAGAAGTTTTCTGAATTCTTCTGCGCAATCGAGTTTTCTGTACAACTTATAATGCTGCATGAGCCGCGGCCTATGAAACTTTCAGCCACGGCCCGGTGGGGCCCTGTCCTAGAGCGTTACCAGGCGCACGATCATGGCTAACTTTGACCTTAAATAAGATAAAAACTACTGAGGCTAAAGGGCTGCAATTTGGTATGTTTGATGATTGGAGAGTGGATGATCAACATACCAATTTGCAGCCCTCTAGCCTCAGTAGTTTTTAAGATCTGAGGGCGGACAGGAAAAGTGCGGACGGAAAGATAAATAGCCTTTCCTGCCAATCTTTAGAGAACTTCATTATCTTTTTGGCCAGTCTGGAAAGATGCTGTGTTTTCGAGATGTGGCCTCTTTGCAATCCTGAGTATTTTCTGAAGCTTCTAATCTCTCTCCTGACTTGTTCCAACTCCTATTATTCATTGCTTTTGCTGATGTTCGCTTTAATCCCAAACTTCGATATTGCTTGCCTTCCTTCATTTGAAGCAGATGGTAGTTTAACACTCTCTCTCTCTCTCTCTCTCTCTCTCTCTCTCTCTCTCTCTCTCTCTCTCTCTCTTTATACATATATATATAAATATTTATACATATATATATTTATATATATATTTATACACATACACACACACACACACACACACACATATATATATATATATATATATATATATATATATATATATATATATATATATACATACATATATATATTTATCTTTTGTTCAGTAGAAGAGAGTAGAACAGACCTCAGTGTTAGGGCTTCTAAGAGCAGTGTTAAATAACGCAGGGACCTGAAACATAGTCGCCATCATTCCAAGTCACATGGAATGGCGGTGGAGGTGAGGGGGCGGGGGAGGAATGTCCAAATTCAGCTCGCCTCGATATTCTCAAATGGTTCCACCACGCGGAAAAGATTTATTTATAATGATATTTCACCGAGTGGAAAATGGAAAACTCATCACAGTGAAATGTTATGATATGGCAGCCACTGCATTTCATGTGTTTGCCGAATTTTGTGGTCTGTTTGATATTTACAAAAGTGTAATTCTTTTTCGGGAGCTAAATCTCTGTTATGGTGACAAAGTACGAATCCGAAGTACACTTTATGCTGTGTTAGTAATCCCTTACCATGTGTATTTATAGCAGGCTCCGCAAAAGAACAATACCATTAACTGGAAACACAAATAAAGGTTTTTGTGTTGCTGAAAAGAAGACAGCGTAAAGTAAGGTAAAATCTCCCAGTAAAATGGATGCTTAATTAATATTGTCCTAATTTTAATTAGAACTTTAATTGTTATATCTTTACGTCTAACAATTTAAAGATCCCTATCATTAAGATTCATTAAGATTCATCTAAAAGACTGTTAATTTTAATTTATATATCTTTACTTTTAACAATTTAAAAGATCCTGCGTTATCGATTCACCTAAATGACTGTTAATTTTAATTGATATAAATTTACTCCTAACAGTTTATAAGATCCCTAACATAAAGATACATCCAAAACATAAAGGTACATCCAAATGACTGTTAATTTTAATTGATATATCTTCACTTCTAATAGTTTAAAAGATCCATAACATAAAGATTCATCCAAATGACTTAATTTTAATTTACATATCTTCACTTCTAATAGTTTAAAAGATCCATAACATAAAGATTCATCCAAATGACTTAATTTTAATTTACATATCTTCACTTCTAATAATTTAAAAGATCCATAACATAAAGATTCATCCAAATGACTGTTAATTTTAATTGATACATCTTCACTTCTAACAGTTTAAAAGATCCATACCATAAAGATTCATCCAAATGACTGTTAATTTTAATTGATACATCTTCACTTCTAACAGTTTAAAAGATCCATACCATAAAGATTCATCCAAATGACTGTTAATTTTAATTGATACATCTTCACTTCTAACAGTTTAAAAGATCCATAATATAAAGATTCATCCAAATGACTGTTAATTTTAGTTGATATATCTTCACTTCTAACAGTTTAAAAGATCCCTACCATAAAGATTCATCCAGATGACAGTGAACAAACTGTGGTTTCATAGCCCAGAGCAAAAAGGTCCGAAAATAAATGCTCGTACTTTTCCCTTCGGCATGCAAAGAAATCCCGAAATGAAAGTGGCAGTAATTAGACATTTTTTTACCCCGAGAGAGTTTGCGGTTAATTATCGGAGCAGCTTAACGTTTCCGGCAACATGATCGTTGCATGGAACGCTTCTCTGACCTCGGCCTCACGTCCTTAATTACTGGCTCTCTTGACCAACTAATTATAGGGTCTTTGAAGCATCTTTCCGCCATGCTTGAAAGATCAGAAAATTGGCCTGCAACCCGCGCGCCGAGGAAGGTATGCTGATAGTTCTGTTTGCATGTTTATTTATTTATTTATTTATTTTTTTTTACATTTTCTTTGACTTCTCTCTCTCTCTCTCTCTCTCTCTCTCTCTCTCTCTCTCTCTCTCTCTCTCTCTCCCTGGAATTTGTTAGTATATACACGTTACCTGATAAAATACATTGCTCGGCCATTTATTATTATTATTATTATTATTATTATTATTATTATTATTATTATTATTATTATTATTATTATTATTATTATTATTATTATTTTAAGAACGGTTGTAAAGGGGTCTGAATTGGTCGGATTGTACTGACCGTAAGGTCGGGCATTGCCGTCCTGACCATCTCTTATATGGCTTTATTTTTTTATGGCATATTTAGACAAGTGTCGATATATACGTATATATATATTTATTTATTTATATATAATATATATATGCACAACACACGCACACAAACACAAACACATACATATATTTATATACATATATACATATACATATACATACACATATACATACTATATCAGAGGTGTTACCCTTCCGGTTCTGAGGTAGTCTCTTGGGATAATGCTATTAGCGTCAAATCCTGATTTTTCCTTCCTGGTTTGCGGCACACCACGTTGTTCAACTAACTATAATAAATATATAATAATTCCCTACTGCAGTCAATAAAGTCGCTATTGGGTTTAACGGAACGTTCCTAAGGCAATTTTCAGCTCGATCAGAAGTCGGATCTAGGGCCTGTCGTTTGCTGGCGAGGCGTGAATCTCACTCGCTGGACTACGATAACCTATTTTATATACATATACATACATAAACACATACACACACATATATAATATATATATATATATATATATATATATATATATATATATATATATATATATAATACACACACACACACACACACACACACATATATATATATATATATATATATATATATATATATATATATATATATATATATATATATATATATATATTTATATGATAGGTTTTTACATATTCACACGTAACTTTTCAAACACAAATATTAAACAACAAATACCCTTTAATATCTGTTTCACTTTACCTGGGGTGGAATTTTTTTTATTAAGGAGTGTTTTTGGCTTTATACTTTATTTATATACACATACATACATACATACATTACATTCATACATACATTCATGTATATATATTTAAGATGCTTTTTTATTTATTCATGATATCCTAAACTTCGTTTTGCCAAACATTTTTATATGTGATATTATCCGGTGCTGAAGAGATTTCTGCCACTGTTTGTTGGAAATTAGTGTTGAAAGATTTTCCAGAATTGAGCGGGATGTTTAACACAGTGAAAGAAAAGTTTGTCATTTACCCTCTACTAGTAGTACTACTGCTAATGTTTCTACTTGTCATTAGAAAATAAGTTATTGCATTATTGTAAGTGGTTCGAATTGACAAGCGCATAACGGTAAAATAAAAGTGACAGTGAAAAAATGGTTTGATAATTACCTTTTGTACCACTGTGACTACTTCTATTTCATACTTTCAATAGAAAGTATGAGATAGTAATAGTCGCAGTGGTACAAACTTTCAATAGAAAGTAAGTTACTTCATTCTTATAAATGGTTTGAATCGAGAAACACATAACAGTAAAATAAGAGTGACATGTTGTCGCATAACAGTAAAATAGAGTGACATGTCGTATAACAGTAAAATAGAGTGACGTTGTCACATAACAGTAAAATAGAGTGACATGCTGTCGCATAACAGTAAAATAGAGTGACTTGCTGTAGCATAATAGTAAAATAGAGTGACATGCTGTAGCATAATAGTAAAATAGCGTGACATGCTGTCGTATAATAGTAAAACAGAGTGACATGCTGTAGCTTAACAGTAAATTAGAGTGACATGCTGTAGCATAATAGTAAAATAGAGTGACATGCTGTCGCATAACAGTAAAATAGCGTGACATGCTGTCGCATAACAGTAAAATAGGGTGACATGCTGTAGCATAACAGTGAAATAGAGTGACATGTTGTCGCATAACAGTAAAATAGAGTGACATTTTGTCACATAACAGTAAAATAGAGTGACATGTTGTCGCATAACAGTAAAATAGAGTGACATGTTGTCACATAACAGTAAAATAGAGTGACATGCTGTCGCATAACAGTAAAATAGAGTGACATGTTGTCACATAACAGTAAAATAGAGTGACATGTTGTCACATAACAGTAAAATAGAGTGACATGCTGTCGCATAACAGTAAAATCGAGTGACATGTCGCATAACAGTAAAATAGAGTGACATGCTGTCGCATAACAGTAAAATCGAGTGACATGTCGCATAACAGTAAAATAGAGTGACATGCTGTCGCATAACAGTAAAATAGAGTGGTATGTTGTCGCATAACAGTAAAATAGAGTGACATGCTGTCGCATAACAGTAAAATAGAGTGGTATGCTGTCGCATAACAGTAAAATAGAGTGACATGCTGTCGCATAACAGTAAAATAGAGTGGTATGTTGTCGCATAACAGTAAAATAGAATGACATGTTGTCACATAACAGTAAAATAGAGTGGTATGTTGTTACATAACAGTAAAATAGAGTGACATGCTGTCGCATAACAGTAAAATAGAGTGGTATGTTGTTGCATAACAGTAAAATAGAGTGACATGCTGTCACATAACAGTAAAATAGAGTGACATGTAGTAGCATAAAAGTAAAATAGAGTGACATGCTGTAGCATAATAGTAAAATAGAGTGACATGCAGTCGCATAACAATAAAATAGAATGACATGATGTAGCATAACAGTAAAATAGAGGACATGTTGTCGCATAACAGTAAAATAGAGTGACGTGTCGCATAACAGGAAAATAGAGTGACATGCTGTCGCAAGTATCTAGAAACGTGCCTTCTGCAATTGCTTATCGATTCACCATTTGCCCCCTTGCACGGGGGCATATCCTAAAGCAACAACAACTTACCGGAACACGACGGCGATGACGAAGCAGTTGCCGATGAGCCCCAGGATGAAGACCAGGATGTAGCTGAGGCACAGAACAGTGCCAATGCCGAAGGAGTGCCTGTACATGAGGTCGTCGAGAGAGAAGTCGTAGTCGTATTCGTCGCTGTAGTTGTAGCCGGCTGCCATGGACCCGTTCACGTCCTCCACGTCCAGATCGTCGAGGCCCAGAGACGTGGCGTTGGAGGAAATGTTGAAGAGGGGCATCTCAACGTCCGGCGGGCCCAGAAGGAAATCCTCGGAGAAGTCCATGCCCACGGATCTCCTGTGGATCGTGGCTAGGATGTCCGCTATGCCCCCGGCGTGTTTCTGTCGAGCGGGCCTGTGATTGCCCATTGCGCTGTACGAGGCGCCGCCTTCGTCAGGCGATGGTGATGATACGTCAGACAGAAGCACATTATTGCTGTTCTCGGAACTGTTCCGAAAGAGAGAGTCTCTCATGTCGATCATGTCGCTGTGAATTATGCTGTAAATTGACATGTTTGAATAATAAGAGGTCTCCTGTATATCACTTCTAGTAAAATATGTCATTAAAATGTCTCAGTTTCTCTCATATCTGTCACTGTTTAAGATCACTGAGCAGAGGGTTCATGTTTTCAAAAGGATATTTCACGTCTCATAGCGGGATGTTGGAATGCTACAAGAATAGATTTAACTTTTATTTCCCCCTCCAGCGTGCACGGAGTTTACTCTTGAACATTTCTTGAACGTAGAGTTTGTCTCATTAATCTTGGTTCATTGTACTTCTTGGTTGATCACCACTTATCTCGTCCTCCTTTAGAGGTGAAAGTCTTTCTTTTCTCATATTGGGAATACACTGTTGCGTAGCCACGGTGATCCTCTCCATAATCTGCAAAATACATAGAAAATTCGATGAGAAAAGTGAGCCACTTGTTTAAATATTTAATTTACGAAGCCTTTTGAACATATTGATGCTTAGAATAAGAATCTGTTGTAATTAATCATTACTCACGTTAGATGTACATTTCTAAGCATTCTCATGTTATTTTATAAATATATGGGAAGTCTGTATTATATATCATAAAGATTTAGGTAATGATGTGTGTGTGTGTGTGTATGTCATTTTGTTTGAATCTGTGTGTTAGATGTACATTTATTCAATTATATTCAGATGTTTGTTGTTATATGATATATACACATATATATATATATATATATATATATATATATATATATATATATATATATATATATATATGTGTGTGTGTGTGTGTGTGTGTGTGTGTGTGTATATATATGTATGTATATATGTAGATGTGTATATATATGTATATGTTTGTGTAAATGTATATATATATATATATATATATATATATATATATATATATATATATATATATATATATATATATATATATATATATATATATATATATATATATATGATTAAACCTTTTCCTCCTAACAAGGGTTGGCTACACTGCCGCGTTTGGACTTATAAATGGATTATAAATGAACTCCCTGCGTAGAAAACTTTCACAGCATCAGCCGCTGTGTAGGTGTATGACACGTACACAGGTAGTTCGTCACTTAATGACAGATCCTTTCGTCCAAGCGCTTAAGACTCTAAACACCTGCCCTATAGAAAAGGTACTTATCGAAAAGTGACACAGCAACCAGGCGCGATAAAGTATAATGATAAAGTTTACCGTTGCCAAGGAAAGAGGCAGATTGATTGATAAAAGATTCAATACCGTAAAATGGCATCACAACGATTGTGGCCTCCGACGCTGAGAAATGGTAAAACGATGTGACCTATTTTATAGAAGTCAGAGAAAATTCTTCTTTTATACGCAGTGTTATATAACAGTGTTTTTTTTTTGTGACCGTAAAGAAAGATTCAGATAAAAGGCAGGAGATAAAACGACTTCCACTTCGCTGTGCTTTGTGTGCTAAAGCAGGCACGTATGGGTACGCGCCTTAACGGAGAAGATAATCACCTACTTTAGTGGCCTCCCCTCCAGGCGGCCTACTTTTGGGCGTATAGTGAAAGGGCTTCTGTTCTAAAAGCTCAGATAATTGTACCCGGTCTTAGAGTAAGGTCAGCTGGATTTCCTTAAGGATGTAGCCTTTGTACACAAGAAATTTAATGCTGTTTGTTTAAATGCTGTAAATCTCTCATATCGTGTTTACGCAACTGTAGCGTGTCAGGTATGTAATACTGGCGAATAGTAAAGCACCCTTCTTGTTGT
>NC_089754.1:46432270-46472270 GCF_040412425.1 Macrobrachium rosenbergii
CGTAAAAGCACGCATAATTATTTACCTCTGCTTTCCATATCCTTCCTCCTTAATTAATCACCAGCGCGAATACTTTCTGAACTCGCAAGCGGAATTCAGCTTCAGCCCAAGTACTCCATATGTCACGGGGGAAAATGACCCCCCCCCAACTGCTCTGGTAAATACGAGGGTAATGAGTTGTGAGCAAACTGAAAAATTTGCAAGGCGCTGCTGAGAGAGAGAGAGAGAGAGAGAGAGAGAGAGAGAGAGAGAGAGAGAGAGAGAGAGAGAGAGAGAGATTCAAAGAAAAGAGGTTTGGAGGAGGTGCGAGAGTGCATGAAAGCATTTTGGGGGTAGAAGACCTGTTTCATCTGTTCCCTTGAAAAGGTAGTCAAGGCAGCCTCTTTAAATTTTCAGAGAGAGCCAAGGCAGCCTTCCTTTTTTTTTTTTTTTTTTTGGCAAGTGTGACGCCGACTTCCTGTCTTCGTTGGTCATTTGTTTATTTGTTTATTAATTATTTATTATTATTATTATCATTATTGTTATTATTATTATTATTATTATTATTATTATTATTATTATTATTATTATTATTATTATTATTGAGCGTGTACGCGCTTGCTGGAACTTGGCCCTGCTGTGTCCTCTACCCTCCCGACCCCTTACCTACCCCGCCCCCACCCGAGGCGGACAAACAGGTTTGGAGGGGGTGGGTGTCTGTGCCCTCTCGTTGTCTCCCCTACCAGTCACCTCGGGGAGGACAAACAAGATCCACAGTCACCGGGGGAGGATATTATTATTATTATTATTATTATTATTATTATTATTATTATTATTATTATTATTATTGTAGTGCTTGCGGAGGTAAGCATCCTTGATTACATTCTCTTTAACATTCATTATTAGATGTCTGAATTAATTCTGCCTTTTTTCGTGTGTATGTGTATATCATTGTTAATTCTTAATGTTGTTAATGTTGCAGGCGTAACGATTACTCCATGACCTGGCATGGCCTTTCTTTTCACCAACGGACACGTCACGTTCACTATGCTTGCTCACGTACCTAAACTGCTTGTTTTATAACCGAGATTCGCTTTCCTTGATGTTTTATTTTATGTGGTTTTAGGGGGTGTGGGGGAGGTTTTTATTTTATGTGGTTGGTGGGGGCGGGGGCGTTGGTTGCATTTTGGTTTTTCAGATGCTTAATTTGGAATGGGTGTATCTTTAAAAAAAAAATAGAATCTTCGATTTAATTTTTTTATTTACTGGAAAATAGTATAAAATCAGAGAGGATTAGTTTAGCGCGAAAGAGCACCGTTTGGGAACTTTAGGTTGTCTTAAAGAACGGAATCCGAGTTTTATTTTATATTAGCTTCAACTTTTATGATACTCAGTTCTTAACAGTTACCGTTTCCGGTTGTCGTAAATAATTTTATTTCCTCTTATTTCTATTTTTTTTTTTTCCTGGGTGTCTCTAACTCATCGAATGCCTCTGGGGTAAATTAAAAAAAAGTTGAGAGAGAGAGAGAGAGAGAGAGAGAGAGAGAGAGAGAGAGAGAGAGAGAGAGAGAGAGAGAGAGAGAGGACAGAAATTTTAAATTTAAAAGGAACTTGCGTGACCCATTAATTTTTTTTGTATTTAAAATTCCCGAGATCCTGGAACAAGGCAGCTCATCATTCGTCTTAGAACTAGCGAAAGCTGAACGTGGCAGGCCCCACAGGGGGGTAATGCCGTCGGTGCACCTCATGCGGTGCACTGTAGGCATTACTTAAGGTTCTTTGCAGCGTTCCTTCGGCCCTTTCATTCCTTTTACTGTACCTCCGTTCATATTCTTCCATCTTGCTTTCCACCCTCTCCTGACAGTTGATACTTAGGGCAACTGAAAAGTTTTCCTCCTGTTACACCTTTCAAGCCTTTTTACTGTCAGTTTCCGTTTCAGCGCTGAATGACCTCACTCGTCCAAGCGCTTGGCCTTTGGCCTAAATCCTAAATTCTATTCTACTCTGAATGTGGAAGAAAAAGCCAAAGTTCGTTGTTTAAGTACATTTCTGTCATCGTTGCCCTTATCTTTCAGATTGTCATTTTAAGCGTCTGCATTTTCTTCATGTACGTATTCTGTTTGGTATTCACCTGTTTATTTATATATCTAAAGTTTCACTTGCCGAAAACATTTTGGTTAAAGGCGAGTAGCCAGTGTATAAACAGGACTTGGTCCAGCAATAAATATTTCACGAGTGCGACCTTGTTTTTGTGTAGCAAGTTTTTCTAATTAGGGATTAAGCCTTATCCGCTTCTAATTAACTTTCAAGCCTTCTCTGGGAAAAGACTGAATTTCATAGGGCGACCTTTTCAAGAAATTCAAAAAAAAAAAAAAAAACAGAAATGAAAAAAAAATTGCAGAGCGTTGTAGTGCCCAAGCGCTGGTAATTGAATTTGCCTTTTATTTTTTTTTTCCTCCCCCTTTTTTTACCGGCGTTGTTTCAGCGTTTTGATGGCTAATTCATGGGAAATTTTCCTTATTTTATTGTCTTTTTTTTTTTTAGAAGTTTGTTTTCGCAAAAACTCCCTCAACTGAAAGACGCTACAAATATTGTCGAGTTGTTGAATGGGAAACAGTTTAGGAATGAGGAAAGTGTAAATTATTCAAAGTATACGTTATTCAAAGTACAAATTATTCGTCTCCTATTAACGTTCATCCAGCGAATAACTATTAATGTCATTTTTTTGTACCTGCAGAATCTAGATGTAGTTATTAAAGTCAATTATGAATGGCATTTGATAAACTCTTCTAAAAAAAAAACCGGATATTTGTAGTTGAGTAATGTAACATTTCCTGTCCCGGAAATGAATGGGGAGATGATTACGTGCTTGCTTTGGCCGTAATACCGTAATGCATTCGGATTTAACCAACCATAAAATATGCGCGGGTTCGAAGTCAGACGGAAAAACAAGCAGCTCTTTCCCCTCTCCGGTTCCGAACGCCCTTCAGTCGGCAGAGATGGACGGATTAAAATTCTGCGCGTGTGACACAAGCCTGATTTGCCCCCCTTGCTATTTTTACTCCCTCTAATCTTCGATTCCAAATGACTTATTACCGGAGGTAATTTTCTGGGGGGAAAGTTTTCTCTCTGCGTTTTTTAGACTCCGCTTTTGACGCAGTCCCCTTTTTCCGAAGAGAATGCTAAATTCAAATTGGAGAGTTTGTGTCTAATGTTATGTCCGTCACGGAGGATTCGTTGATTTTTCCATGCCACTTTTTTAGGGGGGAATTCTTACAGAAAAGAAATCGTGTTGACCTAAGTGAATATTTTTGAGGGGAATTCTTGCAGGAAAACAAATCGTGTTGACCTAAGTGAATTTTGAGATAAGGTCTCGATAATAATAATAATGATTATCATTATTATCAATATTGTTATTGTGCTGTAGGTGTTGTTGCTGTTGCAATATCTTTCACAACACTTGTGCTTGTTAAATCCAGGTGCTTTGGAAGCCTTGGTTTCATGAGCGTACCTTTATTTGATTGACCGGGACATGACTGGTGCAAACACCCTTAATTAAGGGCGACGTTAATCTTGGCAGGAATTTAGAAAATAGATGATATAGTTCTGCTATTTTCAATCGTGGGAAAGTGAGAGTTTGGTTCTGTGTAGAGATACTTATAACACAGTAATCATAATCATCAGTAGTTTTCAATTCACACCCCTTTGGGATGGACAGGCCCTTGTTCTTTTCTTTTCTGAACCAAAATGAATCAGGAAAATGAATAAAAAGAAAATTGACTATAAGTTCTCAAGTCAGCGATAGAACTGCCTCTTGAAAGAAGATTGATTACAAGATCCAGGAAAAACGGAAGCATGAGCAGACTTCCAGAGCTTGGCAGTTGATGAAAAATCCAATCTACCTGTTATTCCTCAACAGGCCTTACACAAAGATGCCACCTCCAAAATTAGGGAATCACTTTACGCACAGGAGTGTCCTTGAAAGTCTTGCATTTGAATCCGGAAAAATACCATGAAATTCAACGTAAGGATGCCAGGATTATCGCATTTATTTTTTGTCAATGTGCAGGGGAAACACTGATTGATAGTCTGACAAGGGATGATTGACGTATGGTCGAGGGAAAGAGATATTTTTCCAACAGTTACGGTGCGTCACTGCCAGCATGAAATATGAATGGAATTCTTTGCAAGGGAGTTTTGGAATTACTGAATGAAAATAAAAATCAGGAGTTCGATGAAAAAATGTGATCAATCGTCGCAAAGAGAAATATGCAGTGAAAAGAATGAAAAATATGGCGCTGTATAGATGAATTTTAAGAGCTGAAAAAGATTTCTGTTTGTCAAAACTATTTTGAACAGATGTTGCAAATTGTGAAGTAAACACAAAAATGCCGCTTGGTAAATGGATAATTGTGTACAAACAATTGAAACAAAGGATTATGGAGGTTGCATCACTCAAGTCCATTAATTACAAAGTGATATAGGGTGTGTTTAAACCACTTGACATAATCATAACTTTTGTCCATTAGCGTCATCTCTCGAAGATCGATTGTCGTTGGATGGTCCTCCTCCTTCTCGAACTGCAATAAGTGTTTTTTTCCAACACGAATTTAAAAAGAGAAACTTTTCGATCATTTTTCCCCTTTTAAATTAAAACGTTTCGCTTATCGTTATTTGACTTTTGTCACGAAGTAGCTCTTGATATTTTAGGTTAGAGAGATTTTCAGAAACTTTTTTTTTGAATGAGAGGTGTTATCTACTCATAAGTAATAATAAACTAGTAAAAAATGCGCGGAAGTCTCTTGGGCGCAGTCGAGTTTTCTGTACATCGTATAATCAAGGCCACCGAAAATAGATCTATCTTTCGGTGTTCTCTGTATAATGCTTTATGAGCCGCGGCCCGTGAAACTTTAACCACGGCCCGGTGGTGGCCTATCCTATATCGTTGCCAGACGCGCGATTATGGATAACTTTAACCTTAAATAAAATAAAAAACTACTGAGGCTAGAGGGCTGCAATTTGATATGTTTGATGATTGGAGGGTGGGTGATCAACAAACCAATTTGCAGCCCTCTATCCTCAGTAGTTTTCAAGATCTGAGGGCGGACAGAAAAAGTGCGGACAGAATAAAATGCCGACGGATAGACAAAGCCGGCACAATAGTTTTCTTTTACAGAAAACTAAAAAAGGGGGGAGGGGGAATAATATTTAATGGACATGTCGAAACATTGGCGTCGTCGTGGATGTCTAGTACATTTAGATCTAGGGACAAGGAATTCGCGGCCCAAATGCCCCCTACTCGTAATGTGTGGTTTGCAAAAACCAGAGCGAAACGGTTATAAACCGGTTGCCACGTCTCTCTAATGTCTTGGCTTGGCTTTGTTAACTCTGCTGCGGAGCGTCTTTGCTCTGTGGTTCTGGATTTCTTTGATGCTCTTTTTTTTTTTTTAGAGTTTTGTGAATAAATGCAATCATGGGCTTCTTTTATGCTTCCTTTTTTATAACTTGACAAGCCTGTTTAGCTTCGGAAAGGGAGCTTTTGAGTATCTATATTTTATTTGCTTCTCTTAATTTTCTTGTTATTTTCGTAATAAGTGCAGTTTGGAGCTTTCCATTTTTTTAATCGAACCACGTCAGTTATATCCACCAGAGGGGTTTCTGTCAAAATTTACAATAACAGTAAAAATTTACAATAACTGTAAAGACAACTATTGTCTGTCCGTCCGCAATTTTTCTGCCCGCCCTCAGATCTTAAAACTACAGAGGCTAGAGGGCTGCAAATTGGTATGTTGATCATCCACCCTCCAATCATCAAACATACCAAATTACAGCCCTCTAGCCTCAGTAGTTTTTATTTAATTTAAGGTTAAAGTTAGCCATGATCGTGCATCTGGCAACGATATAGGATAGGCCACCACCAGGCCGTGGTTAAAGTTTCATGGACCGCGGCTCATACAGCACTGTACCGAGACCACCGAAGGATAGATCTATTTTCGGTGGCCTTGATTATATGGTACAGAGAAAACTCGATTGCGGTGAAGAGACTTCGGCGCATTTTACTTTTTTCATAATTGTTAATAATTAAAGCCCTTAAACCCGACTTTGAGATAGGAAATGCTTATGATAAAAAATACGTTCCCAATAGACACTATAAAAGCTTAGATCTGTAGTCTAGACGTATTTGTCATAGACAGGCAGACAGCGAGAAAGACGGAAATAAAAACATGCAACCTTTTTGTATTTTCAGGAAACTGTGCAACATCAGGCATTCAATTTTGATCGAAGAATAATCTTTCGATATGAACAAGGACTGTATCATTCCACAATATCTTCTGACGAGTCGCCATCTTGATGATGTCATTATTTGAACCTCATTCACTTCTGTGAGCTTAACATTATAAGAACTCTTACGGAAATGGAATTGTTCTTGAAAGGCAATTTTCGTTTTAAATCTTGCAGGCACCCAATAGCTGCCTGCCGATTGACCCACATTTTTTAATCCTTCGTTGAAACCGGAAAAGAAAATGAAGTAGCCCAACGAAGTTTCTGAAGAACGATTGCTTGCAAGCATTTAAGGAACTGCTTATTGCCGGAGAATGAAAAGAAGTAAGCTGGATAGTGCTTAGTTTTTAAGTATATACTTGTATTTAAGAAATTGACACTCACTTATACTCCCAAAGGGTTTCGCAGCTTCACGCTTCCTCCTCAGCGTTGTGTGTGAATGACACTCAGTGTGAATGAAGAAGAGAAACTCAAAAATAAGGAATAAAATACGTCATATAAGAATTCACCGTAATAGAAAAAAACTCATCAAATTACAAATAAACATAATGAGGAGGTTGTATTAGAAGGTAATTTGTTCTGCAGTGTTAGTAATAGGTAAGATAGGGTATTCAGTGAAAATGATATTCATTAATTTATCAGTGGAGCCATGGTTCGTTACTGAATCTAAATTCAGTCGAGGTATTTTGTTTGCATGTGGATGTAGTTTCAGTCCATTATCTATAGGACCAAATTTCGACCCATTGTCTCTCGCATCCCATAACTGAGGCGTTTTATATATTTATCGTTATTCTTAATTCTCTCTGTTCAACCATCTTTTTTCTAGGCTGATGACCTTTATGAATATTGTATAGAAGTATACTTTTGCTTACTTTTATCAAATGAATATTGTAAACCTGTTTTAATCCCTGCAAAACAAGGAGGTTCGCTCAGGTGGATGAAACAGGTCTCTCTCTCTCTCTCTCTCTCTCTCTCTCTCTCTCTCTCTCTCTCTCTCTCTCTCATTCGGGTCCTCTCTTTGTACTAATGTTGATCAGATGGTTACGACAATGGTGTACTGCTCGTAAACAATAAGAGAGAGAAGAGAGAGAGAGAGAGAGAGAGAGAGAGAGAGAGAGAGAGAGAGAGAGAGAGAGACTTTTGTCGTCTTTTTGTACTGATATGGATCAAAAGATTACTGTTATGATTCGCTGCCCGGGAACAATATCTTGAATGAGGGAGACTTTTTTGCCGTCTTTATGTACAGACAGAGAGAGAGAGAGAGAGAGAGAGAGAGAGAGAGAGAGAGAGAGAGAGAGAGAGAGAGAGAGAGAGAGAGACTATGGCTCACACACAAGGACATTCTCGCGCATGAATGGCCGTATTCATAACATTTCCGAAATAGCCTACGCTTTTGCTTTTCACAAGCGCATCATGCCGAAAGCCTCTTTGTATTAAGAATTATTTTATTCTCCGTACTGGCCTTTGTTGTAGCTCGCTGAATGTTTATAATTTATTCATTTATGAAAATGATTTCCCCAAAAACTTTTGCCTCGGAATGTTTTCGTCTTATGTCGACCGTGTGCGTCAAATGATATTTCATAACTGAAGCTATGCGGGCGACATATAAAGGCCAAAATATAATTGGTTTCATGCGTTTGTGGTGTACAGCAAAGTTGAATCATTTCTTGCGTCAGTCACATTGTAAATGTAGCGAACATTCGCGTCGTTTATCATCTGTAACTTAATGGATTTGATAGGAATCGCGCAAATGAAATATACCTTTCGGTAAGTGAGGAGTGCTTTTACAGCCAAAGAAAAGTGCTTTTAAAGTCGGGTGCTGACAATGATTGAAATATTTTCCGCGGCACGCAGTTTGCTGGCACGTCTATATTTACCCACTGTTGCTTCGCAGTGGGGAACATATTAAAAATTTCGAATGGAAACGCCCCACGACAGTTTTTTTTTTTTCCCCAGTCAGGAGGCTTCCTCCATAGGTTATTGGATTTTTTAATCTAATTCCAAGAGTTCACAAACAAAAACTTTACTTTCATTTTCGACAAGTTAAGTGTCGATTTCGCATGCAATAAAAGTTGGACGCCACTCTATTTCTCTATTAGTTGTGAACATTTTTTTTTTTCTGATGGAAGGACAAAACTCTACACATTGTCAACGATCTCGCTGAGAAGTGAAGCTTAAAGATGATTGATTATTTTTTTTCACACTGATATTGACGTATCTCTTTATGTTTATATACTTGCCTATTGAGGAATTAATTCATTTTCCTGTTTATTCATTTTTGCTTTATTTATTTTTTATGAAAGCTTTCATGTCTTTATCTGTCTTTGTTGATGAACATTTATTTATTGATTCATCCTTTTCGTTTTACGTTAAGTAAAGAATAGCGAGTATTGTAAGTGTTTGTTTTGGGACATGCTCGGTGAGTAAACAAATTAAACAAAACGTCCCGAGGGTAAGGAGTAAGATTTCGCTTTGATATTTTTTCCGGAGATAGATAATTAGTGAGAAGAAAATGCGAGATCAAAAGAGCCATGAATATTATGGCTTAAAAACAACTTTCCAGTTATCTGTGACGCAAAGTTTAATGTGATTATACCAAAACAGGTATTTTTTTTATTTTGTACCTGAGTAAATGTAATGCATATAAATAGCCTGTGGCGATGTAGAAATGGAATATGTACATTATATGATGATCATGTAATAAGCAGGTAAGGAAAAACGGCAAAAATAAGGTAGAATATTATATATGAAAAACCCTTTCCTCCTCCGCCTCCCATTTCTAGTGTAATCGACAATCTGACAAAAAAAGATGAATGACCTCGTAATTTTTATAGAATGACCAAATAAAGTTAGCAAAAACACTCATTCGTTTTCTCTCTCTCTCTCTCTCTCTCTCTCTCTCTCTCTCTCTCTCTCTCTCTCTCTCTCTCTTCATAAGTGGAATGATTTTCAGAAACACTTGAAAGATCTTTTGTCGTCTCTCTGAACATATCTATGGCATTTGACAGAGTCTGACATGAAGCTTTGTCAGCGAAATTTCACATTTTTATTTTATTTCTCTTTTGGAAACTCTTTTATGCTCTTTTTCACAGGAGTTTTTTTCACCTCCTTTCTCATTTATAAAGGTGCTTGTAGGGGATTTCTTAAGATTTTCAATGTCCTTTTGTTCAACTCTTCAGAGTTTTCACTCGCTTTCCTCTGACTTGGCTGTCCAGCTCCTTTGAATTCACCGTGACCCACTCTCAGTGATAAATTATAGGTCACTGAAAAAGAAGAATGCAGATAAAATAAAACCAAACTTTATTTTATTTAAGGTTAAAGCTAGCCATAATCGTGCTTCTGGCAACGATATAGGACAGGCCACCACCGGACCGTGGTTAAAGTTCCTTGGTCCGTGGCTCATATTGCATTATACCGAGTCCACCGAAAGATAGATCTGTTTTCTGCGGCCTTGATTATACGCCATACAGAAAATTCAATGGCGCATTTTTTATTTGTTTATATTTTTTTAAACAGAATGCTTATTCTTATACGTTTTGTTTGTTTTTTGTCTGTTAAAAGAGAAATGCCAGATTTTTAAAAAACCGATTTACCTGCAATTCTATTTTATTATGAAGAAAAATCTTTTAATTAGAGTTATTAATGTAAATTTGGCTGGATTTTTCAGAATACGTCTTTTTATTATTTACATATAGGTAATGTTTAGCAATTTTTTTACGGCTTCCTAAGACAAAATCTATGTATTTCTGCATTTTAAGCATTTTAAAAGAGTATATGTTGAAGACTACAAATGTTCAAAATTTTCCTTTTCTTTCAAACAATGAATATTATTTTTGAATGTTAATCAGCCAAGTGACCCCTCTTACTGCTGCAGGAGAGGCTGTCAAGGATGCATCGTGTAAGCCCATTCGTTAGACTCCATTTCATTTCATGGGACCTCCTCCTGCAGCTATGAAAAACTCCTCCGGGAGGTATCTTTCGCAAACAGTTTGGACAACCTCTCCCCTCGCCCGGTCCTCATGTCGGCTTTTTTTTCTTCTTCTTTCTTTCTTTCTTTCTTTCTTTCTTTCTCTCTCTTTCCCCTCCGGGCAGTTCATTCATCTTGCTGTGTGACAAAGTCGGCAAATATTTCACCGTTCTTTCCTTGCTGCATTTTATGCACTTGGTCTCCTGACGAAATGCATTGGGATGCCATTGTGTATAAATCTCGGCCTAAAAAATTTGTTTTCCTGACTTGGTCTCGTCTACGTGAAAGTGAAGTGAGTTTGCAATACGCTGAGGGCCCTCGCGTAGCATTGTTTGTTTATTTCTTTTTTTTTATGGTGTTCTTGAAGGCGGGAGGATTGCGAAAAATCATATTTTTGTAGCTATGAATTTTTCAGATGAATAAATAAGTTGTTACGAAATCTGAACATGTTTCTTAAGGAACTGTTAAGAACATATTAGAAGGCTAAGGAACAAAATTCAGGGTTTGTGTTATAAATTCAGTATTCCTGTTATGACAAACACATACCTTATTGAACACCTTATTGTAACTTTCATAGTATGGGACAGTTTCTTATCGACTGAAGACAACCTGTTTTAGTTGAATTATTGTGCTCTTGTCTTTCGGAAACATTTGATAACAAAAGATCGATCTCGCTTGTAGAGAGTTGTTTTACAATGAAAACAGTTTTCCACGTGGGATTAGTGCAGTGTGTGTGGTTAATCACTGATTCAGTTTCCCTGAGGAAGTGATTAAAAGATTTTGAAGGGCAAGTCTTTATGGACAAACAGTTTTACAATTCCTTTACGGGTGCTCTTGGTATGATTTCTAATTCAGCACTGGCGTAAGTAATTTGTATTCATCTGTCTGCAACTATCATCCTTCTGAACATTAGTATCTTCAAATATAGTCATTAGACATCCTACACCGTAGGGGTTAGCGCCGTCAGTGCACCTCACGCGGTGCACAGTAGGCATTACTTAAGGTTCTTTGCAGCGTTCCTTCGGCCCCTAGCTGCAACTCCTTTCATTCCTTTTTACTGTACCTCCATTCACATCCACTTCCATCTTGGTATCCACCCTCTCCTAACAATTTATTCATAGTGCAACTGCGAGGTCTTCCTCCTGCTACACCTTTCAAACCTTTCTGCTCTCAGTTTCCCTTTCAGCGCTGAATGACCTCATATGTCCCAGCGCCTTGCCTTTGGCCTAAATTCCGCATTCCATTGCATTCCATTGCATTCCATTCCATTAGGCATCCTGTCCTTGGATAACATTTACCTAATCTTTTCTTTCCCAGCTTTAGCCTGTCAGATTCGTTCCTCGTTTTCCATCCTTTTTCCTTTTTGTCAATGGAGGTCGAAAGTGGATTGGCTTTGTGCTTTAAAGCCGAATTAAACATTACCGTTAGTCTTTTTTCCTTTTTTTTTTTTGTTATTTGAGAACCTTCATGATATTGCCCAGTCGTTTTGGAGCTCATGTTTGCTTGTAAATCCCTGTGGAATATTTCGTTGCTCGCATACTTTGGAAACAATTGAAGTATATGTGTGTGTATATATATATATATATATATATATATATATATATATATATATATATATATATATATATATATATATATATATATATATACACTAACAGGACCTCATTCACACTGGATGGTATCTAGTGGAGATATTTATTCAAAAAAGTTACAAGCTTTCTAGGACAAACAGTCCTCATTGTCAAGTATCCGATTGGACGGTAACTTGACAATGGGGATTGTTTGTCCTTGAAAGCTTGTAACTCTTTTGAATAATTATCTCCACTAGATACCATCCAGTTTGAATGAGGTCCTGTTAGTAATTGTACTAATGCACAGAACATTTATGTATATGGTAAAGTTAATATATATATATATATATATATATATATATATATATATATATATATATATATATATATATATATATATATATATATATGATCGAGACTACAGGTCTACCCCAAAGCCAAATCAAAAGTCCTTCAAAGAAGGCATCGTGCTTACCCCATACAAAAATGGGAAAAAAAAGCACGTTAAAAGAAGAAGAAGAAGATATATATATATATATATATATATATATATATATATATATATATATATATATATATTTATATATATATATATATATATATATATATATATATATATATATATATATATATATATATATATATGATGGAAATTACACATTATTTTTCGACTTTTGCTGTTTTGAATCAGGCATATCAAGAGAATGAAGACTTCATTCCATTATCTGAATTGGGAGCCAGTGAATCTTTTTTAACTGACGTGACCACCGCTAACAAGAATTGAAATATTTGATACGCTAATTGCTTGTCGTTCAGACGACGAGGAAAGCCGTTTACATCTGATCGTGATGTGCCAAAGCAATTAAAAATATTAAAAACGTACATTTAATGTTAAATGATCCCTGACAGCATTTATTTGAAACTCATTTGCTGTGATTTTCGATAACGATTGTAGCTTTAGCATGAAAAGGCATCTCATTCCGGTATTTGAACGGATGACAACAAATACTTTTGAAAACTATCAGGGAAGTCAGGGAATATAATTCAGCTTCACTACACTCAGTTAGACATACACACACACACATATGCATTATTCTAATTGTTTTACGCATCTTTTGCAGTTCTCTCATGTCCTTTCTTGTGTTTTTGTTTTCTGTAAATTGTTTTTGTGTCCTTGCTATGCGGGTCAACCGTTCCCATCTCTCAGCATCCATGATGACGCTTTTCCAAACTTTTCGACTTCCATTTTTCATCAGTGTTACTAGATCAACTATTCATTTTGCGGTTTTTTTAGTTTTCTGTAAAAGAAAACCATTGTGCCGGCGTTGTCTGTCCGTCCGCCCGCAGATCTTAAAAACCACTGAGGCTAGAGGGCTGCAAATTGTTATGTCGGTCATCCATCCTCCAATCATCAAACATACCAAATTGCAACCTTTTAGCCTCAGTAGTTTTTTTATGTTATTTCAGGTTAGATTTAGCCATCATCGTGCATCTAGTAACGGTATAGGACAGGCCACCACCGGGCCGCGGCTCACACGGCATTATACCAGGACCACCTAAAGATAGATCTATTTTCGGTGGCCTTGATTATACGCCGTACAGAAAACTCGATTGCGCCGAAGAAACTTCGGCGCATTTTTTACTTGTTTTCTTTAGCAGACACTTTTAAACTCTCTTCTTCCCTTCCCTTCCAAAAGTCAATGCTGTACATTCGGCAGACATCATTGACTCCACATTTTGTTCACAAGTCCTTCGCTTATCGTACAAAATTTCATCATCTCCTTGTCTTTCGTTGACACCTCTTACCTACCCACCACTCGCAAAAATACAGCAATAGAGATGTCTTGCGCCGTTGAAGAAACCCCACTTTTACTCAGAACCAGTCACACTCCCAATAACACTTCAGCCTGGGTTCAAAACATCTAATCTATCCTCAAGGGGGAAGTTTTGACACTTCACGTCCCCGACACCAAACACAGAAAATCTCCTGTCGGCCTCTACAAGCATCCTCGAGGTCCGAGAATGTCACAAACAGTTCTCTTAATTTACTTTCAGAGCCTCTCACAAACTCTGCTTAGTTTTTTTGCCTTTTAGTCTCCAACTTCCTCACAACACTGTTATGTAACAAACACGTAATTGGTTTACTCAGTTTTCCTGTCAAACTTTCTACTTCTTCAGGGAGTCTTCCTTATTTTTGTCACAATGTTTCCCCTAATTTTTTTATTTATTTATTTTTTTCATTCATCCATTGCTATCCTTTCTTCACTGATCGATAATAAACACCAGAAGTTTAGGAACCTGTTTGTTAAACTCTTGCAGTATCACATTTGAAATTCTTTTTACATTTAGCGCTTTCCTCGACGCAATCGAGTATTCTGTACAACATATAATGCTGTATGAGCCGCGGCCCATGAAACATTCAACCACGGCCCGTTTGTGGCATGTCCTATAGCGTTGGCAAACACACGATCACGGCTTACTTTAAATTAAATTAATATAAAAACTACCGAGGCTAGAGGACTGCAATTTGGTATGTTTGATGATTGGAGGGTGAACGATCAACATACCAATTTGCAGCCCTCTAGCCTCAGTAGTTTTAATGATCTGAGGGCGGACAGAATAAAGTGTGAACTGACAGACAAATAGCCATCTCAGTAGTTTTCTTTTACAGATAACTAAAAACTGACAAAATTAGAAGAGGACAGTGTAAACATGTCAAATAATAAAGAGATAATATTAAGCAAGAGATTTTCGGTATTACCCGTACTTTATCCACGCGTTTCTGAATTAGATATGCCATATGTTTTTTCTTTGGTATCTACCTTGTTAACTGCACTGCGAACAATTTCACGAGGACTTCTTATTTCTAAAGACCAAACATGAAGTTTTATTCCTCTTGCCGGCTGAACTTCCGAATTTATGTCATATTCTACAACCTTTGCATCAATATATACACTTGTAATATGCCTATGTACATTTTATATATATATGTATGTATATAATATATTTATAGATATAAATATATCTATAAGATTTATATTTGTATATATATGTATATATCTATATCTATATATATATATATATATCATATATATATATATATATATATATATATATATATATATATATATATATATATATATATATATATATATATATATATATATATATATATATATATGTAATGGTTGCTGTATATAATCGCCTTACTCTACGCCATGAGACGTACTGAGTCTCATAGACATGCACACACACAAATATATATACATGAAAATAACCGCGCAAGTATCAATAATTATTTCGTGAGTGAATACATTCAGAGAGAGATATGACATGAATTTTTATTGATGCAGGAAACAAATTCTTTTGTTGCTCGCGAAGTCACCCGTAATGAATGTCTAAAAAATCGTCGCCTTTTATGTTTTCAGTAAAAATCGCGATTACAAAAATAAATACTTTCTGTTTGGAATACCGTTATTTGCATTTTTGACCTGTAAATAAAACATTCCGTCGTGATTTAATGTTACGTAAATAAATGTTATTGATCGCTGCACTGCATTCCCCTGCTTAATCAGTTTATGGAAACATTTTGGTGCTTTCACTTTCCAAATACAATTTTTATTGTGGTGGTGAACTGTGCTCAGAGAGAGAGAGAGAGAGAGAGAGAGAAGAGAGAGAGAGAGAGAGAGAGAGAGAGAGAGAGAGAGAGAGAGAGAGAGAGAGAGAGAGAGAAGAGAAGAGAAGAAAGAGAGAGAGAGAGAGAGAGAGACGGGAAGAGAAGAAAGAGAGAGAGAGAGAGAGAGAGAGAGAGAGAGAGAGAGATGGATAGGTGGTAAGGGGGAAATTTTAATAACAGCCATAAAATTTGTATTTTCGTTGAAGTTACTGTGATGTATTGAGAGAGAGAGAGAGAGAGAGAGAGAGAGAGAGAGAGAGAGAGAGAGAGAGATAGAGAGAGAGATGGATAGGTGGTAAGGGAGAAATTTTAATAACAGCCATAAAATAAGTATTTTCGTTCAAGTTGCTGGGATGTGTTGCGAGAGAGAGAGAGAGAGAGAGAGAGAGGGGAGAGAGAGAGAGCAGTGAGTAAGGTTGTTCGGGGCGAGGAAGGGGCAGGTTATAATAACAACCATAAATATAACTTCGTTCAGGTTACTAGATTATGTATCGATTTTCTTCATATGGCAGTTAAGCGTGAACGGAGTTAATTTTCCCAGGGCGCTCTTAACATCAGCAAACTTGTAGTACTAATACAGATGTTTATGATCAGTATTGAAAGTAAAATCAGAAATTTAGTTGTCTAATGTCATTTTTTGTAAAAAAAAAAAAAAAAAAAAAAAAAAAAAAAAAAAAAAAAAAACTCCAATGACGAACTTCAGGATGCCAGTTATGTTTTATTCTTTTGTATTGTTCAGGGTCATATAGATAAATATATATATTTAATGCTCTATAATTGATCGACTGTGAGTGCCATCATTTTAATATGACCTCTGTAGAAAATCTTTTCCTTTTTGTATAGTATTAATATTATTATTCTTGAAATATAAATGTGCAAACATACACGTGGAACCAGTTGAAAAACGCAGAGAGAGAGAAAATTTCACAAAATTAATACATGGTAATTAATAAACAAACAGAGAACTGTATACGTAATTAGCAGTATAAATCAAGAAAGATTACCGCAGCGACAAGTAACACATTAAGGTAGCGAGGCAGTCTGCTAAAGATTTAATCCCAATTGCAAAGTCAGTCCAACGACGCATGCGCTTTATGCAACATAAATTATGTAGGTTCCTCTTCCAGTGAGGGCAAAATGGAACAATATTTTATTTTGCTGCTATTATTTTTTTTTTTTATTCATATGACTTGCTTACGCAATACCCCTGGCCGCTCGCTACCGTTGTTTATTGCGAAGTAGAAAAATTGTTTCAGTCTGCGAAATCAAATAACAAGGGACTCGATATCTGTATTATTAGGAACCGTGTCGTAAAACTTGTGTCAAGTTTATCGATTTGCCTTGCGACTTGTGACGTAATATGGTAACCTTAGTAGTCCGCGTACTTTTCTTTTCTTTTCTGGGAAGCCACCCCCTGTTAGGGGAAATGTCTCGGTGTTAAAAGAGAATATTGTCTGGGGAAAGACAAAGAGAAAAGCTGGAGGCGGAAGAATAGAGAAGACTTTCCTTCCTGCTCGTGTTTTTGAATCGTCACAACTCCAGAAGGCTAAATGGAAACTGTAGTAATAGGGGGAGAAGTGAGTTAAGCGGCAGAACGTGATGACGCGCCATGAGCAGTAATATTCGGTGGAGTTGCATTATTGAACTTTAGTATACCTCTAGGAAATTCGATGTTTAAAATTGTATGTAAAGTCCTTTGTCTCTTGATTAAAAAAAGACTTGAATATAGTAAATTTCGTGCTAAATTGCCTGTTCACAAATGCATTTTAGATAAAGAGGGCTACTACACTGGCCTTCATTCGTAAGAGCGTGATTTGCATATCGAAAAAGATATTACCATTGTCTGTCCCCGGCCCAGAAAAGAGAGAAGGAGTAGTAAACAATGCCAAGAACCGGGATTTCAAGCTTAGATATGCGCGGGCACACATATCCCCCTCCCCTCCATCCCCTCTCCTCCTGCCACACCTACCAGTCCTCCTCCCCAACCCCTCCGTCCCTCGTGTCCTCTTCTTCTTCCCATGATTTCAAGGCCGAGAAGAGACATTTTGGAAGAAGACGAGAATCAGTAGCTGTATTTCATTTTTGCTCCATTTGACCCTTTGTACTGAAGAAAGTTAGTGTTCCCTTCACGAAATCAGATGGAGAGAGAGAGAGAGAGAGAGAGAGAGAGAGAGAGAGAGAGAGAGAGAGAGAGAGAGAACGGTGAATTATTTTTGGGTATCCTGACATCTAGCTTAAACATTTTACTAATGCCTAAATATCTCATATTAATGTTCTTATTTCTCATGTCGTTTCTGCCGACAACAACATCCTGATATAATGCTATATTAATTAAATCGGTCAACTTACTACCCATATATATTGAATTTTTAGTGGACACAGCTCTGCCTTCGGTATTGCTAGCTAACGCCTGTGCAGACGACGAATAATTTCTTGTTTTGGTACTGTAGATTTGGTTAAAGTTGCTTTTGTGATACTATTCCAGTGAATTGCCAGAATACAAAGTACGGTTTCTTCAGTGAAGGATGCACCTTAATTCAGCATGTATTAATAAGTGTCAAAAGTAATCTTTTAATACTAATCGCACGGACTTTACACCCGCGGTGTTCCGATGATATGCTGATTGGTATACAAAGTGTCAATAAATTCAAAAACATCACGCTTGTAAAAGTACTCATACGCATTATTTTTTTCATGTTTTAGAAGCAGTAAGTGGTGCAGAGTCTTTGCAGTAAAATGTTTTGGCATCTTAACTCTTAAACGTGAATCACACACACACACACACACACACACACACACACACACACACACACACACACACACACACACACACACACAAACAATTGTATCTAAACCATAGTAAAAATATGAGAGTTGTGATATAATGGTTCCATTGGATTCTAAAAGCACCAAGTGTTCCGGAAAGTTGCAACTTGCCTTAAGCATACAGTGTACACGGCAGTGGGTCGTAATGAGGTCATTGACCAACAGAGATGAAAGAATGAATAAAAAACAGAAAGAAATTTTGAGGTCAAGTTATGCCTATGGTGTCTGACTCTATAATTATTGTGTGTGATAGCATTAATTCGGGAGATTTCTGATAATAGTATCTATCATAATCATAATGTTTACTAAGCGAGAAGAGAAATATTGTGAATGGGTATAACTTTACTCCTGACTTTATCGCCTGTTGACAGATAGAAAGTTTCGAAAAATCCTTGTTGTTTATTTTTCCACGTTCTTCCCGGCCATTTGACGGAGCAACCCCTCTTCCTACTCGTCCAATGAAAGGAAACCAAAGCTGTGTATATTTCTCAGCAGCTGCGGATGCCAATCTCCTTAAGTCACCCCTTCCGCCCCATGCCCATCTGCTATACCCTAGTGCCCTCTAAATATACAGATGTTACTCGTAAGCGATATCTTTTATGGCAAACAAAGAAGAGAAAGCCTAGTAAATATTTGCTAAGATGTTTTGTAGAACTGCCTGAGATATGCGCCCTTAATTTTCGCTGTTAGGGCGTTGGGTCGACCTGAATGACCTCGATGTCAGGAGCCGATCGAGACCACAGGTCTACCCCAAAGCCAAATCAAAAAGTCCTTCAAAAGAAGGCATCGTGCTTACCCCATACAGCCAGACGGAATCGTGTTATTAAATCATTCCAGCCAGACGGAATCATATTAAATCATTCCTTTACTTCAAAACGTACGTTCCCTTTCCTCCATATTCCTAAGTAAAGACGCCGATGGAACGGGAAACCCTTATGCAGTTAATTAGCTGAGATATGATGGTAACAAGCAAAATAAGGGGAAGGAGAATTGCATGATGAAAGCTCTGTGAAAGCTAAAAGCGGGCATCTCTCCAGTCTTCGTTTTTTTTTTTTTTTAATTTATGGCATAAATACCATCTGTGGAGACTACCCAGGTTTACGACGCTCCAAATAATCACCGTTCCGATACTTACTTCACCGTAAATTATTTGTGCGGAACTTGATGTTAATCATGAATATCATAGTACCAAAAAAAAAAAAAAAAAAAATATATATATATATATATATATATATATATATATATATATATATATATATGACTTTTTATGTGTGTGTGTGTATATGATATATTTTTATCACATCATATATATATATATATATATATATATATATATATATATATATATATATATATATATATATATATATAAAACATACATACATACATTCTTGTACAAAATTCATACATACATACTTGTACAAAATTCCTCCTTTTCTTTTACTCGTATTGAGAGGCTTTACGTGAGAACACCCTGTATCTTTCAGTTTGTTAGACATATTAATTATAAGAAACGAAGATAGAAAAGTAATTTTGATCATAGTGGAAATTATGAAGACAACACAACACAACAACAGTGGCCACAGATTCCCGAAATACAGTTTATGATACAATAATTGATTTTATACTAATTGAACAGGAAACAAACCATGTGAGAAATTCCTCTCATGTAATAATATTAATATCGTTAATATACATAAACCTTTCCAAAGCTTAACCTAGTCATTATGTTTAAACAGTGAAAGAGGACAAATACCAATTTCCTCACATATCTCACATTCTTTATATCTCTTCTGATTCGTCGTGGATGTTTGGTAACAGCCAGATCTCGAAGATGAATCACTGATTCCTTTTTAATTGAAGTAATGTGAGGCGTTTGTCTTGAAAATGGCTTCTCTCTTGTTCGTCATACGCTGAAGCCCCGAAGCGATGTTTACTTATCTCCGGTGATACCAAACAATGGCAAAATGTTGGTGTGACAGAGCGCCTGTTTACCCTTTGTGGACGCGTTAGTCATAGGAAACAACGCTTTTCCAAATAATGGATTTTGTTTACGAACGGAGATCAAAAGTTTTGGAACGGCGCTTAAAATAAATGTCTTTTTGTATTAGCTGAAAGTGGGTCTCTCTCTCTCTCTCTCTCTCTCTCTCTCTCTCTCTCTCTCTCTCTCTCTCTCTCTCTCTCTCTCTAGTGACGTTATAGACAGGCTATTGAGTCCTTTAAAGAAATATTGTAAATAACTGGTGGGTTACAGGCTATTGAGTCCTTTAAAGAAATATTGTAAATAACTGTTGGGTTAGTTATATTTATGATTAATTGAGACTGTGACTGATTGACTTCTAGGTCAAGAATAACAATCCTCTGGGCTAGTGATGGCTGTTTTCGGGGAAGGACTCCTGACCATATTCTCTCTCTGCTTGGTTTCATATCCAAGTTTTTGCTCGTAATATGCGATGGATATTTACTTTCTACAGAGGAGGGGATAAAGAAAGCCTCGCCTTTACTTGTAGCTTGCTCTTTGCCTTGTATCAGGTTATTGGAGTGATATTGCAATTCCCCTGTTTTTGGAAGTTTATCTCATTCTCCTATTTTTAATGAGTGATTGATGTTTGACGAGTTTTTTACTGTACATTAATTACTAATTTCCCATAACCTGGAAAATCTCAAGTCAGTATACTCTAGATTTCTCGTTCTAGCTTGGACTAATGGCATCATCATGATTGCGCAGTGATTTTCTGTTATAGCTTGGATTAATGGCATCACCTGCGCTCTCTCTCTCTCTCTCTCTCTCTCTCTCTCTCTCTCTCTCTCTCTCTCTCTCTCTCTCTCTCTCTCCTCGGAAGCTTTCCTTACACCACTGCATCCTAATTCCCGCCCCCTGCAATGTGATCTGTTTTTTGACTGTCCCTTTCGAAATGATGTTCGACGTGACAGTAATTCAACCGCCTTTTTGAAGTCTTCTCTCACTTTCCCCTTGTGACCTTCAGGAGTTGTTTGAGGCGCTGGAGCTTGCTGTTGAAATGCACAGCTCTCTCTCTCTCTCTCTCTCTCTCTCTCTCTCTCTCTCTCTCTCTCTCTCTCTGCCCTTCTCTTTCATCTTTCTTTGAGACTTTGCCGATGCCGCAAGTGATGACGTAAGTGCTCAGTTATATCTGGTGTACTATTTCAGAATCTCTCTCTCTCTCTCTCTCTCTCTCTCTCTCTCTCTCTCTTCTTTCTTTGAGACTTTCCCGATGCCGCAAGTGATGACATAAGTGCTCAGTTATATCTGGTGTACAGTTTCAGAATCTCTCTCTCTCTCTCTCTCTCTCTCTACTTCCCCTCGTTCTTTATTTTTTTCGATGTCGTAAGTAATAACGCGAGGGACCAGCTATATTTGCCGAGTTCTTCCCTTTCTGTTCGAAATAACAATCAGATTTCCTGCCTCTTTGATTGGATGCCATTGTGCTGCCAATACCGCAGGAAAATTTTTCGCGTGTTTTCGAAGCGATGCATTTTTTCATGTAAGGTATCTGATTCCAGACCCCTCTCACTACTCTTATTCCATTTCCAACTATCTAGATTGTTTTTCTCTTCGTGGCTCTTTGCTATTTTATTCATTCCTTTCCCTCTGTCTCTAAGTGATGCACTTTTTCATCTAAGGTATCTAATTCCAGACTCTCTCTCACTACTCTTATTCAGTTTCCAGCTATCTATATTGTTTTTCTGTTCGTGGCTCTTTGCTCTTTTATCCGCCCCTTGCCTTCTGTCTCAATTCTTTCTTCATTTTGCATCTTTGCTCTTATTTTCCTTCGTTTAGACCCTTCCGTCAGCCTATTTCACCTACCCAAGGGGCTCTACCCATTAATGTCCATCATGGAAAGCTTGCAACATCTAGGTCAGCAAGACCAGACCTCCTGTCTATAATATGGCCAGTAGAATGACCACCCGTCAAATTAAAGGTTAGTCAAGGACGGGCTGCGTCTTTAGGGACTCCATGAGAGAGAGAGAGAGAGAGAGAGAGAGAGAGAGAGAGAGAGAGAGAGAGAGCGCTAATGATCTCTTCAGTTTTTGGCTGACTACACAATGCATGCACAAAAGTGGCTTTGTTTGTTTCCCCCCAGACTTGTTGGGCTCATTAGGGGAGCGTGTAGCCGGAAGTGAAGTAATGGTGCTTGAGAAGCACGAAACTGGAAAATATGAATGGCCTCGCTTGGCTCTTTGCGGAATATCAATTTTGAAGGCGCGCGATGTTCAGGTTTAATGAATTTCCGTAGTTCTCTCTCTCTCTCTCTCTCTCTCTCTCTCTCTCTCTCTCTCTCTCTCTCTCTTTATTTCGTGTATCCTCTTGTTTAAGTAAATAGGATAAAGACATTCAAATCCAGTCGGAATTTTCATTACTTTTGTTCTTGTGGGCGTATCTTCTTTTCTTTGCGTACTGTCCGGAACTTGCCACTATGTCGGTGTATATACGTTTGAAGACGGTTAGCTCTCGCTTTTCTAAAGGACGAAGTAACGATGCTTCCAGCATTCATGCCAGAGACTGCTGAAGCCTATTTTGCTTCTTTCACAGAAAGCGTAACTGCGAGAAAACTTGATCTAAAGATAGGGTAAAAAGTTGTAATTTTGTAAAGGGTTGTTTTTTGTGACCTAGCGGCACCTGCACCTGATTCTGTGGATAGTTTGCAAGTTTCAGGAACGCCTGTTTACAAGGAAAGGAGCTTTACCATATGCTCAACCATCTTGCATCCAGTTTGGAAGGGCGGGGATGCTCCTGTGGGTGTTAGCCTTTGTTCCAAGCTTCAATTCCATATCCCCACAAATTGCCGCGGGGCCTCTTGGGCCAACGACGCCTGGCATTGACTGGAAGTCGTGAATGGATCACAGTGAGAGACAAATGATCAAGGATGGTGTGATGTATGTGAGCTGATATTGAGAGTCAAATGGCGCATGAAATATAAAGACGTTTTAGTAAGTTGGAGGTCTAACAATGGGCTCACTTGGCTTCGTTTATCTCTCAGATGCCCTTCAGCTTCTTCTTTCCAAGGTCAGTTCTTGTTACTGTGAATTGGCAGGTCTGCGCTCTAGTCATATTCTCATAAAGAATGCAAGTAAAAATGCAAACCCGGCTGCACTTCATACGAGATGAACCGAGTACCGGGACCTTTCCCTGAAAAATGTGGGACGCCATATCTTAAAAATTAACCATAGAATTTTCTTGAAAATAACCTCATTATGTTAACCACACCCAAACTACTGAAGAGATAGTAATCTAACCTAACCTAACCTAAACCTAAGCTAGGGGCATGGCAAAAAAAACCGGGGCTGGTGCAATACTAGCTAATATCTCAGGAATTTGCAGCCCGGCTAGTAATGCGGGAAACTTGTACTGGGATGAACGACCATAAGTCCCATTTATCACGCTTGAATTATCGTCGTTGCACACAGAAAAATAAATTTTGTATGTATACACGCAGGGAAACCTTGGAATCCAATTATTTTCTCTAGTTCTTCGGATTATCTTTTCACAATCCTCTCCTGTCCCCTCAATCTTCCCTGTAATGTACATTACAATAGTGCTTTTCGATTGTCACAAACTTCAGTCTTATTCTATTTTTATTTTGTTATTTCATAAGAACGGTTATCTTGTTAAGCCCACGTTCACCACTCCTGTTATGCGTTCCTGGTACCGGTTTATAGATAGGGTCTGTCCTTGAAGTGTGCCATCACGGCAGCGTCAACCAAGAACAGTAAACAATATGGGAAGCTTAAAGTCGTAATAAATTAATTTAGCTGACAATCATCAATTTTCTTCCGTATTTTCTCTCTGCGCCTCTCATTTTTCCTTGTCACTCATCCGTAACCATACATCATTTTTCCCGCTCTTCGCATCTTGGAATTCCTTTATGTGGGAGCTTGTTTTGCGGGTTGATACTAAGTAATTTGGTCCAGAAAATATCGTAAGCCTTCTGTCAGCAGTCGTAGTTCTTCAGGACAAAAAAAAAATATATATATATATATATATATATATATATATATATATATATATATATATATATATATATATATATGTGTGTGTGTGTGTGTGTCTGTGCATTTGTGAATGCTTGTGTATTTAATCGGCAAGCACAATACCTGTTTAAAAACAAAAAGATGTTCACCTCCTATGAGTTTGATCTCATTTTGTGGTAGAGTGAGGAAGGGCGAAGGAATCCTCACGGAGACTGCTTGATTAATAAATGGTCCGACAAGATATTAGTTTGGCTTCGTTGTCAAGGGGAAATTACTTGGTCTCAGCGAGGGTGATTTATCACCGAAGGCGAAAGTGGTGGAGAATGGCTGTATTATCCTAAACAACCAACCTAAAGAAGGTTGTTATCGCTTATATATATATATATATATATATATATATATATATATATATATATATATATATATATATATATATATATATATATATATATATATATATATATATATATATATATATATATATATATATATTTATATATTATATATATATATATATATATATATATATATATATATATATATATATATATATATATATGAATATAAACTGAATGAATATATAAATAATGGAAAATTCACGAAGGAAAGAGAAACAATGGCGTGCTGCAAGGCCTTTTGACTTAAAGTCCTTTACTTAGCAGACTTCTGAGTAAAGTGCTCTGAGTCGAAAGGCCTTGCAGCACTCCATTGTTTCTTTTTCCTTCGTGGATTTTGTCTTCATTTATATATATGTATATATATACACTGTATATATGTATATATATGTGTGTACTTATGTGTATGTATATATAGTGTATGTGTGTATATTATAAGTTCATGTAAATTAATACAGTAATTATTAAATTGTATTTGCATTTAAGTCGAAGTTTCATACGATTTTACATGATCAAAAAAGAAAAAAGAAAACTAAAACTACAAAATGTTCCATTAATTATTTTCAGTTTCAATAATTTTTCTTGACCTTCACTCAGGCAAAATGTTTAACCATCTCTGAACAGACCATCCAAGGAAGTTGACCTTTATAAATTATCAGCTGTAACAGTTGAAAGGACAGCATTTTTCCAGAAGTAGAACTTTCCCATGAAAATCTTGTCTTTTATGACCTCTGTCTCTATATCTTGCGATCTTTTTATAATAAAGTAATATTTGTTTTGGAAGAAATGTATGGCCTTAGTGATAATTCCCACCAGCCCTCCGACACACACGTAATGCCAACATTAGCAGCAGAGCACAGAGTTTAGAGACAGGCCCCATATCATTCATGAACGTACGGGAGAAAAGCTGTGAAACTTCCTTGAACACATAAAACTGTAGTAATGGATCTAAATGAATGAAATTTTCTTTCAGAAATACAGAGGAAAATAGTTTATAGTAAATGACAGACATGAATCGCAGTGACTTAGTACCCATGTGAACCATAAAAAAAATTCTTTCACGCTCCTTTTCGTATTAAGATCATAATAGATAAAAAAAGCTTTCTTATAAAAAAAGCTTTCTTTCTGCTATTTCATTTCACGCTCCTTTTCGTATTAAGATCATAATAGATAAAAAAAAGCTTTCTTATTAAAAAAGCTTTCTTTCTGCTATTTCCCATGGTGCGTAATGTTTTCCCTACAACTTCTTGCCATTCAGATAATAAGAGATATCAAGTGTTTTTCTTAAAACTATTCGTCAGTAATTATGTGGAAATTAATATTTATCCACGACATTCTGTCATTAAGATTATGAAAGGATATCTGTCTTCTTTCGCCATTTCTTTTCTTCGAGGTTAAGTGAAATTGAGTGTTTTCCGTATTTTCATCAACATTACATTTGAGCAAAAACGTTTCCCTCTAGTATTCTTTAATCGTGATTGAAGGTCTTAGAGATTTCAACATATCTTTTCGTCATTAAATTATAAGAGGACATAAATGATTCCTTTATCCATTTACTGTTAGAATTAAAATGGCTAAAATGTTTTCCCTACTGATATGAATTAAATTACAGGGACTTAATCGCTCTCCTGCAGCCTTCATTATTTCCGTACACCCTTTTACCATCGCGATTAAAGCTACTCAAATTTCTTTCTGCGACTTTTTTTTATCAAGTTGAGAGGGCTTACACCTCTACAACTGATTGCCACTTTATATAAACTTTTTGTAGTCAAGATTGAAAGGAATCTATTTCCCTATAGCCTGTTTCCATCAAGAGCTAATTTATTTTACCATTTTTTTCTGCAATCTTTTCCTCTACCAAATTACAGTGACGTCGCCTTTTCTTAAAGCCCATTTGATGTAAGATTAAAGGGACTTTAATGATTTCATTCAGTCCCTGTTTACAAGATTGAAAAGATTTCATCTTTCTCTTTAGTTCATTTTGTCAAGATCAAAGTGAGAGTTTATTACGGTCTTTTGTCATGTGGATGTTTTATTATAGCCTTTTGCCATCATTTATTAAAGGGATATAGTCATTTCATATTGCCCTTGGTCATTGAAAAGACCGTAAGGACCTATATATTGGTGATTTATTTGAACTTATTGTGTGTGTTTTCCGCAATTTCAAAGGTCAAAGAAGCTGCCATTTATCGAGGAGCGAATCAAGGGACCTCTTATATTAGTGATTTATTTGAAAGTTATTGTATCTGTTTTTCATTGTAAATCATTTTCGTAACTTCAGAGGTCAGAGAAGCTGGCATTTACCGAAGAACGAAAGCCCCCTAATACCGTAAAAGACGACTGCGGTATTGCCAGTTCGAGCAGGAAGCTGGTTTTAACTCTTAACACCATAAATATCGCCCAAAACCCCAATTCTAGAGAAGGCTCACGTACTCCACTGCCGGGGAGCGTTTCGTGTTATCTAGACGATGTCATTTGCAGACCGAGTGCCAGCGCCATAATCTGAAGGCTTAAGTGCCAAGTGGTGGTGCTGGAAGAGGAGGAGGACGTCGGAGTATGTAGTTCTTTACAAAAGGAGGAAGCAGTTGTTAGATTATGAATCATAATTATGCAGCCCCGAAAGACTTGATACTGTGGATTGAGCGCGGTTTCTTTACTCACTTCTCTTTGGGTTCATTTCTTCATTTTAATGGCAACGATTTTGCTTTTTAAAGTTTTACTTATAAGGCCGTTAAATTTGTCCTTTCATTCACTACACTAGAAATTTTTGTTTCTTATGATAGTAAATACATCAGCTACAGAAGTTAATGTTAGTGAGTTTTCTTCTCATGTATTTATTATATTTTTATGTGGGTATTTCTGTTGTTTGGCCAAGGTGAACAGTAGTTGTTCGAAATGAAGCAAAGATTAGGTAAAAAGAAGTATGTGGAGATAAAAAGTAGTATGTCTTCTAACCCCCATAAGTAAACATTTCTTTTGAATTCCGTATTTCTCCGCAACATGAGAGATTTTTCTTTTTGATGGATGGAAAAATATTTTTACTTTCAGGTTGACGAAAGAATAGGTTTAAAAACTCGCAGAGATGGTTAAAACTGAACGTCATTTTATATTGTTATAAACTGATTTTTAAAAAAAATGTAAAACCTTTCTTCTGTTCGAAAAAATAATATAAAACCTTTCTTCAGTTTGAAACAAATCATAAAACCTTCTTCTGTTTGAAAAAAAAGCATAAACCCTTTCTTCTGTTTGAAAAAAAGCATAAAACCTTTCTTCTCTGTGAAAGAGCAAGCACAAAACCTTTCTTCTGTTTGGAAAAAAAGCATAAAACTTTTCTTCTGTTAAAAAAAAGGCATAAAACCTCTCTTGTGTTTGAAAAAATCGTAAAACCTTTCTTCTGTTAAAAAAGCATAAAACCTTTCTTGTGTGTGAAAAAAAGCATAAAACCTTTCTTCTGTTTGAAAAAAAAGCATAAAACCTTTCTTCTGTTCAATAAAAAGCATAAAACCTTTCTTCTGTTTGGAAAAAATGCACAAAATCTTTCTTCTGTTAAAAAGGCATAAAATCTTTCTTCTGTTTGAAAAAAAGCATAAAACCTTTCTTATGTTAAAAAAAGGCATAAAACCTTTCTTGTGTTTGAAAAAAAGCATAAAACCTTTCTTATGTTAAAAAAAAGCAGAAAACCTTTCTTCTGTTAAAACAAGTATAAAACTTTCTTCTGTTTGAAAAAAAGTATAGAACTTTCTTCTGTTTAAAAAAAAAAAAAGCGTAAAACCTTTCTTCTGTTCGAAACGATTATTTTCCCTACGTCCAATGTAGCGGGTGGATGAAAACAAATAGTTTTCCTTCCGTGTATTTACGTTCTTTAAATGGATAATTGATGACATTGCGCCTCCA
Source organism: Macrobrachium rosenbergii (assembly GCF_040412425.1). NCBI lineage: Eukaryota > Metazoa > Arthropoda > Malacostraca > Decapoda > Palaemonidae > Macrobrachium > Macrobrachium rosenbergii. Next base: position 46,460,852 of record NC_089754.1, read on the forward strand.
CCAGCTTCTTACTCTTCCTTTCTTTTCTCATTCTCCTTCTTCCTCCTCTTTAAGCACGAAAGCATTGCACGACCTTGACATATCAGAAGGATTATTGCAACGGAGAGATTGATGACCCCACGTCTGCGCTCTCTGTGAAGAGAAATCATTTCAGCAATTGCAGCAGAAATATTTTGCAAATGGAGAGGAAAATGTGGAAAGTTACTTTGATATTTCTTTCCAGAGATCACTTATCATGCCGGGAAAGGGAAAGTTGCCCGAAGCATTTCTTATCTTGGCGAGATATGCGGGGAGATGCGGAGGCGACAAGGTGAAGGGCACCGTTCCCTTCTTCGGAAGTCCTGCTTGAATCTTTCAAGATATGTTTACAACTATGATATATATATATATATATATATATATATATATATATATATATATATATATATATATATATATATATATATATATATATATATATATATATATATATATATATATAAATATATATATACATATATATATACATATATATATATGTATATATATATGAATACGTTGCAATATTTTTTTAATATATTGAAGTCGTCTTGCCAGATTCGGAGAAATTTTATAATGCATCCCCACATTTGCTTATTTTTATATATACACATATATGCTGATAAATGTGTGTGCTTAACCTAACGATTTCTGTACGTACGTACGTGAAAAGATCGTGATGTGATGAATTCACCACACGCTCAGAATACCCCATACAATTTCCATAAAACTGGCAGGTATAAATTACCTGTCAAATGCCACATATATCCGGTAAAAGACAAATTCATGTCAGTTTATTTTACGCTGAATTTCTTGCAGGTTAATGTTGCCAATTTATAGGACTAAGAAAAAAATCTGAACTAATTCATTTTTATCTTTCCATTTTCTCTCATTACAGCTGAATATTTTTACAACAAATGGAACACTCCGTCATCTGCCTCGTCCTCTGTTCATGGGATACTCAAATTGTTTTCATTTCATTACGAAGTTGATGCATTAGATATCCAGCTTCCAGTTTGGTAACACAGGAATGATCAGGTATAATATGCTCTCGTGTTGCGTCAGATCTTCTTCATCCTATGCAAATTACATTGGAATTCTGTATCCTGTATCGACATGCTCTTATAGTTTACCGCTCTCCTCCCCGCCTGCTCTCCCGTACAGCGCTGTAAACGCCCTAATATCCTTTGGATTACTTTTTACTAGACCTCTCTTTCAAGTACACTTCCATTTGGAAGGCACTATAGTTCTCAGCCGGCCCCAGAACAAATTTGGAAGGGTTCCTCCTTGGTTTATAATAATTCCTTGTTGCAAGGAGTGAGTTCCTCATTGGATGGGTGGGTATCGTTCTCAGCTAGCACTCTGCTGGTCCCGGGTTCGATTCTCCGACCGGCCAATGAAGAATTAGAGGAATTTATTTCTGGTGATAGAAATTCATTTCTCGTTATAATGTGGTTCGGATTCCACAATAAGCCGTAAGTCCCGTTGCTAGGTAACCAGTTGGTTCTTAGCCACGTAAAATAAATCTGATCCCACGGGCCAGCCCTGGGAGAGCTGTTAATCAGCTCAGTGTTCTGGTTAAACTAAGGTATACTTAACTTTTCTAGCAAGGAGTGTACAAAGATTGAGTTGTTTAATAAATTACAATGATGATGCATAAACATAAAATTCTAACGGTTTTTCGTACGTCGTATGTTGCTTTATACCGCTGCTTCCTGTAAAACGCCATACTGCGGCTCAAAGTGATCTGTAAGTCCTGTCGTGATTCACGTTATACCTCCTCTGCTATCACCCGGGAAAAAGCATCGTAATAGATAGCAATATTGTGAAGCCTTTCATGATGTTGTTTATTGTACTCTTCGCCCTTTTATCATGTCATGCTACCGTATGACTTCCCTTTGAATATGAACTGCTGCCCATCCTTTGAAATGAGGTCTACACTACACTTTTCACTTAAAATGAAATGTGCAGTAATGATTCTGCTTTTCATTAACTGCGCAGAACTATTTTCACATGCAGTGAAATCTGTAGTGCTCTTCATTTATTTACTTATTTATCATGAATATATGTGTAGATAGATACATACGTTGATAGGTAGATATACTAAAAATGAAACAAATATGCACGAGATATTGGTATACGCGAAGACAACAGGAATATTACAGGTATATATTTCACAGTTGAGAGCTCTCATATTTAATATCACACCGTGGTACGAAGATGTGTAGGCAACAACAAACTTGCCTAGCAGTGATATATATATATATATATATATATATATATATATATATATATATATATATATATATATATATATATATATATATATATATATAATATATATATAAATATATATATATATATATATACATATTTTATATGTTATTAAAAATTACACATACGGTATATATGAGTTATGAAAAGTTACACGCTAAAATATCTTATTGCAAAATCAATATTCAGAATTTAAAACTCTCTCTCTCTCTCTCTCTCTCTCTCTCTCTCTCTCTCTCTCTCTCTCTCTCTCTATGTCAAGTATGAAGCCCAATTACTCGTGGGTCTCCTCTCGAGAACTGGAGAGATGAAGATCACTTGTGTATCTCCTCCCAAAAGACGAAAGAAATGACCGAGATTTGTTTCAGGGCGACGGGTGGCGAGGGAAAAGTGCTCGGCACCAGGAAATGTCTTTCAGTTGTCATAAAGGAAAGTGGTGCGGTTGGCAGGCAAAGATTGCGTTGTTTCGTGTGTTTTTCCTGTCTGGTAGAGGTCGGCCTTTAAATTTTTTCTTTTTGTATATTTCAGGAAGTGGATAATTTTTTTTCAAGGTTAGTCTTTAAATTTTTTTTCATATTTCAAGAAGTGGATAGTTTTTTTCAAGGTTAGTCTTTAATTTTTTTTTTTTTTTATTTCAAGAATTGGATAATTTTTTTCAAGGTTAGTCTTTAAATTTTCTTTTTCATATTTCAAGAAGTGGATAGCTGTTTTTCAAGGTTAGTCTTGAATTTTTTTTTTTCATATTTCAGGAAGTGGATAGGTGTTTTTTCAAGGTTAGTCTTGAAATTTTTTTGTTTCATATTTCAAGAAGTAAGTGGATACTTTTTTTCAGATTTTAAGTACGTGGATAATTTTTTCATATTTCAAGAAATGAATGGATCCTTTTTTTCACATTCAAAGAAGTAATTGAATAATTTGACATATTTTAAAAAGTCAGTGGATAATTTTTTATAAGATTTCAAGAAATAAGTGGATAATTTTTCATATAGATTTCAAGAAGTAAGTGGATCATTTTTCATAAAGATTTCAAGAAGTAAGTGGACTTTTGCTTTTTGTACTTTTATTCATACTTAGCTCAATTTTTGGATTGTTAAAGATTTGTTAAGGAGCTATCGTTGCTGTCAGTGAATTACAAACGACTTGTTTCTTTAGGAATCCCTGATATTTCGATCAGACTCTGTGCCTCCATGTCTGCCTCGTAAGTGGAAGTATTTTGGAAATGAATCAATCTTGATGTGTCTTTGTCCCTCCCTGTAATACCGTCTCTTTTCCACAAACTCCGTTGTCTCCTGATGATATGAAGAGACGTTGGTCTTTATTTTCATCTCTGATTTTTCTTGATAACAAGTAGTCATAAATTCAAATAGGCCTAAAAAGTTCCCTAAAAGCTCCCTACCGACTGCATTTCTTGCTTCCAGCTCTTTTGTTCATAGCTGTTTCCTCTTAGCTCCTCTGTCTAACCTTGTTTCGTTGGAACCGTCTCCTCCCACTATTTGTTGCAGTGCTTTTTTTTTTTTTTTTTTTTGACAGAAGCCTTACCCCCAATCCTCAAAATTTTCATGAGTCCCTGTCTCGTTGACGTGTATAAAAACACCTGCGACTGGAACTCTCATTCGTTTTTTCTGGGGTTTACTGTCAACGCGACGTCTCACAATCACCTAAGCAACTTAATTATTCAGGATACGTTCGAGTGAAGCTGTACACCTTCAGCCATGACGCTTTTGTCATTTCTTCTCCACTATCCGATCCACTAATACCTTTCTTTTATTTTTTCTTTTTTTTTTGCACCCATCTGGTTTTCTTTCTGTGTGCCTGAATTTGCTTATAATAGTGAATTCTGTGTAACACGTTATTCATCCGGTACTATATTATTGTCCTTCAGCCTAGACTTTCACGTCCAAGATACATAACCTGCAATTTTTGTTAGATTTGTATGATCCCTTCTACATCTTAAAAAGGTTTCTGTAATAAATGACTACATTTGCACCAACCATCTTGTACATATACTATATATATATATATATATATATATATATATATATATATATATATATATATATATATATATATATATATATATATATATATATATATATATATATATATATATATATATATATATATATTTTTTTTTTTTTTTTTTTTTTTTTTTGTTCTACCTCTTCACATAATACTTGGTTGGTTAGCCCCATTCTCCCAGCTAGGTCTGCACTAGCTAGTATTCTTTCCCCTTGTGGCCACGGCCTCTATTATTGCTGTTATTGTAGCGACGACCAAGGCCAAGAGGAAGAGAAGGTCTGCTCTCTTCCCACAAAATCCCCCATGTAGGCGGAGTTTTGTCTGCCTCCCTATTGCGTCAGCAGGTGAACTGCCGTAATGAGCAGGTACCTCTAAGATACGTCATCGCCTACGTAGTTACCCCAGGTGGGAGGCGACTCCACCCAATTGGGTAGACCTTCCTCTTGGCCTTGACGACGACGTCACAGTTTGTAGAAACAATTAAGTCATTCAGTCAGCCAATCGGCAATGTTCTGCGAGCTTTCCTTCTTTTGCAAAGAAGTCGCACTTTGTTATTCATCTCTCATCTGACCCCGCGTCAGTCCGTAATTTGTCCATCTCTTGCACCGTTCAGCATTGTTGCAAGTAACGAAGAAAATTCAGGAAATTTACCTTTATAATGCGAATCGTTTCCCTTTGTAGCTTTGCCCGTCAGTTTTGAGGTCGTAGGAACGCAGCTTCATTCGAGAAATTTCATCCCATTCTTCTCATTCTTCTGTCTCTGTTTGTTTGTTTGTTTGTTTTTAGCAGAATTGTCAGCAACAGAAGATAAGCTCAATTTTCCTTGCTATCCGTTGCAACCTCCCATCAGAGTATAAGCGCAATGGTATTTTGGGTATAGGCACAATTTAACGCGTTCATTTATCTTTTAGCATTTTTTTTTACCGACGTATAGATGTAATCACTCTTGAATATGTAATAATTTTACAAACTAGGTGACTTTTAAGAACAAATACTATGTTGCGTCACTAACATATAAACCTCATATGGACCAGTTTTCCTTTGGGAATCCTTCCGAAGTCATATCTAAGTGTACTGATAAAATCAGGTAAGTGTTTGTTGATTTATGCATGAAGGCACGTAATGCTTTCCTTATGGTTTGTGAGTTTCAAATTCGATTTACTTTCCCATTTTTTCCTTGTCAGCGTGAGCGTTTGGTCCTGACGAATGCGCTAATGAAATAACAGGAATGCAAAGCCGTGTTTTGAATTTCATTATGGGAAAAAAGGGTTTGGCCCTAAACGCCACGAATATTTGATGGCTGAAAAATGTGCGTCAATTAGACACATAAAAATGGTCTGAAAATTAATTGAAATCTCTGGATTGGAATGCTTATGATTGAGGCACTTTTTCTTTCCATATTTTGCTGAGCGTGTGTGTGTGTGTGTGTTTTTATTTTGTCGAGTGATTGCGGAGGTGGTTGCTTTGACTTAGTCCGGATAAAAAAAAAGTCCGGATAAAAAAAAAGTAGTCTAAACCGTCTGATACAGGCAAAAAGCCGTTAAATTCATGTCCAGGAGGTTATTTGCTTGACTTAGCCATGAGAATTCATACGAGCGTGTGTGTGTGTGTGTGTGTGTGTGTGTGTGTGTGTGTGTGTTTATTTTGTCGAGTGATTGCGGAGGTGGTTGCTTTGACTTAGTCCGGATAAAAAAAGGAGTCATAAGTTTGATACAGGCAAAAAACCGTTAAATACATGTCCTGGAGATTATTTGCTTGACTTAGCCATGAGAATTCATACTCTTCCATGTCTCATGTCCGAAAAAAACAGAAGATTGAGGAGTCAGTGAAACTTGCAACTTTGCAACATTCCCGAACGGTCTGATACTAGGTGCAAAGTGTTATTACAGGACACTAAAGCCAACTGAGTAAGAGTAAATAGCGATGGTTGACATGCATGGGCACACATTGTCTCGAGAAGTTTCACGGCTGTCTCTCCCCTTCCAGGTTGATGGCCCAGAGACTCGTGCAAAGCCATTAACAATGTTGCGACCTAGGCTCCAGGGGCCTCATTTCCTTCCCTCATTCAGCTCTTTTCCTCACTTCATCGTTGTCCTCAGATTGAAGCTGCTGGAAACATATCAAGAGTCTTATTAATCCCTCTGAGCTGACGAAGTCTGGATATTTATATTTTCACTTTTAAGGTGCAGCCTTTGACAATTTTTTTTTTTTTTTTTTTTTTTATGTTTCTGGGACCAAGCTCAGAACTTCAGCTTTCGTAACTTTTCACACTCGGTGTGTTGTCCTGAATGAATTAACTCAACTTTTAAGTCGTTAAGCGCTAACAGCAGTTCGCGCTTTCAAAGGGCAATAGAACTTCAATATAGTTTGCCTTGAAAGAAGTTAAATTATACCCGAATTAAGAGCTCTTCCGTCTTGGCAGTTTGAAGATGCTACTTTGAAAGAACTTATGTTTTCTCGGTTAGGGAATTTTTGCACCTAGATTATTTACTGTAAGTCGGTGGACATCGTTACAAGCATTAATTTGTGGTACAGCATTTACAGAGGAACCCAATGTGTAGAGTTTTAGGCCTGTTCCTTACGAATAGGGTTTATCTTCTGCTTAATAATAATAGTAGTAATAATAATATAACCCGCACCATTGGGCTTTCCATATATAAGACACCAGTCTCTTGACTGCAGAATAATAATAATAATAATAATAATAATAATAATAATAATAATAATAATAATAATAATAATAATAACATAACCCGCACCACTGGACTTCCCATATATAAGACAACATTCTCTTGACTGCTGAAAAATAATAATAATAATAATAATAATAATAATAATAATAATAATAATAATAATAATAATAATAATAATAATATAACCCGCACCAATGGACTTCCCATATAAGATACCATTCTCTTGCCAGCTGACACGCTAGTAGCGTAGCCTAGGGATAATTTGCAGCTGATATATATCCTCCCGAAACTGGCTGAAACTACTCCCCTTCAAAAGATCGTTTGCATACACAGATTTATCTCTCCTGAAGTCTATAAATCAGAGAGGGAGTTCTGTAATTTATATCCTCGCGCGAGAACAGCGGCAGAGGAGCCACTAAATTTTCATATTCATCAGTAATTTATTTCTCACACGTGCAGTTTGGCAAAACAATATAGCGCCGGGGTATTCGCCGAGAATTTATCACTCAGGAAATGGACTGAAGCGTTCCTGAAACAGACCGAAAGGATGTGAAAGACTCTGATATTCTTAAAGGATTCCCATATTTCATAAAAAAAAAAGTGACTATTTCGCAAAAAAAAAAAGCTTCTGTTATTCCAAAAAAATACTGATATATTCCGCTAATAAACTGAGATATTCCCAAAAGACTGTAAGAATGAGTGAATACTAAAAAAAAAAGCTGAATATTTCGAAAAACTGAAATATTCCAAAAAAGTGAAATATTCCTAAAGTCTAAAAAAAAAAAAAAATAGCGTTTTAGACCAAAAAAGCCAAGTGAAATATTCCTGCAAATAAACTGAGATGTTCCCAAAAGAGATTGTAAGAATGAGTGTGAAATAAAAAAAAAAAAAACAATAAAAAAAAAATATTCCAAAAAAGTGAAATATTCCTAAAGTCTTAAAAAAAAAAAAAAGCGTTTGGAGACCGCAGATCTCCGCCAAAGCCAAGTAAATCCCCACCTCCACCCTCCATGCCAACTAAAGATCCCTTTTTTCCAAAAGTTGCTTGTCTATCTTTCTCAAATTTTATCCATTTGTTGCCAGCCACGACGCACGCCTTTGGTCAGATTTTTTTAAAAATCTACTCATAACTTTCTGCATAATCTTGGTAAGAAATAGACAGGAACAACTATTCTAAAAATAATCTGTTTACTGGGTGTAAATATTCCCCCAAAACATAAATAGTTCGACAATAGACTGAAACATTACGAAAAAGAGGTTAACATACAAAAAAAAAAGACCAAAATTTTGGAAACAGTCAAAAATAGAAAAAAAAAAACTGAAATGTTCGGATGAGAGATTTACACTCAGGAACGGAACTAGACTGGACTGATATTTCTTAAGAGGACTTCCTGCCTAGGGGAGTAGTGGCGTCAGTGCACCTCATGCGGTGCACTGTAGGCATTACTTAAGGTTCTCTGCAGCGTCCCTTCTACCACTAGCAGCAACCCCTTCCGTTCCTTTTACTGTACCTCAGTGCATATTCTCTTTCCACCCTCTCCTAACAATTGATTCACTGTGCAACTGCGAGGTTTTCCCCCAGTTACACCTTGAACCCATTTTACTGCCAGTTTCCCTTCCAGCGCTGAATAGCCTCATAGGTCCCAGCGCTTGGGCCTTTGGCCGAAATTCAATATTCCATTCTGTTCTCGCAAGAGGACTGAGATATTCCCACAGGAAAGCGCAACGCTCGGAAAAGACTAAAAGACCTCGAGGACTGTTGCAAGAGCGGTTCCAAAATGCCGTATGTTGATTATGCGGGTTATGGCCGGGCTTTCAGGACGGCTAATGACATTACACTTCACTCCATCAAGTAAAGAGCGTTTTTAATCGGCTCGCCGCATCCATTAAAGGGATCATCAACGCAGCCGAAGGAAACGGTCCTAACGGCGCCCATATTAGATGTCATTAGTAACATCTACATTATTATTATTAATATTATATTGGAGAAACAGTTCCATAGTTATGTATGTGTACATATATTTAAAGATAAAGCTATCTGTACAGATTTATCTTTAAATATATGTACTGTACATATACATAACTGGAATTTTATCTCCGTTTCAAGACATGCTATTATTATTATTATTATTATTATTATTATTATTATTATTATTATTATTATTATTATTATTATTATTGGAGAAACAGTTCCACAGTTATGTATATGTACATATATCTAAATAGTAATAATAATAATAATAATAATAATAATAATAATAATAATAATAATAATAATAAAAATAATAGCATGTCTTCAAATGGAGACACAATTCCACAGTTATGTATATGTACATATTTAAAGATAAATCTGTACAGATAGCTTTCGGGGAATCGAACAGATTCCCGAAAACTATATGTACAGATTTATCTTATAATAAATAATATGTACATATACATAACTGTGGAATTGTTTCTTCATTTGAAGACTCAAGCTACTACTATTATTATTATTATTATTATTATTATTATTATTATTATTATTATTATTATTATTATTATTATTATTATTATTATTATTATTATTATTATTAGAAACATTATTATTATTATTATTATTATTAACAGATTCAACATCATCATTGCTATTAGCGTACCCTTACCGTCATAAATGATGGTAACGTAAAAGAGTTGAGATGACGAATCCCCTACCGTCGAAAATGACGGTAGTCTAAAAGATGGTCGTGATGCCAAGTCTTCACCTTACAGTCGCATTATACCGTACGATTCCGGACCAAAGGATCTTTGCTCTGTATAATTATATATAAGGGCCAGTGATGAGAGAAGGTGACCATATATATATATATATATATATATATATATATATATATATATATATATATATATATATATATATATATATATATATATATATATATATATATATATTTATGTACCATGATTATATTTAGAGTCTTAGTTTAAAGTTATGATGATGTTTCATGTGTTACCTCCCTGTTTGTCAATCGGCATAATAATTTGTAAGATTTTATCGATGTGTATAAATTGGTGGGTGAGGTGTAAAACAAAGACTGTGGAAATGTTGATTAGATTTTAGGATGAGTCCAGACGAGGAATTTAGGATTTTGTAAACTTTAAATTGTCCCAGCCTTCAGGGATGAGATTCTGTGTCTGGACAGTACTTTTAGTTTTCTGTAAAAGAAAACTATGGTGCCGGCTTTGTCTGTTTGTCCGCACTTTATTCTGTCCTCACTTTTTTCTGTATGCACTTTTTCTGTCCGCCCTCAGATCTTTAAAAACTACTGAGGCTAGAGAGCTGCAAATTGGTATGTTGTTCTTCCACCCTCAAATCATCAAACACAACAAATATCAGCCCTCTAGCCTCAGTAGTTTTTTTTTATTTTATTTAAGGTTAAAGTTAGCCATAATCGTGCTTCTGGCAACTATATAGGATAGGCCACCACCGGGGTTTGGTTAACGATTCATGGACCGCGGTTCATACAGCATTATACCGAGACCACCTAAAGATAGATCAGTTTTCGGTGGCCCTGATTATGCCCTGTAGCGGCTGTACAGAAAACTCGATTGCCCCGAAGAAATATCGGCGCAATTTTTACTTGTTTCATATGTCCGATACTCAGAACAAGGGGTTACAAATTTGCAAAATGAGCGTTTGAGTTCCTGTATGGAGCTGTGGGGTCCATTTAAATTCCTACGCATCTTGGACGCTTGAGGTCTCGCCAGTACCCTCGAGGAATTATAATTACTGTTTTATTGTAGGAAGGACAATACCAGTACAGTACACGTATGTTTGCTTAGAATAGTTTAACTCTTCCGGGGGCCATCCACAAAAATGGTTTTAAGTGATTGAAAACCCATAAAAATGTTTTATTATCCATATTCCTTTTCAGAATGAAAAAATGGACTCAATATATAAAGTCTGGACTGTATTTTGTCTCACAAACGTCAAGTCCGATAACTGTTAGTTCATAGCAAAGCAGTTCATGCAAATATTTACATTCAAATGTTACCTTGATGAAACCATTTCCCAACTCATCGACGATCGGAGTGTTTCAACATTCCACCTAAATCAGATGCTGAAATAAAGTGCTAGTTTTTATTTTGTTTGTTTCTTCATCAGGAAATGAAACCATTTGTTTAAAAAAAAAGAAATAAATAAAAGGAATTTCCATTGGAAATTACATTACAATGATTATTGTCGATGGCACTGTTTAATTAATAATAATACGAGCGACGCCAAAACATTTTCTCATTTTGATGACGGTATTTGCCAGATGAGGATGATTTCATCATCATTTTCCATTTTTAGTTTTCTGAAAATGAAAACTATTGTGCCGGCTTTGTCTGTCCGTCTGCACTTTTTCTGTCCGCCGTCAGATCTTAAAAACTGCTGA
>NC_089754.1:46477270-46482270 GCF_040412425.1 Macrobrachium rosenbergii
TAAACCGGCCTTGTGCCAGCAATTAGTGTGGTAAGGTATGTGTGTTCGCTAAAGAAGATTCTTCTTTGCAAATGTCTGTGTCAGGCAGAATCAACAGTGGGCCGAAGCCGAATAGGTCCTGGATCAAATTAGAGAATGAGGACCACTGCTTTACTCTCTAATCCTCATCTCCCCACCCTCTTCCCCCTCCGTACCGCCCTTCGTTACCCTATCGAGTGTCAATAGCTTTTGTTCTGTGCGTAAAGGTGTAATTTTTAACTCTGCTTATTCTGATGTTTTTCATCTCTCCAAAAGTCTTGCCGATCGCTTATCATCGAGCGAGCTAGTAATTTTGTAATTCTCAACTCGAGAGGTCGTGAATTAGCTAAACATGCTGTAATCCTTCATTAAAGGCATCCCTGGCGCTCTGAATGTAAGCGGCTGTTCACTTTCACCAGTTGCTTACGCTGTGTAAACAAACGGTAATCATCCATTGAAACATGATCACCGGAAAATTGTAGGCGCGTGGAGATGTTTAGATAAAAAAAAAAATGGTCTGGAATATGACCTTGGCCTTCGGAAGTCTGATGAAACATCGGTGGTGACCTTCATCTGTCACAAAACCTGCTGAATGTTGCCACCTCGGTGAGTGACTATTTCCCTCTTTTCTTTGAATCTCTGTGTCTTGTTGTTTTTCTTCTGACGGTCGACAGATTCTAGGAAAATTAGCCATCTTTGTGATGTTTCTTTCCCCTAAGCACAGGAAGTGTTCCTTTTCTAGCTATCTGTGAAGGAATCGCAAAAGCCAAACCATCTGGAAAAATTTGTCATTAACGTAATTGATACCGTAAGGTTTGCATCGTGAAAGGTATAAACATTTAAACGTCTCCATTTTGTTGCAGTGCTAACAATAGTATGCGAATTGAAAAGAAGATGCATTATTGTGATATGGATGCTAATAAACCTGTCATTCAGAAATCTGTCTGCTATGGAAGGTTGGTGATTTTATTTTTGCATTTCATCACTGATGACAATTGATAAATAATAATTATTTTTCAGAAACTGCTATCCTTTACGTACATGATAACACCGGAAGTGTGTAGTAAAGGATTTCGTAAAGGATATGTAATTGCAGTTTACTTCTTTTTACAGAAATATCCCAAGATCGTAAAATAATACTTGATAAAAAAAAAGCATTATTTAGTCATGTTAGGGTTACCATAAGCAGCAGTTTAATGTACCTGTGGTTTTTCTTCTGCTGCGCTTTAACCACCAAACACTAAGGTAGCGCTCGCATCTTGTAAACCTTCATGGAAAAACAAAAACAAAAAAGATACTATCGTTCGGTGCGAGCAGTGCAAAACTGTTGATGACTTGAACCGAGGCACACTGCTCTTAGACTTTCCCCACCGGATCTCGGAGACTGTTGACGTACGTGACTTTCTATCCGATAGGGCGATAAGAGACGCTGTTTCGTGGGGGTGGGGGCAGGTGCCATTCCTTCTGCTTCACACGGGTCTGCGTAATGAAACGATCGGATTCCTTCCCAAAGAACAGTAAAGAAAATCGTCTATAAAATATCGGTACCTCGAACAGCAGGTACCTGCTCTTCAGAACTGGTAAAGATAAAAGTACGAGTATTTTGTAGATGTTGAAACTTTGCTGGGTACCTGTAAAGTCGACGAGTTTGTGCTGAACAAATTTTGCATATTGCCGGTTACGGTGGTCATAAAAACGCGGTATTCATGAAAGACTTAACATGTTCTCAGACCATTTTGACTCTTGCTGGATTATACATCGCCTTTTCCTCTGAAACGAGGCGTGTTTTCGCACATGCTGTGTCTTTGAACCCTGTTGCTTAAGAAATGCGCTTTCGCCATTTTGTCCTTTGGTCACGGTAGCGCTTATTTTTTCTTTCATGATTTGTTGTAGCTTTGACGCCGCGAAGAAGTATTTTATTGACTCTGTCTTTTCGATGTTTCATGAATCTTTTGACCGACCTCATTTTCAAGTGATTTTGATTTCAACTATGTTCTGAAGGTGGTTGGTTGGTTTAGATTGAACCGGCCTTGTACAGCCAGTACTTAGTTTGGTAAGGTATTGCATGGGATAAAAGGCCTTTTTTGGACCTCTGGACCAGATCTCTGTAGGGCAGGCTTGCCCATCTCGGTCTCTTTTCCCGTCAAGGGAAGAGAAGAGCATCGTACCTCACACAGCAACTGAAGAGCATCGTACCTCACAACAACTGAAAAGCATCGTACCTCACAACAACTGAAGAGCATCGTACCTCACAACAACTGAAGAGCATCGTACTTCGCAACAACTGAAGAGCATCGTACCTCACAACAACTGAAGAGCATCGTACTTCACAACAACTGAAGAGCATCGTACCTCACAACAACTGAAGAGCATCGTACTTCACAACAACTGAAAAGCAGTACCTCACAACAATCATACTTCACAACAACTGAAGAGCATCGTACCACAACAACTACATCGTCACAACAACTGAAGAGCATCTTCACAACAACTGAAAACAACTCACAACAACTGAAGAGCATCGTACTCACAACAACTGAAGAGCATCGTACTTCGCAACAACTGAAGAGCATCGTACCTCACAACAACTGAAGAGCATCGTACTTCACAACAACTGAAAAGCATCGTACTCACAACAACTGTACTTCATAACAACTGAAGAGCATCGTACCTCACAACAACTGAAGAGCATCGTACTTCACAACAACTGAAAAGCATCGTACCTCACAACAACTGAAGAGCATCGTACCTCACAACAACTGAAGAGCATCGTACTTCACAACAACTGAAGAGCATCGTACCTCACAACAACTGAAGAGCATCGTACCTCACAACAACTGAAGAGCATCGTACCTCACAACAACTGAAGAGCATCGTACTTCACAACAACTGAAAAGCATCGTACCTCACAACAACTGAAGAGCATCGTACCTCACAACAACTGAAGAGCATCGTATCTCACAACAGCTGAAAAGCATCGTACCCAACAACAGCGACAGGGCGCGTCTTTCCAAAAATGCGATTGGCCTCTGGGATGTGAAATACTTCCCGGCTCAGCAAAGAAGGACTGAATTTTTTTCTCACTTTTTATATATTTTTTTTTCTCAGATTTTCTCATCGCACGTCAAGTAATCTAAAAAATCTTAACAGTATTCATTCCTCCACCACATCTCTATATTATCGTATCTTGTATCTAAAAGTTAGATTTTTCTTCATCTAGAAGTTAGTTTTTCTTCATCTAGAAGCATTATGGCGAAATTTAGTTGACCACCTCTTGCTTCTGACCTATTAACTTAAATCTTGAAGGGATGGGCGAAAAAGTACATTGAATTACGTTATACTTTAAGAACTCTTAACCGTACTTTGGTCATATTGTCACAGAAATGTATGGTCAGATTGACGATGTCGAGTGGACTTAATTGCTTCATTATTTATTTAACAGTGTACACCTTTATTTTTTCCCCTCTTTAGTCGTCCATTAGTGCCCGCTGTCAGTTAGCTCGACAATAGGTGTTCTTCTAAACATGTATAAAGCAATCCATTAGAAACATAACTCCGGACGCTTTTGTTCAGCTGTCGTTCCCTTGTCTAAGCAGCCAGCCACTCAGGCCTTGATTGCAAACTCCAGAGAGTCTTTTACGTCCCTTTGGGCCTTTTCTTAATGATTCATAATGTTTATGATGATCCCCCGCCTTCGTTTTACTGACGACAGTACCCACGCATTAATCTTGCAGGCCTCCTTGTCGCCTCCTGCGAGGTTAGGCCCCTCCGTCTTCTCTTTCCTCCCTGTTCTTTCATTCTTCTTCTCTTCGCGATTTCTTTACAGAGTGTTATTGGGTTGTTCGTCCAGTTTACCTCTTTATTAATAAAAAAAACTATTTGGTGTTGAATTTGTAATAAAAATGGATGTTGAATTTTAAAGCAAAACTCTTGATTCAGACTTCGACTTTTCATTGTTATTTACTTGGGGTGAAATGTTGAAATGTTTATTTTAATATGAGAATGAAAGAGGATGTGGAGTCTCGTAGTCGTGTTTGCAATGATGAATGATCTAAAAGATAGTGTTTGTTCCTCTTCCTTGGTCCATTGCGTTGCTTGTTTATACGTGCTCAAACATACACACGCACACAAGAATGTGCCTTCATATTGCACTTAGATTGCACACACATACACACACACACACACACACACACACATGCCCATTAAACGACTGATTCTCTAAAATGAAAAATTGTCCTTTGGCATAATTAATAATACTAGCCAATCATTTTGCTTCTTGGCAAAAACAATCAGGACTTTCAATAACATTACATCAAGATATCGAGAAAGAAACAATAAATCTTTTGATTGAATAACTTGGCCTTGCGTCAGCCAAGTTCACTTGCACCAGGAGAAAAAAAAAAAAGAATGAAGACAAAGAAAAGCCTCTCATACGCAGGACGTCAGACCAATGATCGGCCTTTGATCATGAAGCAGCTTTTATTAGTTGGGTTGATGTCTGTTATTTATATCAAACAAAGTTTTGTACTCATTCGAAGTCTGAGGAATCGGCGCCAAGTTAAGAAATTCCGGGGATCAACGATCATTGTTTCTTGCTTGTATTTCTTCTTGTTTGTTTATATATTTACGTTAATTTTATTTCTGTTTACTTGCTGTTATCATCATTTATCTATTTAGTACTTGATGTTTTCAATATATTTTCAAATGTGACTATATCATTCCGTGGAACCTGGCTTTGCAAGTTAATGATCTTTTAAACGTTTTCCGTAGGAATTTGTGCAGATTTTGAATAACAACAGTGCTACCAAAAAAAAAAAAAACCTTCCAGAAGGCGTGATGCAGTCATTAATGCAGTTAAAGAGTGCGAGTCCTCCGCCCTCTGAATGATGACCTACTCTTAAAAGGCCAGGCCAAGGGCTCTCTCTCTCTCTCTCTCTCTCTCTCTCTCTCTCTCTCTCTCTCTCTCTCTCGACGAGAAAGTC
>NC_089754.1:46487270-46502270 GCF_040412425.1 Macrobrachium rosenbergii
CCTTAGCCTGATGTCATTTTTACTGTTAGGTATACATTTGGTTACGATTATTATTATTATTTTTTTTTCTATCACAGTCATCCTATTCGACTGGGTGGTTTTTATAGTGTGGGGTTCCGGGTTGCATCCTGCCTCCTTAGGAGTCCATCACTTCTGACACTATGTGCGCTGTTTCTAGTAGCCCACTTTTCTGCATGAGTCCCGGAGCTACTTCGGCATCTAGTTTTTCCAGATTCCATTTCAGGGATCTTGGGATCGTGCCTAGTGTTCCTATGATTATGGGTACAATTTCCACTGGCGTATCCCATATGCTTCTTATTTCGATTTTCAGGTCTTGATACTTATCAATTTTCTCTTTCTTTCTCATCTACTCTGGTATCCCATGGTATTATTATTATTATTATTATTATTATTATTATTATTATTATTATTATTATTATTATTATTAGGGAGGAGACCTTCTCTGAGGGCAGTAGCATTGAAAATAATGGCTGTTTCTACGGCATTCAATTTATGTAGAGTCTTCTCTATTCTTCTTAATATATCTTCTCATCAGCGTGTAGCTGGTGTATCAGATTTCCAGAAGATATTAAGAAGAATAGAGAAGACTATATAAATTGAATGCCGTCGGAACAGCTATTATTATTATTATATTATTATTATTATTATTATTATTATTATTATTATTATTATTATTATTATTATTATTATTATTCAGAGCATGGTGAACTATCAGATTCTAAAAATGTAGGAGAAAAATACCCTTAAGAGTATGGATGCTAAAGATGTATCAGTGGTAACCTCACTACGCATCTTTTATTTTCTCTGAGAATGAAATAGATGCAAAACTACGTTGTGGTTTTCACCAGTGTATCTTCAGTACTCTTACGTTTAAGGTTATTATTATTATTATTATTATTATTATTATTATTATTATTATTTAGTGGAACCCTTCAGGTATTATTAAAGTTATAAGTATATTTTTTATTAGTTATGTATTTTTTTGATAATGTATTTTGGATATGAGAATTCAGTCAACTCCAATAGTGATTTTTATTAAGTTTACTTGGCTCTATGATATTGGTTAAATATTCGCTTTGTGGTTATAATGAAAACAAATAAGTTAATTTTTTTATCCTTCTTAAATTCTTTGATTGTTTCGGTTGATGAATTGTATAGAACAGTTAGAAGATGAAGGACAAAAGGTATCATTTTTCATTTTGCGGCTGACGGTAAATATCCGCAGCCAATATCGCTGTAATCTATTGTGCGTGATCAGCATACGTTTTGACCAGTCACGATTAGCCTTCGGGATATCGGATGCCGATATTTACCGACAGACCACCCCCTCCCCCCACGTACAAAAAAATTTTAATCCTAAACGAATGTTGTAGCTTCGCTTACACCATCTATCTTTTTCAGGCTTTCTAATAGTGAGAGAAAAAGCAATAATGCTAAAATAGTGTGCAGAAATGAACATGAACAATGTTATTTGTTTGACAGATAGGTTTTCGTAGATATTAAGCAGCAGCTCTAAGGCATTTGCGATTTGCTTCTTGACGTTGGAGGAGGAGATGATTTTCGTCTATTTGCGTCGTAAGCAGTTTCGTATTTCTGTCTTCCTTGTATTTATTAGATATATCCTGTAAATTAAAAAGTAATGAGTGTTATCTCCCCAGCCCGCGATATCCAAAGGTCCTTTTGAAACATTAAATGAATGCTTGTTGTTATTTTAGCCCAGAAAATAATTTGGATGGAGTTAGGTATTTACCACAGCTGTTAAATTCTGTCTCTGTAAAATAATGAACAAAGTTATGGCTGGATTTCAATCGCATTTTTGTGAACGGGTGATGTGGCGGGAGCCGAGCAGTTGATTAGATTTTGTGTTGACTTCTCCTAATATTGTGGAGCTAAATTAGTGTTTTCGTTCGCTGACCTTTCCTGATATTTGTCAATAACTTACCATTATTCAGAACGAGCATGGTGGTGCGCGCTATGCTGCACTGGAACCCGGCGCTGCCCATCATGTCTCCCCTACCCTCCCGATCCTCTACCTACCCGCCCCACCCGCCCCGGACAAACACGTTTGCAGGAGGAGGTGGGATGTCTCCCCTGCCCTCTCGTTGCCCTATCTACCCCGCCCCAACCCGGGGCGAACAAACAGGTTTGCAGGAGGAGGGTGGATGTGTCATGTCTCCCCCACCTTCCCGATCCTCTACCTACCTCGGGGCGGACAAACCAGTTTGCAGGAGGAGGGTGGATGTGTCATATCTCCCCTACCCTCTCGATAACCTACCTATCCCGCCCCCACCCGGGGCGGAGAAACAGATTTGCAGGAGGAGGATGGATGTGTCATGTCTCCAACCACCTTCCCGATCCTCTACTTACCCCGCCCCACCCGGGGCGGACCAACCGGTTTGCAGGAGGAGGGTGGATGTGTCATATCTCCCCTACCCTCTCGATAACCTACCTACCCCGCCCCCACCCAGGGCGGACAAACAGATTTGCGGGAGGAGGGTGGATGTGTCATGTCTCCCTTCCCTCCCGATCCCCTTACCTACCCCCGCCCCCCCTGTGCGGACATACAAGAAAGACCCACTCGGATTTTTTTTATTATAGATGAAATGCATTCATATTTAGTTTTTGATGTGAGTAGTACTACAGGGCAGTATTTCGAATGTTGTTTTCTATATATCACGAGGCGATCAATAGCGGCCTCCACCAAGTAATTAAACAGCAGATTTGATATAGGGATTGTTAATATAACACTGCTGATGGAACTAGTTGTATTCGCAAGCAGAGTATGAATGATACTTAGATCTACAATTATGATTTTCATTCTTTCCACTATTCTTGAAATTATTCATCTGGTTATGATCAGCTGGCCAACCAGTGTGTATATATATATATATATATATATATATATATATATATATATATATATATATATATATATACACACATATATATATACATACATACATACATTCATAAATATGTGTATGTATACACATATATTGATGTATATATATGCATTTATATATAAATATTTATGTGTGTTTGTGTTATGTATATATGCATGTTTATACAGAAATGTAACATTATGTATTTTCATAAGAGCACAGGCTAACGGAAAGCTTTATGTTTTTTTCCAACCCAACCCTAATAGCTAAAAACGGTATAAAGAACGAAGAAGGAGGAACAGAAGCTGGAAGAGAAATCCAAAGTTTTGCCGTCAAAGCAAAGAACCCTTGAAAACTATATCCTCTACTTGATTTTGAATCCTTTTCCCTCGTGCTACCAACTCCATTCCTCGCATATTTTGATTTATTTCTCATTGTTTTTAGCCGGCTGCAACGAAGTTGAATGGCGGAATAACTCTGTTATTACAACGCCTGTATACACAAATCAACTAATGTGACTCAGTTTATTTTCGTCATTGCTTGTTTAACTGCTTGCTTCTGTCTATCCTGCCGGAATATCATGTCTTCGTTGAGGAAGGGAAGAGATTGAATGAAATAAGTTGAGAGAGCGAGAGAGAGAGAGAGAGAGAGAGAGAGAGAGAGAGAGAGAGAGAGAGAGAGAGAGAGATTTACTTAAAGAAAGATTTGCTGGTTTTCACACGCAGACATTTGTTTGGAGAAAGATTGGTTGATTTACAGCGAGAGAGAGAGAGAGAGAGAGAGAGAGAGAGAGAGAGAGAGAGAGAGAGAGAGAGAGAGAGAGAGAGAGATTTACTTAAAGAAAGATAGGCTGGTTTTCACACGCAGATATTTGTTTGGAGAAAGATTGGTTGTTTACACAAAGAGAGAGAGAGAAAAATTTTTGGAAAGAAAAATAAGGTTAATTTAAAGCAAGTGAGTAAAATAAAACGAGAGAAGAAAGGCTGGCTGATTGATCTGGTATTACGAAATGGTGCTGGCAACTACCCTAGTTGTCGACGCCGTGGTGGAGAGAGAGAGAGAGAGAGAGAGAGAGAGAGAGAGAGAGAGAGAGAGAGAGAGAGAGAGAGAGGGAGAGAGAGATGGGGGGAACCTCCTTGCCTGATTAGTTATTTGATGAGCTTCGAGCGAGATTAACCTTTCGTCTCATACCAAAGAGAAGGTGTCAGTTGGATTTGTTGCCTGATGTGACGTTTGATGAAAAATTTGCAAAAATAGAATTTCTTGGAGAGAGAGAGAGAGAGAGAGAGAGAGAGAGAGAGAGAGAGAGAGAGATAAGTGGATCACTTTTCGTGCCGCAAGGATTAAAAAAAAATCGTTAATGCTGGCGAGCGTTATCTTTTAATTTTAGAATGCCCGGTCAGCATTTTTGTATCGACATATTGCCTGGGTATTAATATCTTGGAGACATTTCGAAATGATTGTCATCCGCTGAATCAGGCCTCTGCTTCTTAATTTCCTAATGAAAGATTAGATTTTCTTTTTCAAGGGTTCAATTTTTTTTTTTTTTAGCGAATATAGTATATAGAATGAGTAATTTTCATAGCTATGTTGTTTTTTGAAATTTTTTTGTAGGTTTAAAACGCCTGCTAATGGCGTTATTAAAATGAGATTATGGGTGTATATTCGCATTAATGCTCATTATTTATACTTGTATTGAGAGACCGTTGTTGAATGTTATGAAAATGGTGTATGAAAAGATCTATGTATGAATCAGTGTAGCGTTTATAAGCACATTTGGAGAATATCCGTTAAATCCTTCAAAAACTCAACGTCTGCTGTAATTTTCGAATTGGAAAATGAATACATTTTTTTATTCATTTAAGTCAAATGTTTATTGATTCGCATTCCGAGCCAGATTCATGCAAAACAATTACTGAAGTGATGATGCATCAGTCTCCTGACTAAGGATATCATGCAAATGAATTTGTGAATCTAGATAAGTTTAGTCTGAAAAAATTCTGTAGTGTCTTGTGTTATTGGCATTTAAAACTCTCTCTCTCTCTCTCTCTCTCTCTCTCTCTCTCTCTCTCTCTCTCTCTCTCTCTCTCTCTCTCTCTCTCTAGTTCTTGTCTTTTGATCGAAGAACGTAAAATCATCAGTGTGTGTGCACAAGGCGTCAGATTTCACTGAAGTCACTTTCCCGAGGCGTGCAGCCATGCGACATTCGGATAATAAATGCTAATTTTATTCGCCGGGGGGAAATTCCTTCCTATTTGTGGATCATGACCTAAATCTGGACTCTCAAGGGCAGTAGCAATATCGTAGCACTTTTGACTAAGCCCTGGGAAGCTTAGCCGTAACGTTAATGTGGTTTTGTTGAAAGTATTTTCACAACTTCTTTGTCAGCTCTCTTAAAAGTGCCCTGGCTTTCTTAGGAGTGACACTACAACTGCTTGTCTCGCTTTCTGTGATTGGTGACCAGTCACTGTGACTGTTTGTTATTGTGACATTGAAAAGGAGGAAAGTTACACTTTCTGTAAACATTGTGCTGAAACCATGACAATGCAACAGCCAAGCTGCCTGGTGCCGTCTGACAAGGGTGCCCAGTCATAATACGAAAAGGCGTTCTTACTAGTTTCTATAAAGTTTTGTCCATCGAAAGAAATAAGACGTTTCCAAATCTTCCCTTAGAGCTGCGAGATTATGGCTTTACACCTTATTGGGGTAATTTAGTAGTCTGGCACGTGTCGTTTAAAACACTTAGTAAGTGCTGCAATATTGTAACAAAAGACAGCTGCAAGCACTGTGACACCACTCTCCAGCAGCCATAATGATCGTAAGATTTTAAACAAAGAGTTACAGTTAGGGCAGTGCAGCTAATGGCAGCCACGATTAAGTGCCCTTGAAAAAGGAAAGCAAATCAGACGTGTTCGTAACTGTAAATTAGTCGGGCCACTTAAATATGGATTTATGCAAGTACCTATTTGCCAAATGGCAACTATATCGCTCTTCATGTAAATCAAGTGGAATTCAATTCAAAATGTGAAGCCGTACTGATGGTCTTAGATTGTTGGCTCAATAATCGTGTTTGATTAGGGCTTCAGATTACAGTGGGGTTTCTTGTTATGGCGAAGGAGTAATTTGATTCCGCGTCAGGTAAGCTCTTGAATACGTATGTTGCGTTGATTGATAGGAAAGGAAAGACCCGCATGCTTGCCTAATTTTCACCTCTTCGTTTTCTCTTGGTTCCAGTTACGAAAACCTCTCTCTCTCTCTCTCTCTCTCTCTCTCTCTCTCTCTCTCTCTCTCTCTCTCTCTCTCTCTCTCTCTCTTTTTTTTCTTCTTTTTGCAAAATCTGGAATTTTGTAATTTTCTGGCTGTCTCACTTCATTTTTTCAAGTACTCGAAACACTGTTATTTTGTAATATTTTTGGGAAGTTTAGATAAAATAATCTTATATTTTTTATGGCGAACGCAAAGAAAGTGGATCTTTTTTAACTCGAAACACTATTATTTTGTAATATTTTTGGGAAGTTTAAATAAAATAATCTTATATTTTTTATGGTGAACGCAAAGAAAGTGGATCTTTTTTTAACTGCGTGCAAATTTTACCTTTTCTCTCGACATACGCATCATTCTCCTTTCCGTCAGCTTTTGCAATTATCCCCTTTCTATTTTATCATCGTCTGCATTTTGTGGCGGCTTTCCTCAGAAGAAATGGTTTTCTCAGATCTCGCCCTGTCTTCAAACCCCTTCGCCAGTCTCTTGTACTGGCCAGCGAGGGTGTGGTTGCAGAGCTCAGCAATACGCTGAGGTCTCAAGGTCTCGTCTGGTTCAGAATTAGCAGAGGCAAAAGAACCTTGGTGACTGAATAGATATTTTGCCTGTATTCGTCTCCTTTTTGTAACTAAATTGCCAGAGAATGATTGACCAGATATTTTGTCTATATTCACCTCCTTTTTTTAACTAAATTACCAGAGAATGACTGAATAGATATTTTGTCTATATTCGTCTCCTTTTTTAACTAAATTGCCAGAGAATGACAATAGATATTTTGTCTAAATTCATCTCCTTTTTCAACTAAATAGATATTTTTGTCTATATTCGTCTCCTTTTTTAACTAAATTGCCAGAGAATGACTGAATAGATATTTTGTCTATATTCGTCTCCTTTTTCAACTAAATAGATATTTTGTCTATATTCGTCTCCTTTTTCAACTAAATAGATATTTTGTCTATATTCGTCTCCTTTTTCAACTAAATAGATATTTTGTCTATATTCGTCTCCTTTTTCAACTAAATAGATATTTTGTCTACATTCGTCTCCTTTTTCAACTAAATAGATATTTTGTCTATATTTTCCTTTTTCAACTAAATAGATATTTTGTCTACATTCGTCTCCTTTTTCAACTAAATAGATATTTTGTCTTTTGTCTCCTTTTTCAACTAAATAGATATTTTGTCTATATTCGTCTCCTTTTTCAACTAAATAGATATTTTGTCTACATTCGTCTCCTTTTTCAACTAAATAGATATTTTGTCTATATTCGTCTCCTTTTTCAACTAAATAGATATTTTGTCTACATTGGTCTCCTTTTTCAACTAAATAGATATTTTGTCTACATTGGTCTCCTTTTTCAACTAAATAGATATTTTGTCTATATTCGCCTCCTTTTTCAACTGAATTGCTCCTCCGGACATTTTGTAATGATACGGAAAGTAGGAGTATAAATCGCATATATTCATCTGTATGCAAAACAGATGAATCAAGATTTTAGGATGTGAATTATATTCATATTGTGAACATAGCTATGGTGATGCTCGTGACGGAAGATGTAAATTTAGTTGCCATTCACATGTCTCACGGGAAATTGTCCAGTTTTAAGAAGTCCCCTTATCCAGGAATACAGATTACATAAGCAAGAAAATATGGTATTTCGTCAGCTGTATCAGACAGTTACATAACTACTCTCGACTCGTTTCCCTTCTGCTTAAAAATATGAGATGCTTTCAATTGTGGCTGTTCTTGCGTAAGACCGGATTGCCTTCAGAAGAAGGGTTCTATATACACAAATTATATATGTACCGGTACACGAAATGAATTGTAACCAGTATTATACACACACAGACACACACACACACACACACACATATATATATATATATATATATATATATATATATATATATATATATATATATATATATATATGTGTCGATTGTCTGTGTGTGTATTATACACACACACACACATATATATGTGTGTGTGTGTGTGTATATCGAATGTCCGTATGTCGGTTCACCGAGCCCACTACACATTGTACCACCGACTTTGGTCATTCTTGCACTTGCTTCCTGAAGGGAAAGGTTCTTTTGTTCCTTTACCTCCTCCTCTCAATCTCTCCTTTTTGACCTTCTTATACTTCCTCCCAACCCTTCTGATTTACACCATTTTCAAGAGCCTGTCTTCCTCCCCTCTTTCCATATAACCAGAACTCCTCAAACCCCTGTGATCTATCATTCCGATTACACTAAAATTTTACCATTTCTTTTTAATTTTATATTTCTTAGCCTTTCGTTTACATCCAACCACCATTCCCATCATAAACTAGAGTTTGGTTAACCATTCCTTTACATAGTCTAACTTTCGGCTCCCATAGAACCTATTCTTCTTCTCTTCCAAATCTTTTGCATACCCCCTTGCTTCCTTCTTCACTTCACCTGCTCTGCAAATCGTTTCATGTCTCATTCAGTGTAGGGAGAAACCCTATTCTTGCTTTCTTTCCCCCTTGTGTGTGTGTTTCATCTCGATTTTTCTTATTTAAGTGGAATGTTCCTCAGAATAGAGTCGAGGGTTGAACGTGAGCGCGGATATTTTGATGAAATGTCAGTCATATATTTTGCGTGATATCGAAAGGAAGTTTGAATTGAAATTGATCCGATGCTAAAATACCACCTTTTCCAAACTCGCGAATTATGAACTTTTTTTTGTCCGTTTTTTGAACAAAAGTTTTGTCTGAAACATTTTTTTTTTTCAGGGAAGTACGATTTATGTTTTATGTTTAGACAGTTTTGTAGGTGAATATGGACTTGACTCTGTGTCATCTGATCTGGCATGTTTTTCAATTTTATTTGTATTTCTTGGAAAATAATTCAGCTAATGTCGCATATTTTCCAAATTCATCAGGAAACAATTTTTTTTTATTATCTCGTACTAGTATTGTATTGCATAATAATGAAAAATGGATAATATACTGAACGTGTAGAAGTTCTGAGAACCGAATTTCTTACGATTCTGTTCTGCTACAAAATTTGGAATGCTGTTGATAAAAATGTTCAAATGACAAACTTCAGCCTTTTCTTTAATGATATCACTTGGTATTTTTAGCTTCACTGAAAGCCAAGAATTCTTCGAATTTCCAATTGATCCCTCAGAAAAATATGATTTTCCATTTATTGAAAAATATGAAAGACAAAATCCAGATTCCGGGAAACTGAATCATTTTACTTTAATCGGAGCTGCGTTTGAAAGCGGCTCGCATTGGTCGGCATGGAAACATTTTCAAGCATTAAAGCCTTTTTGATGACGAAATACTTGCAGTTGGTGCTATTTCGGGTAATGGCATGCGTAGAGCTCTAGAGCTTATGCTAAGGCAATAGAATAAAGGGCTTGTTAACACTCCAGTTTCCCTTCAAGTTCTGCTTCCAAATCCGGTTAAAAGACGAGGGTTGAGAGCAGCTTAACACCTCTGCTTAGCCGGCCCCCACACAAAAAAAAAAAAAAAAAAAAAAATCAGATAAATAAAAAGTGAACTAAAAATTGAACTAAGAGGCCCTTTGCAAGAGTCATCGGTCATGATGAGACCCCAAATCAGAGCAAGAATTTATTCCTGGTAACCTCTATTTTACCAGACACTTTATTCCGTCACGTTTGCTTGTTCTCATTATTTCCTACTTGTCGATGACCGTTCTTATTGTGACGCCAGTTGAGTGTGTCAGATCATTCAGCAAGTATCATGGCCGTCCACTGAAAGGCAAATGGGAGTTTCATGTATTGTATAGCCTTTAGTTTTACGTTTTATCGTCAGGAGAGCGCTTCAATAAAACTTTTCTGTCTTTATCTGGAGAGATCTGGTCCGAATTTTAGAAGTTCACTTGGATCATTTTTTTTTTTAAACCTGTTTGGTTATGTGGCCTTTTACTATTACTCTAACGAGTAATGATAGTATTGGAAAACATTAAATGAAATTCAGCTGATGCAGTAATCGCCATGTGAATTTTAGAAATTCACATGGATAATTTTTTTTAAAATCTGTTTGGTTATGTGGCCTTTTACTATTACTCTAACGAGTAATGATAGTATTGGAAAACAGTAAATGAAATTCAGCTGATGCAGCAATCGCCACGAAACGCGTGATGCTTATTATTCAGAAGCATCTAATTGTTTCCACGGTAACGCGAAATATCTTAATTAGGAATTCAGGAATCTGGCTCCGATTTTACTCAGAGGATGTAACTTGAAGGGAGGAATAATTAACTGCCTTTGCAAATCCCATACATACTACGTGGAATTCACCGACTCTGGTAGAATCAATCATTTCATTTAATCCTCCATATCAACCAGTCCAAGAATATGGAATTCTCTGGCATTCTCTGCGTGTCCGGAATCATTCCTGTCCCTTGGCATCATAGCAGCAAAGGTCAAAGGTCAACAGATTGAACATAAATAGATTGATAAATAATTCAGGTATGAATGATGGTTGGGCCCTGAGAAATGACTTTTTAAGGTGATGTACTAGAAATTATACTCGAGCGTGACAATAACTGTGGTGATTTACGCTGGAAAATTATTATCGTCGTGAAAAATTTATTTTCGAAAGTGCTCGTCTTTGGAAAATTTCACCGTCTTCTTTCAAAAAGTGATTCGTATTTAAAGGTTGCCCTTTTCAGAAAAGCAAGCGAATTCATTTATTTTCCAAAGTGCTCGTCTTGTGAA
Organism: Macrobrachium rosenbergii; assembly: GCF_040412425.1. Classification (NCBI taxonomy): domain Eukaryota; kingdom Metazoa; phylum Arthropoda; class Malacostraca; order Decapoda; family Palaemonidae; genus Macrobrachium; species Macrobrachium rosenbergii. The sequence goes on from NC_089754.1 coordinate 46,498,151, forward strand.
AATTTTTTATTCTTTCAGAAAATGATTCGTATTTAAAGGATGTCTCTTTTAGAAAAGCAAGCGATTTCATTTGTTTTCCAGAGAGCTTGTCTTGTGAAAATTTCATAGTCTTGCGCTTTCAAAAAATGATTCGTATTTCAAGGTTGTCCTTTTTATAAAAGCAAGCGACTTCATTTATTTTCCAAAGTGCTTGTCTTGTGAAAATTTCATAGTCTTGCGCTTTCAAAAAGTGATTCGTATTTCAAGTTTGTCCTTTTTAGAAAAACAAGCAACTTCATTTGTTTTCCAAAGTGCTCGTCTTGTGAAAATTTCACCGTCTTCTTTCAGAAAATGATTCGTATTTCAGGTTGTTCTTTATAGAAAAGCAAGTGAAGCTCATGAAGATATTTCAGACCTACGAAGTATTGACGTAGATTGCATGCGCTCTTGGCCATTGAAGAAGATTCAAGATCTTTTGAAAAACGATATATATGACGGAAGCTGAGTTGAAAGAAAAACGTACAAAGAGATTCACTAGAAAAGCTCGTTAAAATGAGTTTATGTTGAGAAGCTCACTTTAAAAACATTATATATCAAAAGATCATTTAAGACAAGATATATCACAAAATCGATAAAAGATCACTTAAAACAAGATATATCACAAAATCGATGAAAGATCATTTAAAACAAGATATATCACAAAATCGATAAAAGATCGTTTAAAACAAGATATATCATAAAATCGATAAAAGATCATTTAAAAGAGGATATATTACAAAATCGATAAAAGATCACTTAAGATATATCACAAAATCGATAAAAGATCATTTAAAACAAGATGTATCTCAAAATCGATAGAAAATCATTTAAAGCAAGATATATCACAAAATCGATTGAAAGATATATTTGGGAAAAATCGTTGAAAATAAGATATATTTGGGAAAAATCGTTGAAAATAAGATATACAAATGAAAAGAGCGTTTGAAAAACTGATGCTTCATAAAAGCTCATTTAAAAGTGTGCCCGTATTTCTTTTTGTTCTAAAGGATATTTCCTAAATCATTTAAAAGATAGAAACATATGTCAGATGATATACGTCAAAAGATCATTTGAAAGAAATGGGTGTCAAAATATCATTCGAAAAACAGGTATTTATTAATGACTAATTGAGACTGTAAGAATATCTTTTGAAAGAAAATATATATATATTTGTTATCGGATCGTATAATCCCTCTAGGTAAATATGTTAAAGATTCTGTGATGTATAAAAGGTGAAACATGCGTTTTATTGCCTTTTTTTTAGCATGTGTCAGCAATTAATGATTTTTTAGTTTTCTGTAAAGGAAAACTATTTTGTCGGTTTTGTCTGCCCGTCCGCACTTTATTCTGTCCGCATTTTTTCTGTCCGCATTTTTCTGTCTGCCCTGAGATCTTAAAAACTACTAAGGCTAGAGGGCTTCAAATTAGTATGTTGATCATCCACCCTGCAATTATCAAACATACCAAACTGCAGCCCTCTAGCCTTAGTAGTTTTGATTTTATTTAAGGTTAAAGTTAGCCATAATCGTGCTTCTGGCAACGATATAGAATAGTCCACCACCTGGCCATGGTTAAAGTTTCATGGGCCGCGGTTCATATAGCATTATACCGGTACCACCGAAAGATAGATCTATTTTCGGTGGCCTTGATTATACGCCGTAGCGACTGTACAGAAAACTCGATTGCGCCGAAAGTTCTTCGGCGCATTTTTTACTTGTTTTTATAAAAGCTGACCAAATTACAAGGTTTAATCGCGAAAAGTGATTTAGGTATTTACTAGATTCCGACAACGACATTTCTGTGGGGAATGTTAAAAGGGTATTTTATGTGTTTATAAAAAGGATGTAATTAATACAACAGTTATTGATTTTATGAAGCTTTGAATTGATCATTTTCATAAAAATATTTTCAAAACCATGTTGCCCTCTGATTTTATAACATAAAAATCATCGGCAATTAAACTGAAAAATGAGATATGGAAGAACGTATCTGTTTTTTTTATTTATTAATAACACCTATGTAAGGAACGTGAAAAGCAACTCATATCGTTATTTTTTTATCTAACTATTTATTTATTCAAAAGTTGCATCATGTAGTAGTTAATCATTATATATTAATAAGTGTCCTGTAAAGTGAGATTTTGTTTTTACCATTTACAAAAATGATCTTATTAGGTATATTTGATGTTGATGACCTTGGCATTTGCGAGGCCAATTATATATTTTTTTTCGTAAGAGTAAGGGGAATCTGATACACGTTCATAGCCGAGTCAGGAAAAGCAACAGAAGGAAGAGGATTTGAAAATTAATGGATGTAATCACCCCTTAATCTGATACCATTCATCCCCTTCGAGAATTGGCGCCGTTGACGCTTCACGGTTTCACAGTTCCGAGTGTACTGCACGTTCCATCAGTTCCGCATTGGATGGCATGAGCAGAAACATTTTTAAATAATTTTGGATTGTAGGAAGCCGTTTTTTAAATACAACGTAGATTTTCTTATATATATATTTTTTTATTGTGGTCCATTCTCACCTAATTCGTGGCTTTCATGATTTCTTGATGGTTCTTTATTGTTTTTCCATATACGCACATTTCATACGGCACTAATAATGCTTCGATTCCACTTCCTTGCTGTGCTTATTTACGTTTGATCCCCAGAGAGAGAGAGAGAGAGAGAGAGAGAGAGAGAGAGAGAGAGAGAGAGAGAGAGAGAGAGAGAGAGAGAGAGAGAGAGACCCTGAGCAGAAACAGTAATCTGAAAAGCGGTGTTTACCATTGTTGCTTTTACAAAGGAAAATGCCTGGCTCTGCAATTTCCTACAAAGGTACCTCCACTTTCCTGCTATTTGCTCTCATTGCGACGGTTAGCCGTGCCTTTTTTTTTTTTTTTTTGTCTTTCCAGTGGCTAGCCATGTTTTTTTTTTTTTTGGTCTTTGCAATGGTTAGCCGTGCTTTTTGTTTTGTCTTTGCATTGGTTACCTCTGCCCTTTTTTTCTCTTTCCACTGGTTACCCGTGCTTTTTGTTTGTTTGCAATGGTTAGCCGTGCTTTTTTGTTGACTTTACAATAGGTGGTCGTGTCTTTTGTGGTCTTTGCAATGGTTAACTGTGCTTTTTTTCTTTGCAGTAGTTAGCGGTGCTTCGTTTTGTCTTTGCTTTTTGGGGTTGCAATGGTTAGCCGTGCTTTGTTTTGTTGTGTTTGCAGTGGTTAGCCGTGTTTTTTGTTGTCTTTGCAATGGGTAGCCGTGCTATTTTGTTTTGTTTGCAGTGGTTAGCTGTGCTTTTTTATTGAGTTTGCAATGGGTAGCCGTGCTTTTTGTTGCGTTTGCAATGGTTAGCCGTGTTTTTTATTTTTTCTTTGTAACAGAAAGTCTGTCTGTTTTGGGGTCTTATCAGATTTCCATTGTAGAAAACGTTCGTCACTTACTCGCCTGCGTCTGTTCTCATCATTTCATTTTCACAACCTTACTTTTTGTTCAATAAATTGTTTTCACGAAACACGTTGAAAAATTTAGGACATGTCCAATAACCTTGAGGAGATAGAGTAGTATGTGAGATCTGTGTCACTGAACAGTTATAATTTTAACAAAGTATTTCCGTGGCATATTTACAAAAGATCGAATTTGGCCATTTTCAGTAACTTTCAACTAATTTGAATTTCAGTTTTTATGGACGTCAGTTTTGATTAACTCTTGTGCCTTTCCGTGATTGACACGGTAGACAGGAAAAGGCGGATATTACGTAAGAATAGAGATGGAATTAAATGTATTCCTCGGATGACAGTTACTTTGAATAGCAGTTAAAAGTAAATATTTATAGTAATATTTGAAATGTTGATTGACAACAAGCCTTATTCGTTTTTACAATAAGCATTTTTTTCAATATTAGTTAAAGCAATATTTTGAAGTCAGTATTTTTAACATTCGTTGAAAAATGCTTAACATATGTAGAATACATTTTTTAGATTTAATTAAAAATTTTTAAATATAAGCTCAAACAAATTTTGTGTTATATATTTATGTTTATTATCAGCTGAAAAACAAATCCTCAGAAATATTTGACAATGAATATAAAGTTAAAAGCAAGTTCGAGGCAGGCACACA
>NC_089754.1:46517270-46549770 GCF_040412425.1 Macrobrachium rosenbergii
TCACTCTGCGTTTCAGGGGGTATTATAATTATATAGCCAAGTTTTGAATTTTTTTTTTGCTATCGTAAGCAAACTCTGTGGAGCAAATAAAAATAAGAATAAAAACTATTTTCTTTTTCTCTTATCTCTACGCAGCAGTAAATTTAAAGTGTTTTGCCAAATTCCAGCCAGGCAACAACGTCTGTGTTTTTTCTCATAAATTATATATATATATATATATATATATATATATATATATATATATATATATATATATATATATATAATCATGAAGCTACAAATGTCGCTTAATATCAAATTCACGCTACCTCGGGAATATCTCCGAAGGAGAATTATCACCGAATTTATATAAGTGATAAATGAATTGGTACCCATCGGGACACGAACCCTTGACACGGGCCTATTCAGCGACTGCAGTGGACGTTACCACTACGCCATCAAGAGAGGTATAAGTCATTACCGAGTCTGCTGTACTGTTCTTTCCCGTCGTGAGCGGGGAAATTGTACTTAGCCTGGAACTGGACATTTTGGTGTAGGATTCTCTCAGTCGGTCTCGATAGCAGTCGTCCTTTGAGAGTTGACAGATCTGGTCAATTCTGCATTTATTGCACTTCGAGTGTTACAGTGTATAAAAGTATTATGTGATACCTATTGTAGTGCTGCGTTTAACTGCCGCTCGCCAAGCATTTGTACTGCTCTTAATCTGATGGAAATTCGTAGAAAAGTAAGTTAAGTTTACAATTTTGACTTGATTTCACACATATATATATGATGAATTTTATCACATCACTGTGATTCATATACAAGCATTAAACTACAAATGTCCTTTGATATCCAATTTGCACTACCTCAGAAATAATATATTTTCATATATGTTATCCGAAGGGGAATTTTACAGTTGATAATAAGTTCGTCGTCTCGTGGGCTTGAACCATGGAAGACAAGAACTCAGGACGACAGTGACGCCTTAAACCACACGGCCATCAAGAGTATATACATAATACATTATATATTATATATATAAATATATATATATATATGCATATATAATTTATATACATAAATATATATATATATGTATATATATATACAGTTATATATATATATATATATATATATATATATATACATGTGTGTGTATACACATGCATAATACTTGTACGTTAAAATTTAATTCTGTCAATCTCCGTTGCCATTACTTATGCCACTGCGTAAAAGCATTTTATTGAGGCTCGACCATTATCCTTGTAATTTTCTAAGCAGGCTTCTCACCAGTGCTAGTTATCCTTGTTGTCCATCTGTGTAATGGGGAGGAGGAGGAGGAGGTGAATTTGGAATATTTCCCAGGACGGGCCATAACTCACTAAATTGGATGCCTACCGTGAAGAAGTTTTAGGTTTTTAGCCGTGTGCGGTAACTTCCATCTCTAAAGGATTATGTCAGCAATGTTGTTATAGAAAGTAGGAGGTAAAGTACCTTAGTTAAGACTCCTGCTGTCACTTTCTGGTATTTTTTCCCCTGACATCTCTACTGTCGCAGTTCGGATGATTATAACTTTCCCTGACAAGGCCATCTGGTTACTAGGGAGAATTTGGTGTTTGTGTGTATTTGAGGAGAGAGAGAGACAGAGAGACAGAGACAGAGAGAGAGAGATTCTAGTCATAGTAAGATCGTGAGATTGTAATGATATCTCGTTTTAGGAAGTTTACTGATATTCCCTTTTTTTTATGAAACAAAAATGATCTTGAAATTTGAGGTAAGTGTAGAGATTATGCTAGTCTCAAATTTGCTTTCATCGCCCTGCCACCACTGATTATTATTACGTCTAGATTCAGAGTAAGAACTGTCAAGAGCGTGGATAAAACATTTTGATGCAGCTGGCAGAGGAGTCAGGCTAGTCTTGCTTGGTTATCAATACTGATATGAAGGGTAATTACATTAAACGCAACAGTCTTCAAAGTCTTCGAGTTTAGTTTAGTCAATTTGATGAAAGTTGAGCCTCGGGCCTCTCTCAAAAGCTTCTCCAAAATTAAATGGTCTCGAAAGTAGGGTAATTTCTTCGGTATACGGTTTGGATTGGATATAGAATTTAGGCCAGAGGCCAAGCGCTGAGACCTACGAGGTCATTCAGCGCTGAAACGGAAACTGACAGTAAATGGTTTGAAAGGTGTAACAGGAGGAAAACCTCAAAGCAGTTGCGCTATGAATCAGTTGTTAGGAGAGGCTGGAAAGTAAGATGGAAGAAAGAAAATATGAAAGGAGGTGCAGTAAAAGGAACGAAAGGGGTTGCAGCTATTGGCCGAAGGCACGCTGCAAAGAACCGTAAAAATCCTTAAGTAATGCCTACAGTGCACCGCAAGTGGTGCACTGACGGCACTACCCCCTTACGGGGTCTTCGGTATACGTCACGCTCTTCCGTCAGGCCGCGATCAATTAAGGGTCGAACTCATCAGTAGTTCAAGAGCTGTAATTTCTATTTATTAATTGTTTACATTAGGGGAAGGGAATATGAAACATCTCGCGGTAATATCCGCAAAGCGCGATAAAAGGGGGAATATTTTCTTTATTGCTCACGTAAAATCCGAGGATCGGCGGACGTTAATCGCTTATTTTGATCTGCATCAGCAAATAGCTCACGACTGCCGTAAAAGGTCAAATTTGCCGAGTAAAGATTGCGGCAGTGAGAGTTTTGTGGGCGGCCATAACAATTACCCAGAAAGACATGAAGTTGGATATTACAGCGTGGATATATCGGCTGCCATTTCACTCCCTTTGCTTCAAGTATCACAGCCCTTCAAATTAATTCCTTTGGTGACTCCTCTCTAAAGCCTTTCAGATTTCATTGGAAACATTCGTGTAAAATTGGCTTTCGTGGTGAAATCTGTTTACGTGGCCATGAAGTTCTTTTGCCATTTGTATTGGGTAATTTTCTTAAATGCAGACCACCGTTATTGATGAGAGGGATCTTGGAATGCAAAATGGTGACGATTGGTTGCGAATTTGTCTCTTTTGGGTTTAGATGAAGAAATGATCAAAGTTGGAGATTGAACGGGCAAGTGGACTTGATAATGTCAAGCATGTGGCTAACAAGAATGTACAAAGTGTGCCAATTGAGGAGAAATTTCCTGAAGTTTAGAGAGCTCTCAAACACTTACTGGAGAAGAGAAGCTGTTAAGAGATGTTTGTTTATGCAAAGACCCAGTTCGTCGAGCAGCCTAATATAAATGCGTGAGAGAAACTATATAAGAAACTGGGTGGGACCTAAGCCTAAGTGAATACAATTCGTTTAAGGGATTTAAATTCGCCGAAATCTTAATTTTGATAGCTTGAAGGTGTTTCAGCCATATCAGAGGGTGTGCTTTCCCTTCAGAATTGTATTAAAGAAAATGAATCATCTGTTTGAAAGTATTTTAAGACATGCCCTCTCGTTTTCCGCTCTTTTATTTCGGTCCGTTTGCTAAAGGCATTATAGGCTTCTAAATAATCTACTTGCTATGATTCTTAAAATTGTCCTTTTGTGCTTAGGCTTCTGTTCATATTTACGAAGTCGAATACAAATTTATGCAGCAGCATATATACATATACCAATACACACACACACCCAGTATATATATATATATATATATATATATATATATATATATATATATATATATATATATATACAAATATATATATGCATATATATATATATATATATATATATATATATATATATATATATATATAGAGAGAGAGAGAGAGAGAGAGAGAGAGAGAGAGAGAGAGAGAGAGAGAGAGAGAGAGAGAGAGAGAGAGAGAGAGAGAGAGAGAGAGAGATCATAATTACAAAGTCGAATACAAATTTTGCAGCAGCATATATACATATACCAATGCACACACACACACACCAGTATATATATATATATATATATATATATATATATATATATATATATATATATATATATAGAGAGAGAGAGAGAGAGAGAGAGAGAGAGAGAGAGAGAGAGAGAGAGAGAGAGAGAGAGAGAGAGAGAGTATTCTTCAGCAATTTGTTTCCGTTTTAATCCACGACCTTCTAAGCTGTTCGAAACAAAGATTGAGAAGTTTCGCGTTAATTGCTCAATGGTTTATTACCAATAACTAGGAATTATTCAGGAATAGGTATTACGCGCAAAACTAGAGGGGTTACCAAGCAGCTCATTGAATATTCCGGGCTCAAGTTAATTACGTTACGGAGGGGAAAGTTTAGAGGCCGAGAGAGAGAGAGAGAGATAGAGAGAGAGGGAGAGAATTTTCTCCTGTCCACTTCCTCATGTACCCAGATTCTTACATTCTCTCATCCTTATTGTCTGTTGCTACCTTCGTGATTATACCACATTTTTTTCCCCTAACCTTGGGCAAGATAAAGGTTCATGGCGTTACCCAGTCCCTCGGGCTTTGTATTTGTACGGGGTAAACCTGTAAAAGCTTTCCTTTCACCAGTTTCCCCCAATTTTAGTGTGGTCCGGCGGGAATACGAACCTACGCTTTTACAGATGGATATTCTGGAAAAAAATGCAAATGACTTTAGAATTTGGCGCTTTTCCCCACTTGTTTTTGGGTCTTTTGGGGCTTATTGAAAATCTAGGATTTAACCTGAATAAGGGAAGTGGAAGTAGAGAGGAAGGTTAATGTGGAAATGGAGTTTAGAGGGAGGCTCAATCCTATTCCTGTGGCGCGAGTATTTTGAAGAGTTGTTGAACACACAGGGGCGGAAGAGAGTCAGATTTAAACAGTGCAAGATTGGAAGAGGTTATTGTAAATTTAGATATTTAGTAGTAAATGTAACAGATGATTACAGAATGAGAGAAGAGGTAAGTCGGAGTATGAGTTATGAGTTAAGTATACCTTAGTTTAACCAGACCACTGAGCTGATTAACAGGTCTCCTGGGGCTGGCCCAAAGAATTAGACTTATTTTACGTGGCTAAGAACCAATTGGTTACCTAGCAACGGGACCTACAGCTTATTGTGGAATCCGAACCACACTATACCGAGAAATGAATTTCTATCACCAGAAATAAATTCCTCTAATTCTTCATTGCCAGGCCGGAGACTCGAACTCGGGCCTAGAGAGTGCTAGTCGAGAACTCTATCGACTCTCCAACGAGGAACTAAAAGGGACGCATGATGTGAGACATGTGGAAAAATTGGAAGTGGTACAAAGATTACATAAGGAACGAAGCGTTTTAGGTGATTTGGTCATGACGAGATAATTGTGGACTAAAGGTTGATGAAAAGTAGTATAGATCGGAAGATGACTGGAAGAAGGAGAAGAGAAAGGTATAAAAATGCCGAGATGAGATGGAAGACGTATTGGAATCGAAAGGCCTTCATATCCTGCAAGTGTGGGTTCCCCTTGATAGAGGTGAGTGGCTTAATATGCACAGGGGCAGTTTCGGCGCCTAACGTTGTGGAAGTTTTCTGTACATGAGCCTCATCCTCGAATTTGTTACTAAAGTATGAATGTAACGGTGACTGCTTCACTCATCTACAATATATATATATATATATATATATATATATATATATATATATATATATATATATATATATATATATATATATATATGTGTGTGTGTGTGTGTGTGTGTGTGTGTGTGTGTGTGTGTGTGTGTGTGTGTGTGCGTGCTTGCGTGCCTGCCAGTTTAGCAAGCAGCACTGTATTTTTTCCGGCTTTGCATTTTTTTTTTTTTTTTTTTTTTTTTTTGCCTTTTGTATTGTTGCGTCCGCCCTCCGCTTCACTTCAGACTGCCGCCGATTTCATCCCTGTATGTATATATAAACAATTCCTCTCTCGTCGTTCTTCTGGCCATTCCCGTTTTGCTGCTTTCATTTTTCTTTCCGTTCCCGGTTCTTTCGTTCTCGTGAGATCACTTTCTGGAATGTTACCAGGCCGAAATCGTCGCAATGACTCAAGGAAAAACTTCCCGAGGAACCGCGAAAGCGCTGTGCTGCTGAAGACGCAATAGCGGAGTGGAAGATTCAACAAGTAGGCGAAGTTCTTGTGGGCAAGAGCGGCGCAAGCAGGAGAGGAAAGGGATGGTAAGGGACCGAAAGGGACGATAAGGGATGAAAGGGACAGAAAGGGACGGATAGAAGAGGAATGCAACGCGATTCGCGTAAGAGAAAAGAGAGACGGTCTGGGAGTGAACAAGATGACGTCACTGCTGATTCCCGTGAATGGGAATCATCAGAAAATTCGGAAGGAATCAAAAGAAACAGGCCAATTAACGAGATGGAATTCTCTCTCTCTCTCTCTCTCTCTCTCTCTCTCTCTCTCTCTCTCTCTCTCTCTCTCTCTCCCAGGCCTTCCTGCTCCCGCCGGTCTCCTATATTTTGTTGCTAATTTCAGCCCTCATTATATATTCAGGCTTTGGATCAGATCCGTTACCCAACTTCTCTGAGCACTGATTTTTGAGAGGAGGTTCCCAGCGACACCGGTAATGCAGACGATTTATTCCGTCTTAGGTATACCAGCAGTTCGTGTGAGCTTAATACATACAGATAGTTTTATCTCTGGTGTCCGTAGTCGCTGCTGTATCGTCAGAACTAATAGACCGGGCTAGAAGAACGATGCATTTTGCACTGCGCCGTAATTACTGAACGTAAACCCTTCGCTCTTTCGCAATTAGCAGTGATGGAAGTTGTCAACCGTACAGATGCCGATTACAGAATTCGTCCCTGGAATTTGAAAGCCTACGGGAATTCAACTAAATTGAACGTCAGATTCCTGGGTGCCCATTCATGTTCAAAGCTTGATTGCAAAAGCTTATATTGTAAGTAACGTCCGAAAGCGATTTCTGTTTTCTCGAAGGAACGCGAAAAAATTGTATAGTCTGTGCGTTGCTTTTAGTTTTCTGAAAAAAAACTATTGTGCCGGTTTTATCTGTCCGTCCGCGCTTTTTTCTATCCGCCCTCAGATCTCAAAGACTACTGAGGCTAGAGGGCTGCAAAATAGTATGTTGATCATCCGCCCTCCAATTATCAAACACACCAAATTGCAGCCCTCTAGCCTCAGTAGTTGTTATTTTATTTAAGGTTAAAGTTAGCCATAATCGTGCTTCTGGCAACGCAACAACACGGGCCACCACGGCCGGCTGAGAGTTTTATGGGCCGCGGCTCATACAGCATTATACCGAGACCACCAAATGATAGATCTGTTTTCGGTGGCCTAGATTATACGCCGTACAGAAAACTCGATTGCGCCGAAGAAACTTCCGTGCATTTTTTCTTACTTGTTTACAGTAACTAGTGACCTCAAGGAAGGAGGTTATTGCTTGCATCAATTTTTCAGGTGATAATGCCTGCTTGTGATGTTTGCATCACCTCGGGCCCACTCGGGAGGAAAATAAAAATGTCCACTCACTGCTTATGGGGCGGGAGGGGTTGAAATTATGTTTAGGGACGCAGTGATGCCCGCTATGATGCCATGCATATGCTGTGGCATCATGGTTCCTTCATGCTCTCTGCACCTGCTGCTTAAATGGTAGGCGGTTCGAATCCCCAAAGTGTTGTTTGTTAGCACGTACTGTACAGGTCTTGTGAGACTTTTTATGAGTTCTTCAGAGTTTTATTATTAGTTACATATATGGCTTGAAGCGGATGTCAAAATGATTAAGAAAAGGGACCTTGAAACGTTGACACGTAAAGGTTATGAAAACTACGAAAACCTTTCGCCTCTCGTTTCCCTGTCGCAGTACTGATGTCAGAGACATCACCGCCTGGATTGAAAGTCGGCCTTTTTATGGATGGCACCGTCCATAAGAATAAAGCCGAGAAAGTTAGGCGTCTTGTTCGTGTGATTTTGGGGGAAAAGACCGACCCTTTTTGTCTCCTGCGGAAGTTCCGAAGATTACAACTTTAGCCATAAGACGAGAAATGCCGAGGGGAACCCCTCAGCCACCCTGCCTTGGCTGTCCCTTTTTTATTTTCTCCCTCTTCTTCCCACCTCATTTTTCTCTTCTTGTTTGTCTCCTATTTTCCACCCTCTCCTCTCTTTTTGTAGGGAGAGGTGCTCCGAGGAATATCGCGATGTCGTGGTCATTAATCTGGTCCTGTGTCGTGCGAGATATTTTGTTCTTTTTAACCCAGACGCTTTTAATTAATGTTGTTGTTCTCCTCTTGTCTCTTCAGAATGAATTCCTGACATTCCTCAGCTGTCAGCATGGTCAGGGTAGTAATTATAGCCAAAGGTTATTTCCTTATTCACATAATCTGATCAGTGTTTTGTTGTATAATACATCTCGGCATTTGATCACGAAAACAGCGTGATCTTGGAACAACACTAAATGTTTCTTGTGTCTTAATCAAGAAACTGTCGAAACATTCTGAAACACGCGTTTGTTCACCTCCACCATTAATTCGGTGTTTCAATAGACGATTATATTCACATTATAACATCACGTCACCGACACATCACGTCACGCCAAAGTACGTGAGAATTTCTTAAATGTAATCAAATGGACTTGTTCACCCCATCACGTCACGTCACCCTCAAGCACACGGCATCCTCCGTCACTTCACGACATGTTTTCTCAGAAAGAATATTTTGGCATGACATGACGGTGTTTATCCAAGTTCCTTAAATCTAAATCTGTGAGGCGCCATGACTACTGGGAGGTTGGGCACGAACTGAACGGGATCGTGATGGATAGTGTGAATACAAGGCACGGCTGATGGGAAGTTGACGTGACATGATGGTATGATGTGAATCGGCCTTGATCTTGGATGTGGAAGATATCTTCCCTTTTCTGTATTTCCTAAATAATTTAACCTGCTGCTTTTCAACATGTGGGTCTGTTATCATTCAGGGGGTAAAGTGTGATAACTGGGAGGCTATTCTAGTCTTCTTCAGAAGATGCACTTTTAGATAATGTTTTTATGAAGTTTTATAGATATACTGCGTTATAGTGCTTATAAGTAAGTCCCCATTAAATTAATATTTGTGAATTTTTTTCAGGAATGAACGTTTGTGTAGTGTGAATTATATATAGCTAATAGCATATCTCCAGCGTAAACGCCACTTCATCGCAGTGAGTTACTGAATCAGTTATTCATTCAGTAAAATAATCAACAAGCAATTTTATTCTTGTAGCCATGCCTGTATGTATAAATGTACATAACGAACAAATCCCATTTAAGAAAAATACATTCATGGAACAGAAAGTAGAAATACAAAAAAATACAAAAAATACAGTAAAAAAAAAAGCCGTATTTACCTTCCTCGCGTGAGCACTCTAACATAAATTCCACCCTCCAGGATAATGCTTATTCAAAATGAAAAGAGATCAGCTTTGAGTGGCCATTGGCCTATAGGCGTTTTATGAAGCAATAAAATGGGAAATGCGAAGCTTATCGATAGCAATTTGGTCCTTGCGACGAGTGGTTCTAGAAAAAAGAAAAAACCCTTGTAAGGTAATTGGTTTTGCATAAGAGGTTTCCACTCTGGGCTTCAACTTGAAGCATCCCTGAGTTTCTGTAGGTGTGTGTGTTTTTGAGATGGTAGGGAGAAAGAGAGCTTTGATTTGATGTGCAATGTATTCGATATGTTTTCTGAGTAAAATTACTTTAACTTCCGGTAAAATTACTTTAACTGTTGGTAAAATTACTCTGACTGCTGCTTCTTGAAGTCTACATTTAGAAGGATGCATTGATGTGGAAAGTATTCGATATATTTTCAGAGTAAAATCACTTTAACTGCTGGTAAAATTACTTTACCTGCTGGTAAAATTACTTTAACTGCTGCTTCTTCAAGTCTACATTTAGAGGGATGTATTGATGTGGAATGTATTCGATATATTTTCAGAGTAAAATCGCTTTAACTGCTGGTAAAATTACTTTAACTCCTGCTTCTTGAAGTCTACATTTAGAAGGATGCATTGATGTGGAATATATTTGATATATTTTCAGAGTTAAAAGCACTTTAACTGCTGCTTCTTGAAGTCTACATTTAGAAGGATGTAGTATACTTTTGAGCTATCCCTACCTATAGTGAAGAGGATGAAAGGTGTGAATATTGTTGATGCACAAACATTAATCACAATGAAACTCATTAGCAATGACGTGTATGACGCATCTTCCCATTTATTTCGTAATTAACCTTTTCCCGTATTTCCGTCGTTATCCCCTCATCCCAATCACCTGCTTCGTTCCCCTCAAAGCCGTCTTATGTATCCGGAGTATATACTTGAATTCATTTAACGTCAAATCGAGGAGGAGGAGGTTGTAAAGATAAGAGAGACCTTTGGATAGAGTCATAAAATTTCAAGATCTTCTGAGAGGAGAGCAGAGCATTCGAACGCCGCTCATGCTTATTAGGTCTGCTTATATTGGATAAGAGCTCCATCTACCCGAAGAAGCTAATTTAATTTTTTAAGGGGGGAGGGTCTGCCTGTTTTTTTTTTTTTTTTTGTATCTCACTGTTTAACACTATACTATACCTTGGAGTGGAAACTAATCACTTATTTATTTAGATGATTTCCTTGCGTGTATTAATATAGATATTAATATGAGCTGTAATCTCTCTCTCTCTCTCTCTCTCTCTCTCTCTCTCTCTCTCTCTCTCTCTCTCTCTCTCTCTCTCTCTCTCTATATATATATATATATATATATATATATATATATATATATATATATATATATATATATATATATATATATATATATATATATATATATGTATGTATATATATATATATATTTATATATATATAATATATAATATATATACATATATATGTATACATATATATATATATATATATATATATATATATATATATATATATATATATATATATATATATATATATATATATATATATATATATATATATATATATATATATATATATATATATATGTAGAATCTACTGGTCACTTTTAATAGATACATATGTAATTGTAATAGCCACAGCCCTCTTACTTTTCTCGAATTCTTCGCGCTTTTTTGGATATGCTTGTCACTACAAAGCCATAAGATCCAAGCGCAAGAAATTGAGGAGACTGTGTTGGCCGGTCGCGGAAACGAACCCGCGCCACCATAATCACAATTTCTTGCGCTTGGATCTTACGGCTTTGCAGTGACAAGCATATCCAAAAAAGCACGAAGAATTCGAAAGTTAAGGGGGCATTGTGGCTATTATTACAATTACATATAATATATATATATGTATATATATATATATATATATATATATATATATATATATATATATATATATATATATATATATATATATATATATATATATATATATATATATATATATATATATATATATATACATGCTTACGATGGGAGTACATTAAACATGTCTCACTTGTAGACTTGAAATGTCAAAAGCTGGGAATTATTGAATACGCACGAAGTGGAGCTTCCGATTTCCCTATCCGAAAGTTACTGAGATAATTTAGAGGCCAAAGAAAGACAAATTGGTAAAACCCAGCACCATAAAACAAGGTTTAAAGGTGACAAATGTTACCGATCAGTCCTTGCCAAGTATAGGACGCGGTCGTGTGAGAAGCGTTGGGGTAGGCTCGACGGCTGAAAGTATTCGTGGGTTAAGCATCTTAATATTTTAGGCTGAAATATCAGTAGAACAATTAAAAGTCAGTTCAGCATCTTAGGTAGATATGGAATCCGACATCTCAGCAAATGCAAACTGAGGGTCTTGTTTATAATTATTTAAATATTGTATTTAAATTCTTTAGTTTTTTCTCTATGTTTTTTGCTTCTTTGTTCGAGTCCGAGAAAAAGTTTTGAATGTGTTTATATTTTTTTTTTCTAATTTACAGTGTAAACGTGAATATCAACAATTTTCATAATAAACAAGACAGACAGACAGACAGAATCGGTTACCTCATGCTGTTTCCTCCCTCCGCTTTTAAAATTAGATGCTGCAGTACAGCACAGGAATAAATGAGTCTCCAAAGGGAAAATCCTTCCCAACTCCTTTTACCTTGGAAAAATAGAACACCCCAGAGCTGTTATGAGGATGGAGACTTCTAAAAAGTATTATTTTTCCCCGCTACACCGTTCATCTCGGAAATTTTTTTTTTTAAAGTTACCTCATCGTACTTTGTTGCTTGTAATAGCGTTCGGGGGAGTAGTTTGCTTCTTTAAAGGTTTAATTTGTTTGATTTTGGTCTGTTGCTAATTTTTTTCGTTGTGGGAATTTGGTCTTGTTGATCTAATTTCGTGTTATTCCCATTTTTTTCGTTGCCATGGCTTGGGAATTCGCAGAGGACCATCTCGGTCTAAAGAAAACTATCTAAATTTGTTTTCTGCTATTTAAGACACCAAATAAAAACTGTTGCTCTTATTTTTCTGTCTGTTGTCCGGCCGCACTTTTTCTGTCCGCAACTTTTTCTGTCCGCCCTCATATCTTAAAAACTACTGAGGCTAGAGGGTTGCAAATTGGTATGCTGATCATCCACCCTTCAGTCATCAAACATACCAAATTGTAGCTCTCTGGTCTCAGTAGTTTTTAATTAATTTAAGGTTAAAATTAGCCATAATCGTGCTTTTCTAGTAACGATATATGATAGGGCACCACCGGGTCGTGGTTAAAGTTTCAGGGGCCGTGGCTCATACAGCATTATACCGAGACTACCGAAAGGTAGATTTATTTTCGGTGGCCTTAATTATATGCTGTAGCGGCTGTATAGAAAACTCGATTGCGCCGACGAAACTCCGGCGCATATTTTACTTTTTTTTTTCGTCTGTTAGTTGCTAAGATTCCAGAGGTCTAAATCAGGTCTTATGTAAGATTTAACATCTTAGCACACTTTGGGAAAGAGCCCTAACGAGCACAAAGCCACCACCACCACCGCACCAGATTTCTTCACTTTGCTCGCTGATGAGGACTCGGTGATGAGATGAAACGATCCTGTCTGATTCAGTATTGCTATAGATGCTCTATTCTTGACGTTAACTGAAGAAGGAAGAGAGTTTAGCACAAAAACAGGAAAAAAAAGTAATAACAAATTAGTGTTTGCTGAAACAGATTTTATCCTGAATGCTACATTATTTATGTAAAATTATGCTCATTGAATGTATATATATATATATATATATATATATATATATATATATATATATATATATATATATATATATATATATATATATATATATATTTATATATATACCTGTATATATTTATATATACATATATATTTATATAAATAAACAAGAAAAAATCTTACAAAAAATATGTATTGAAGATATATATATATATATAATTTGTTTATTTTTGTGTCTTGAGAGAGAGAGAGAGAGAGAGAGAGAGAGAGAGAGAGAGAGAGAGAGACCTCACAAACGTGTGTTTATGCATAACGCCATAAATAACAAAAGTAGAGGGCGAAATAATTTGGGAAGACTTGAGCGGCGGCGGCGGCGGCGGCTGGGCTATTCCGGGAAGAGGAGGTCGTTATACAAGGAGCCCTTCATATTTTTGATCGCCCTCCTTAATGCCCCCGGAACACCTCATCTGGGAATTGCGAGGAGAGTTTAGGCTGCTTGGGAATTGCACAGTAACCTGAGAGTTTCCCCGAGAGTGACGGCTGCTGTCGTAACATGATAGACAGCGATTGTTAGTTATTGTTGAAAGGGTAAGCGATAGTCGTAGGTCGCCTGTGGGAGGTTTGTGTGTGTGTGTGTGCGCGCGTGTGTGCGTGTGCTTGAGGGGAGGGGGTAATGGGGTGATTGGGATGGGGAATCTGGGAGGTCGTTTAGTCAAGAGTTGAATAAATTAATAGGGTCATCTGCAAATCTGGGCTCTTAAGCCCCTTGGTTATAAAATTCTAAAGTGAGTCTGACAGAAATAATGTGGATTTGCGTCACGCCTGTTTAAAAAAATCTTAGAAATTCGAATACGATAAAATGAAAAAGTTATCGTGTGTTCCGCAGCGATTCAGAGATGACTAATGAATTTAGAACGACATTTTTCTTTTATATTGAAGCATATTGGTTTGTTTATTGGGTTTACACTCTGTGATATGATGCAGCAAACTCTATTTTTTCCAACTCTCGCACTGAGAGTCAGTATTTTGCAACATCCGTTTGAAGATATTCAGTCGGCTTGTTGGCAAATCAAGCTAAGTTCATTTCTGACTTGAAATAAATCGAATGGGTATTAATTTAATGGGTGTTACTTTAATGTTTGGATTATATCAACGACCATTATTCCGGCCTTAATTCTATTTAGAAATTATGCTACTTTGATTTTGTGCTTTGGTAACTGGCATTATAAACTTAATTTCGCCATACTTACATTTTTTTTTCTCAAAATTTATAGAGAAACACACACACACACACATTTATATATATATATATATATATATATATATATATATATATATATATATATATATATATATATATATGTATTATATATATAAAGACGATGCCACGAAGGCGAGATAAACGTCCGAGTGGTGCTAGGCCTTTCGACTTACTGTCCTTTACTTAGCTAAGTAAAGGACAGTAAGTCGAAAGGCCTAGCACCACCTCCGTCGTTTCTCTTTCCTTCGTGGCATTGCCTTTATTTATATATTCATCACGGTCCATCATATTTTCGTGATTCAGTTATATATATATATATATATATATATATATATATATATATATATATATATATATATATATATATATATATATATATATATATATATATATATATATATATATATATATATATATATATATATACATATATAAGTATGTATAATGAAAATTGGTCCTAGGGCCGTCATCTATCGAAAATCTTCAAAATATAGGTAGAGTTAACATTCTTTCGTTGGTGAGAGATATAACCAAGCCGTTCACTATGCCGGTAGAAAGTCTTCAAAATACATGAGTTTATTTAACGATAATCGTTTCTAGACTCTTAAATTCAATTGAGATAAAACTCAAATACACGACGCTGGTAATTTTACTAAAGCATCCCTGGATGAACTTCGCTATATCTTTCACGTTTAGGAGTCAAATGGGAAATTCCAGGGTGGTCGTATGTCGGAAATCGGCCGCTTGAGGTTCAGCCGTTTTATACAGTCCTTGATTTTATTGACTCTTTGACTGGAATTCTTCGCTCACCTCGTTCGCTTCAGTATGAGAAAATGGTATGAGAAAATGGTCACTTCAGTATGAGAAAATGGTCACTTTAGTATAAGAAAATGGCCACTTCAGTACAAGAAAA
This sequence comes from Macrobrachium rosenbergii, assembly GCF_040412425.1. Lineage (NCBI taxonomy): Eukaryota > Metazoa > Arthropoda > Malacostraca > Decapoda > Palaemonidae > Macrobrachium > Macrobrachium rosenbergii. The sequence goes on from NC_089754.1 coordinate 46,532,496, forward strand.
TGGTCACTTCAGTAAAAGAAAATGGTCACTTCAGGACAAGAAAATGGTCACTTCAGTATGAGAAAATGGTCACTTCAGTATAAGAAAATGATCACTTCTGTATAAGAAAATGGACTCTTCAGTATAAGAAAATGATCACTTCAGTATAAAAAAATGGACACTTCAGTATGAGAAAATGGCATTTCAGTATAAGAAAATGATCACTTTAATATAAGAAAATGGTCACTTCAGTATAAAAAACGAAAATGAAAATCACTTCAGTACAAGAAAATTATCACTTCAGTATAAGAAAACGATCAGTATAAGAAAATGGTATCATTATGAGAAAATGGTCACTTCAGTATGAGAAAACTTTCACTTCTGTATAAGAAAATGATCACTTCAGTATAAGAAAACAGTCACTTCAGTATAAGAAAATGGTCACTTCAGTATAAGAAAACAGTCACTTCAGTATAAGAAAATGGTTATTTCGAGAGACTTCAATCTTGGAATTAATATGAAATGATAGAATTTTAAAACAGTGCAAGATACATATGTCAGTCTCAGGTCAATATTCTTATTCTACTTCATTAGATCTGTTGAGAAGTTTCCATCAAATTCCTTTGGAGGAAAGTAGTACACAACATACGGCGTTTAGCCCCTCCAGGGGGCATTTCGAGTCTTTGAGAATTTCCATTTTGGTTGCGTTGCGCACCAATCACCTCGACGCGTCAGCAATCACTTGAAGACGAAGTGGACAGGAAAGTAAAGGCGGAAGTTAGAGTAAGAGCTCGAGAAGTTCCTCCTGTCCCCTCCAATCGCAAAGTTTGGTTTAATCAACCAAGTTTCCGGAACTATGTCTTGATACTCACACTGTGTCTTCGAAGACCAGGAATGAGGGTTCTTTGTGAAACAGTTGGTGTGTAAATGCACAGGTTTAATAATTACAGAGTTTGGCTATTTTATATATATACTGTATATATATATATATATACATATATATATATATATATATATATATATATATATATATATATATATATATATATATATATATATATATATATATATATATACTTTTGAGAGCAACTCATGTAGTAAACAAAAAATAGTAAACAAAGAACTACACGTGTGTGTTATATAAATATATATATATATATATATATATATATATATATATATATATATATATATATATATATATATATATATATATAAAATTACATAACATACACATGTAGTCCTTTGATTACTACAAGAGTTGCTCTTAAAAAGTCATCCTATTAACTGTAGATCCAAAGGAACGGTGACCAAAGGAAGGTCTTCATATTGACACAATAACCGTATCATTACATAGCCCTAAGAATGACGTAATACGTAATCACGGTTTCCTGCTAGAGTCTTTTAAAAAGAAACTAGCTTATTCGCACAAGGACAATTCATGGAAAGTTTTTCTGTCTCAGGGGTTGGTGTAATGTGAAACGGAAATCATTCCATCTTCGCTAAAAAAAAATAGCTTAGACACTTGTAACATTTTTTTGTGGAAGCACTTTTTATCACGTAAAACCTTCACACACCCCTCATGGAGTTCAAAGTGAAATGGAGTAATCTTTTCCGTCCTAAATATCATTGTCGCTTTTGCTTGACAGATATACAAAAACTTACATTAAAATAGATTTCCCAATAGTTTTAAATTATTACATTATTAAATGTATAGTGTCCAGGATAACCTACACGTATATTTGCCTTGCCAGTCATTTCCTCAGAGACACTGCCTCAGAACGTAGGTCTGCCTGACCAGCGGTTTAGTTTAAGGTACACCTGCAGTAAAGGCCACTTGTTGACAACATTATTGCGACGGACTGTGCATTTGGCAATTATGATTATATATATTCGGGAAACTCATGTGCGTTTTAAAGAAAAATTTTCCTGCTGTATTAGTTAATTCAGCTGTGTCACATAAACACACACACACACACACACACACACACATTAGACATGCAAAAGCCAAATTCAGAATGATAATTCCTCGTTAGTTATCTGTATTTGATTTCCAATACGATTTTACTCTGAAATATTCGGCGATCACTAATGGTGTAGTTAATATCGCGCTGTGTTGAATCTTTCTTTGTGGGATATAATTTCGGTTTTGTTAGGAAATCCCTCGATGATTTAATCACGCCGCCACCTAATGCCCATTAGCATTTGTGCGTAAGGCCTGAATTCACGCTCTAGTTGGTTGATAATGCGGGTGCTTTGAGCTCGTAATGAAATCGCCTTGAATTTAGTCAGTGGACTCGGAATAAAATAAAATGAGCAAACATTGCTTTTAAGAAATAACAGAACTGTCAACTGGGGACCTTGTGGGCGTGGATGAAATCAGCGCTCAGCAGAGAACGAATGCCGAACTGCTTAACCGCAAGCAGAAACTAAACGTGGAGTTTGTCCTCGAAAAGACTATTTTTATATATATATATATATATATATATATATATATATATATATATATATATATATATATATATATATATATATATATATATATATATATATATATATATATATATATATATATATATATATATATATATATATATATAATGAACAAGATGGTTTTCATGGCAATAATCCTTCTCAATACTCTCCAAGACTTTTTCATCTGAAGTAGATTACACAACGAAAGGCATTACTTAGTACACGTTTAAAATGTCAGAGGTATTTGTGCGATTATATACAAAAATGTATGTTCGGTGCATTTATACTGACTTATGATTATAGAATCGTATTTGCAAAGAAACTACAAAGTTACTCTCATTTTTCCTGAGAGAAATGATCGTGCCTTAGGATGGACGCATCCTTAACATTGTCAGAGGTATTTTTGCGATTATATACAAGTAAACAGTGCAGCGTATAGTGCTGTATGAAACTCTCTGCCGGCCTCGGTGGCCTGTGTTGTTGCGGTGCCAGACGCACGATTTTGGCTAACTTTAACCTTAAATAAAATAACAACTACTGAGGCTAGAGGGCTGCAATGTGGTGTGTTTGATGATTGGAGGGTGGATGATCAAAATACCAATTTGCAGCCCTCTAGCCTCAGTAGTTTTTAAGATCTGAGGGCAGATAGAAACAGTGCGGACGGAGAGACAAAGCTGTCTCAATAGTTTTCTTTTACAGAAAACTAAGTATGGATGTTTGGTGCATTTATACTGACTTATGATTACAGAATCGTATTTTCCTTGAAGCTACAAAGTTACTCTAATTTTTCCGGAGAGAAAAGATCTTGTCTTAGGATGGGCGCAGCATAAGACTACAATGAAAATATTCTTCCATTCTTCCTCCTGTGACACATTCCTGGAAATGTTCTCACTCCTGGAGATATATCAGGAATAATATTTCTTAATCACATGCGATATTTCTAGAAATATACTGTTCTCTCTTGAAATATTTCTAGAAATATTCTCTCTCTCTCTCTCTCTCTCTCTTGCTTCCAGGCGTATATAGCAAGAGGAAGAGGGAGTATCTACAAAATTCATAAACGCAGAAAAGAGAGAGAGAAAGAGAGAGTGTTAGAAATATTCTTCCACTCTTGTGACTGTTATTTAATGGAATATTTTTTCTTTCATTAATATTTCTAGAAATACTCTCTCTCTCTCTCTCTCTCTCTCTCTCTCTCTCTCTCTCTCTCTCTCTCTCTCTCTCTCTCTCTCTCTCTCCTATAGCTGCTCGTAAAAGTTTGAAGATACAAAAAGCTACCTTGATAAAACAATATCATCTCTCTCTCTCTCTCTCTCTCTCTCTCTCTCTCTCTCTCTCTCTCTCTCTCTCTCTCTCTCTCTCTCCATGGCCATGAACGCATGAAAGGTAATTAAGAGTGATTAAACTTTCCACCACATGTGGATAAACTCAGTTCACGTGGACCGTCAATGTGTAATTTCCGCCGCGCAGGTGTGTAGATATTACTTATTTAAGTTACTAGTACCCTCATAAATTCCTCTTTGAATTAGATATTCCTTCGTGAATATGATATAATTTCAGTGACTTTTTATGACATCCTCCCATTACGGGATCATCCTGCCGTTTGAAACTCGTATCATACCTGTGCGCCCGGGGTTTTCATTCGTGACAGAAATTGATTCGATAATGATGCTGATATGAAGGGCTGAATGAGGGGGGCCCGTGACACTTTTATTTTGGACGTCTTTTAATAGTGAAATTTGAAAACGTTCCGAATTATGAAAATGTTTTACCTGCGCTTTCAGTCATAAAGAGTAGAAAGCGAATTCATTTATTACATATTTTTTTTCAGGCGCGTTTATAGGCTATGATAAAACGCATTCATTTGCGTCCATTTGCTGCTTGTATAGAAATAAATATTGAGCAAATGTTGTCCAGCTGCAAAAAAAAAGAAAAAAGTATTTATTTTGACGTCAAGCTAATGACAAACTTTAACGTGAGAGAGAGAGAGAGAGAGAGAGAGAGAGAGAGAGAGAGAGATACATTTACATTTTAAACTCGTATCAAAATCGTATTCACTTTTGTCAGTCCTCTATTTCTGGTATGACATGATTTCGTAAATATATTTCATGTAAACTCGAATGGTTAAAATATTTTCCCATTATGGGCTAGCTTTTTATTTTTTTTAGATTTACTGAATAAACATAACAGGTTATAATTCAAAGACGAATTTAGCACGACAAATTTAAAGCTGGTGACACATTTGCATGTTCGTTCGACATTTAAGCAAGTATGTGCATCATATGAGGGTGCAATAGATAGGTTTGTGATGCTCAGGATTGGAGAAGTAATCTTGGAATATATCCCATATATTTCTATTGCTCCCTTTCCTTTAGCGGGAGTTTCGTTTCTCTAGAGATTTCTTCTTCTTTTTAGTGACTAATGGGATCATTCCCAAATGGGATGGAAATCCTTACGATAATCCTCGCTCCTCTTTCGACTTGCAAAGCAAGGCTTGATTTTATTCAGTCTCAGCATATTCTACCGGGCCTTAATCCTGAAAACGCCCGGATTGTCAAAATAGAATTGGTGATCGTGTTATGTAATGTCTCAGGTCTAAATACATTACGTAGTGATGTCACTTTGCATTGGAAGCCTACAGAATCCACATTACATAATTAATATGCAGAAAGATCCTTGCATGAGGATTCTTGTCTTGTGCTCTAGCATTCCTTAGTTTTGATGTCGTCAAGACACCTTTGCAATGCATTTTTCTGTTAAAAAAAAAAATTTGGCGATATCCAGAATTGCGCTGCCAGTGGAGATTTTTAATTTTTTTATGGAAAGCGCAGTAAGACGGGCATTCAAGTGCCCTTATTTAAAACAGGATCGAAGAAAGCAAGAAGGAGAATGGACAGAAAAATACTTGACAGACTGACTGCAGCTGGAAAGGTGGTCAGCTAACTCCTCCAGCTGGAATTGTGGCCCATTGCCCTTCACGTGAGGTTCCCAAGATCTTTTGCAAATTAATTTTTTTAGTTTTGGAATGGGATTGCAAGCCCCATCCCTATACCCCACAAGTGGACGTCTGTTTTTGTGTAGCAGAGTTCAGAGGTTACCACCAGACTTCCGGACTTGTTTTGCACTTTACCAAACTTGCCTTTAGGCAAGAGGCTCCGATGGCATTAGCCAAATCAATCTATCCGTTCAAAAATTTACCACAGCCAACGTGCTTGACTCCACAGAGATCGGAAGACCAGCAAAGCAGGGGACTTTGTTACATAAATCTATACTTTCATATTCTCAAAGGGACGACCTCGATAAGTGGACACCTTTGCTAACGGTCTCTGAAGAATAGGAAATTAATGGTGGCTATTTAGGTGGAATAGATATGAAAATCATTGATATGAATACAGTCATTTCCAAAATAAAATGTAGACTCATTCAATATTGGTTTGTGGGCTGTAAATCATGAACTTTGGAAGCAATAAAACTCCGTTAGGCACTGATTTTTTTTTTATTCTATTGGGTATTTCGTCTTAATGTATTTCATATTGTTGAAGGGAAAGTTTTATTTCCAGCGCGGATGACAACAGCTGCTGTAACACTAGTGTAAATAAATCATTCAGTTAAGAAATTTTTTATACATTTAAAGAGATTTGGTTGTAAAGATTTTTTTTTTCACAGATTTCAGATCGTGCCTCGACCTCCTTTCTTTTTATTCTATTTTTTTTCTTTTCTGTCGACCCAGACGTGGCGTTAGAAATGCTCTTAGCGGAGCTGCAAATCCCGGCGACAGGGAAAAGCGAAGGAGAATCCATAATGCTCCCAGTGTAAAGAGACGTGAAATTCCTATATGGGGAAACAGGCTAACGTCGTCTCCGAATATTTACGCCACCATTTTGTCCGTCCAACTGCCTCTGCATAATTTTATCGCCCCACTTTTACCGAGTGTTTACCAAACGTATCGACTCCATGCATCAAACACTTTCCTTTTTTCCGAGCAAATGTTTAACCCTTCCGGGAGGCCGTCAGCATATTTATATGCAATTTTCGGTTCATGCACTCAGTCAATCTTTTAAAGCGGCTTCCTTGCAGAGACAACACAGAAGGGCTTGTGCTCCTTCTTCCATGCGGAAAGTCGAGATGACCATCGAGGTCTGTCTCTCCTGTGAAGTCAGGATTTTGACATTCGCTTGTTTGTAATCATGCTGCTGTTGATTGTTTGTATCCGGTGTTCATTTTTTAGAAAATTATCTCTCTCTCTCTCTCTCTCTCTCTCTCTCTCTCTCTCTCTCTCTCTCTCTCTCTCTCTCTCATTTTCTGTGGCTATTTTAAGAATACGTGTTCCAATTTTTTTTTTTAATAATTCTCTTGAATAATTGAATGGGTTTGTTAATACACTACTTCTTTGCGTTGTACTTTGACTACAGATCAGAAACCTGAAATTGTCTTAGGTCTATTTGGATATTAGCAAGACTTGAAAAATTTTCTTTAGCATGATTTGAAAATCTTTATCTGATATGGTGAAAGGGGACAGGTTTGCAAAACACCTGTTCCTTCTTCAGGAGACAGGAGCCAGTGTGTGGTTTCCTACCCAAGCATGACTCAGTTTAAAAAAATATATTTTACAGTAAAATTCAGTCCCGTAATATTTTAAGGCGCTGGGAAAATGTACACTAGGCAACTGGGTAAACTGGATGGCGTAGTAAGCTGGCCAGTACCTTCCTGCCCAGTTTTTGACCTCCAGCTAACACTGGTACCCCTTCACGTTTGGGTCGATTGTTGGGGAGGGGGGGCAAGCCGAGATAGAACATAAACTTATAAACCTTAGAACGGTCATTGTTAGTCCTCTGTTCAGGACCAGGTCTCATACAGTCTTCAGACGATGCGACTGATGCTGATATACCCTTGAAAAATTAAATTAGGCATTTCTGAAATACAAATTTTTAAACTTTGAAAAAGTTGGCAAATCAAACATTGATCTGAAAAAGTCAGCTAATCAAACATTGATCTGAGAAAGTCAGCAAATCAAACATTGATCTGAAAAAGTCAGCAAATCAAACATTGATCTGAAAAAGTCAGCAAATCAAACATTGATCTGAAAAGTCAGCAAATCAAACACTGATTCTGATTCCTCTGAAGATCATTACTGAGAGGTGGGTTATGATTGTTTTTAGCTTTCAGCCAATGAAGCTGAAAAACTTTGGTGTGCAAAAAATATATTAATAGGAAGTAAAACTGAGTGATGACATATATATGACCAGCGTTTTTCTCTTGAAGTAATTTGCCAAACGAGAAACCAATTTGCCTTGGAGATTCATTCAGTTCCCCAAACTCACCCAGTCTTATTTTTAGACGAGTTATTAGAGAAACCTTACAATAGGAGAGCCTCTGACTAACTTGCGAAATTTGTTTTGGCCGAGCAGATTGAGCTTGGAGGAAGCAGGATAAAACCGGTTTCGTTTAAACCAGCGGGTCTTAACCTTTTCAATGTATGCACCCCTTTCAAATCAGCAGTCAGTTCTCGCACCCCCTGAACTGCTGAAATAAAAAAAGCTAAAATAATAATAATAATAATAATAATAATAATAATAATAATAATAATAATAATAATAAATAAAATAAATATTATTATTATTATTATTATTGTGTAATAAAATCCACAATTATAGAGTAAAAATATTACTATGTAAAATAAACAAACAGGCAACTGGTATACGTTGGTTGTTTGTTTATTTTACATAGTAATACATTTACTATATAATGGTGGATTTTATTACACAGATTGTTTTCACGAAATTGTGAATCTCTTATTATTATTATTATTATTATTATTATTATTATTATTATTATTATTATTATTATTATTATTATTTATTTATTTATTTATTTTATTTTATTTCATTTTTATTTTTGCAGAAAAAAATGACATGCATATTTAAAAATATATTTTGCTTTAATTATTCATAGGCATCTCGCACACCTTAGGAACCGGCTTCGCACCCCCTAGGGGTGCGAGCACCCCTGGTTAAGAACCACTGGTTTAAACGATGCAACAATAAGTTCCACTTCGCCAGGGCGACTCTCTGACAAACACATAGCAAAGCATACGCTCCCGGCAGAAATTCTGCCGAAAAAAAGTGGCATTTCCTCTTCTTCTTCCCCTCACCCTCCCCCTCCCCATCCCTTCCCTCTCTCTCCATCCCCTCTCCCCTCCCCCCTCCCCATCCCTTCCCTCTCTCTCCCCCCCCTCTCCCCTCCCCCTCCCCTCCCCTCCCCTCCCCTCCCCTCCCCCCAGCCTTCCTGACCCTTCTATCGCTCAGTACTTCTTCTTCTTCCGCCTCCTTTTCCCAGTTCAGTAGATGCGCCAGACGGACTGCCTTGTCTGTCTACATGTACGCTTATCTCGCTCCGCTGCAGAAGACTTCCGCTACTGGGACGCCTTTTTTGAGGGCACATCTCCAGAGGAGATGGGGATAATGGCCGAGTAGAGTTTCATTTTTGTCTTTGGGTGGATGGAGCGGGATAGATTTATTCGCTGCTACATGTCGTTGTGTGCAAGTCAAGCCGAGCAAAATGCTATTGTGGCCGGGCGCCCGAGTTTTCATAGCGAATTGCCCGTCCCGAAATATGTGACTCTTATTGGAATGGCTTTGAAAAAAATGTGACAGGGAAAGCTCTCCACCTATATTCTTTCGATGGGCATCTTAAAGATTGCTTCTCTCTCTCTCTCTCTCTCTCTCTCTCTCTCTCTCTCTCTCTCTCTCTCTCTCTCTCTCTCTTTCTTTTCGTGTTGCTTTATAAGTCTTGAAAGATGTGGGGAAATCTCGCCTCCTCCTCATGTATTGTTAATTCTTCAGCGTCTTAAGTGAGAAATGGGAATGGGGTACTTCGTCTGATAAAAGATTCTGTGGAGTGCGTCGTCCTTTTATTTTTACAGGACGGGTTGTGGAGTTTATGACGAAATTTCTCAGCTGAGATATAATCCTTATGTAAGTCATTTATCAGTATTCATTATTTCTCTTCACGGAGTAGAGCACATAAGCACTTAAGCATAAACAACAGCCAAACTGCTCGTCGGTCTCGCGAGAGCGAGTTCTAGCAAAATTTTGATTGGTCTGTACTTGTATGGGTGACCAGTTAGGAATGCCGGACGCCGTTAGCATGTAAGCTTCTGCTACAGATCTGAAGATTTGTTGTGAGGGGCAGCGAACAACAAGGAGACCCGTAAAACCTATAGAGTGAGTGGGAGTGTTTTTTTTTTAGAGTATATTTCAGTTTTATGTGTTTGCAGGAAAAAGTAGTAGTTAAGATTCTGGTTAAATGGTTATAAGGTTTTCGTTTACTTAAAATCCTGAATCTATTATACAATATGGTTTCCAGTGTTCTGGTTTAGACTTTTTCTTATTTTAAAGAATCATATGTGCACTTTGATGTACTTTTGTTGGACCATATTCAAGAACTTGCAATTTTGATAACTGTATAATTATGATGTAGTCAATAACTTCCATTTATCTATTTGTCTATCTATCTATGAATATACTGAGTACTTATCGGTAGTAAGAAGCATGAAGCATATAAGTATGTATAAAAAAGAAAGTGTCTGTTGTTTGACACGGACGCCAGCTTTGAGAATCGCTATGAGCAATATAAAGCTGCTTAGTATGTTATAAAACTTCGTAATTCGTTTTAATATATTAGGAGATTAGGCAGAATTATAAAACGTCGCCGTTATATTTTGGACGATCAGATACGCTGTTAGGCTATAAATAAAGAACATTTCCATTACATGCAAAAGAGCATAAAAATCCGTCGGACTTCTGACAGCGACATGACAAAATTGGATTCCCCTTTCGAGAATCGAAGGCTGGATTTTGTCATGGCGCGAGAGAGAGAAAGAGAGTGAGGCTCAGGATTACAGAGTAAAGAGGTTTCTTCACTTCTCGCTAAAACTGTATTTCATCCCAAGTGTTAAGGATATAAATGGGAGCTCGCTTTTTCCACCTATCTGAATGTTCTTTGTATTTTACCTCTTTGTCTGCCTGTCTGTCTGTCTGTGTCTGTACTATTAAGGTACTCTCTCATTCGTGGCGAATTGGTAAATGGCGCCAGCTGACCAGTATGGACAAATGAGCGTCTTCCTTCAAATCCAGGATGCTCTGTTGACCTAAACAGAGAATTATGCGCTTAGTTGTTAGTCGACTGTTGTATGTCATAGCTAGGTGGAGAGAGAGAGAGAGAGAGAGAGATTCTAGGCGTAAATATCCCTTCCCCTGTCAATCGTATACCGTCAAAACGGGAGGACCTCAACATGGAAAATTGGAATTGTATAATTTTTTAGGACAGGACTGTGATGTTTCATTATCGAAGATACTTTTGTTTCTTGGTATGTTTTAAAATCTTTTTAATTTATCTTTGATATTCTTTACTTATTTATGTATTTGCCATTTCTTTAATAACAGCTCGACACCAAAGTGCATATTGCTGCAAAATAGTCCTTGTCTACTAATCACAAATATACTAATAAAGTATATGCTTTTACTGTGCTTGAATATATTTTTACACATTTTACTTTCGTGTCTTTGAAGTAAAATCATCCAGAAACAACACTTTGTATGTGTATGTGTATGTGTGTGAGAGAGAGAGAGAGAGAGGGAGAGAGAGAAAGGGAGAGAGAGGAAGGAATATTTCTTTCCGACAGCCTTTACAAAAATTTAATAACATCATATGATAGGAGGGAACACGAAGAACGCGGAAATTTCTCTGGGTTTCAGAGAGATTAAGGTTTTGGTGTTTGCAAGACTCATGTGTAATATTACAGAATATTTCTTCAAGGAAGATCATAACAATTTTTAGTTTTCGGGCAAAGAAAACTATTGTGCCGGCTTTGCTGTCCGTCCGCACTTTTTCTGTCCGCCCTCAGATCTTAAAAGCTAACAAGGCTATAGGGCTGCAAATTGGTATGTTGATCATCCACCCTCCAATCATCAAGCTTACCAAATTGCAGCCCTCTAGCCTCATAAGGTTTTATTTTATTTAAGGCTAAATTTAGCCACAATTTTGCATCTGGAAACGATACAGGACAGGCCACCACCGGGCCGTGGTCAGAGATTCATGGGCCGCGGCTCATACAGTATTATACCGAGACCACCGAAAATAGATCTATTTTCGGTGTCCTGATTATACGCTGTACAGAAAACTCGATTGAGCCGAAGAAACTTCGGCGCATTTTTTATGTTTCCTTAAGGGATACATGGATCATGTGAATGTTAAGTTAGGTATTTATCGGTAGAATATTAACCTTTCATTGTTATTGTTTTGGAAGCCTCCCATTCCTAGTTTGTGCACCAACCCTAACCAGACCTAATTTTATTTGAACCTAACTTAACCTAACATTAACAAGGATGACAAGTTAAGTGAGGAGACTGTGAAAATAATTCCGTGGGTCACTGTGTCGCCTTGGACGTATACGCTGGTAAATCTATTTGTGGATTCATTTATGTTTTCATATATTTTTGCTTGAATTTATACATAGATTCCTGTATATTTCACATAGTTAAATGAGAAATTAAGATTTTTAGGTTTTAGAGAGTTGTGGGTAATATCGTCCATTTGGTTTGTGTTTTTTTTAGAAAACCTTCATTTTCACCCATTATTTGAAATGAAGTGAATTCCTAAGTTATATTTAAAAAAAGTTTTTGGAATGACGTAAAATCATTAAGAAAACTATATGATACTGTATTTATATATGTATATATATATATATATATATATATATATATATATATATATATATATTATATATGTGTGTGTGTTTGTGTATATGTATATGTACATATTCTCATATGAGAATATATATATATATATATATATATATATATATATATATATATATATATATATATATATACATATATATATAATTATTCATATATATGATACATAGTCACATAGACAGATACACAGCCCATTCTGATGCTCCTGCCGTTCCAACACCTCTAGCTTAAATCGCCCTGGAATTACCAGCCGCTAAGCTCCTTGACTCCATATCAACGAGAGAGTCGATTCTCTTCCTTCCATTAACGTGCCCACGTGAATCATTTCCTTACTGCACGTCTTAGATCGCCCCGAATTATTCCGTAACTTGAATACAAAATATCAACGAAGACTATAAAAAATTTATCTTTTTGACAAAAATTTTCTGATATTTTTACAAAAAAATTGATTTTTTACTAAAAAATTACAAATTTATTATACTAAAAAAAATTTCTGATTTTTTTTACTAAAAAAATTTCTGATTTTTTTTACTAAAAAAAGTCTGATTTTTAAAAAAAAAAAAAAATGATTTTTTTACTAAAAAAATTTCCGATTTATTATACTAAAAAAAATTTCTGATTTTTTTACTAAAAAAATTTCTGATTTTTTTAACTAAAAAAATTTCTGGTTTTTTTAACTAAAAAAATTTCTGATTTTTTTCTACTTTTTGCTTGTTTTAATAAAGGTTTTGTGTGTTTTGTTTTTCCATGTACCTTTAAGAGTTTTTCTTTTTTTTATTTTTAGCTCTCTATCTTCTCGACCAAGCACTCCTTTCCTGTTCTTTTGTTTCTGCAGGAAGATTTTCAAGGCGAGAACACTGTAAATATTACTCTCCAAGTAGGACACGACTCTAAGCTGAGCGAGAGAGAGAGAGAGAGAGAGAGAGAGAGAGAGAGAGAGAGAGAGAGAGAGAGAGAGAGAGAGACCTTGGAAACCACTCCACTTTATTTTGTCTCCTCTGGTTTCAAATTATTCCCCACGAGGCGAAGAACCTCAAGGATAAAACTAGAGAGACGTCGAGGACGATGCATTAGCGGTCGGGCCCAAAGTCTCCATTGGCCAAGACATATTTCTGAAAACGTCCTTTTAAAATCAACGTAATGCGTCACGGATGGTTTTAGGGTTCAGATGTTTTAGTCTCCTTGCCGTTCTTGTGGGTCTTCAATCTTCGTTGTACTTTTCTGGCTCGTGAAATAGTGGACATTAGCTCCCTTTGTAAACATAGGTAAACATGAGGATCTTTCTCGTTGCCCGGATGAAGGACATAAGTTCCTTTTCTAGACATGAGTAAATTTTGGTAGTTTCTCCTTGCCCCGATAAAGGAACCTGTTTTTATTTTTTGGCTTATGAACCTTTTTGATAAAATACCATTAGTTAACGAAACGTACGAAAAAAAAAAATTGTAGAGATCTGGAGTAAGGGGCGAGAAGTCGCAATGAAGCTAAAACACCAACAGAGTAATGGCGAGTATAAATCATTGAATTTGACTGCTTCGCTGAATGTGAAATGTGTTGCCCATTCTGACCTGTCAGGCGAACTTGGGAGACTAATTGTTTCCGGCTGGAATGCTGAAAGCTTATTGATGTAATGATGACATCGTGATTGACAAGTCAATCAAGTTAATCAGAGTTCATTAGCAGTTTAGAGCGTTTGCCATTACACTTATGATATACGTTTTAGTTTTCTGAAAAGAAAACTTTTTTGCTGGCTTTGTCTGTTCGTCCGCACTTTTTTCTGTCCGCACTTTTGCTTTCCGCCCTCAGATCTTAAAAGACTATTGAGGCTAGAGGGCTGCAAATTGGTATGTTGATCATCCACCCTCAATCATCAAACATACCAAATTATAGCCCTCTAGCCTCAGTAGTTTTTATTTTATTCAAGGTTAAATTTAGCCATGATCGTGATTCTGGCAACACAACAACAGAGGCCACCACGGCCGGCTGAGAATTCCATGCCGAGACCACCGAAAGCTAGATCTGTTTTCGGTGGCCTTGATAATAAGCTATACAGAAAAGTCGATTGCGCCGAAGAAACTTCGGCGCATTTTTCACTTGTTTATTTTTATCTTGGGAGTGTTTAAAATGATCATTGGCGAACAAAATCATACGTGATCTATAAATGGTGCTGTATTATTTGCGTATTTGCGATCGTAACCGTATAAGTGTTATGTAAAAATCTCTAATGCTGCAGTGGTCTGAGATTATATAGCTCGAATGACTTCAACACGATTCCCGGCGAAGGTCTTCAAAATGACAGAGAACCTTTTGATCCTTCTGATGTATTTGTCCGTGAATTAGACATCATTACGTTTCATTATTTCGTCATTAACCTTTTGGAAAAAGAACGAAAATCAACTTAATTTTGAGGGCTTTAGAAATAGATCGAGTTACGAGTGGAACTGGTTCGTTACAATGGCATTCTGTGAAATTCCATAGTGAATTATAATTAATGCTCTGGAAAAACTGAATAGATAAACAGAGTGGCTGGTAGTGCTTCTGTCAAACGGCATGCGCAATATGCATATACAGCTTATATAGTATATATATAGTATATATATATATATATATATATATATATATATATATATATATATATATATATATATATATATATATATATATATTTCTTTATATCATATATATATATATATATATATATATATATATATATATATATATAGTATATATATTAATTCATAATTATTTAATATGATAAAATTTACTGGGATTTTGAATTAAAAAAAGTTCTTAATAAATATGAAATTTTGTTTTACAAAGATATTACTATTTATGCAATATTCTTGTTGTAAAGATATGTATACCTTTGTTGTAAAGATATGTATATGTAAAATCTTATCTAGTGCATGTGTCCTATAGCAGAAGTAAGGGATTCAGTAATATATATACAGTATATATATATACATATATATATATATATATATATATATATATATATATATATATATATACACATATATATATATATACACATACTGTATATATACATACATACATACATACAATAGTACTGCTTTTATTATGCGACCATTTGTAAGATATTCGAGACGTGTTTCAATAACCGCCTTCACCCCCCGTCCCCCCTTCCTAATCTCCGTCCAGAGACAGTGGTGCTGGTTAATGCTGTCATTTTAGCTCATCTTCGTTATATATGTGGAAGTAACGAGTCACTATGCAAATATCAGATTATATATCAGCGATAGATTATGCAAATGCAGGCTCATCTACTTCAGCACAGGTTTCATTTTCCACGCGTAATATGACCTCTTTAGACCACGAATTTAAAGCCGCTTGATACTGCAAAGAGTCTCTTGATGAGGAAAGTCGTTTCCGAACCTCTCTCTCTCTCTCTCTCTCTCTCTCTCTCTCTCTCTCTCTCTCTCTCTCTGTGTGTGTGTGTGTGTGTGTATGTGTGTGTGTGTGTGTTTGTATTGTGCAGCTTACCCTTGTGTTCCTCTCTCTCTCTCTCTCTCTCTCTCTCTCTGTGTGTGTGTGTGTTGTGTGTTTGTGTCTCTTGTGCAAACTTGAAAGTTCGTCCTCTCTCTCTTCTCTCTCTCCTCTCTCTCTCTCTCTCTCTCTCTCTCTGTTGAAAAAGTTCTCTCTCTCTCTCTCTCTCTCTCTCTCTCTCTCTGTTGTGAAACTTACCCTTGTAGTCTCTCTCTCTCTCTCTCTCTCTCTCTCTCTCTCATAACTTACCCATGTAGTTTGTCTCTTTCTCTCCCTTTGGCCATATAGTTAGTCTCTCTCTCTCTCTGATTTGACTCTCTCTCTCATAGCTTACTCATGTAGTTAGTCTTCTCTTTGGATGATTTGACTTCGGACATCTGTAAGCACTGAAGAGATCATTTTAGTTTTCCCAATTTAGCATGCGAGTACTCTGTTACTCAGTACCATTTTCTTAATCCATCAGTCAATTTCTCAGACCATTTTCTTAATCCATCAGTTAGTTTCTCTTACTATGATTAATTACTTTGGTTATAAATCAAGTAATAAGTATCTGTTTCGGCGTGGCCGAAATCATTGAACCTCCTATTATAAAGAATTACAACAAAGAACCCAGTTTATTTCTGGCAGCCCAGCCATCGAGAGTAACCTGTCACATAGACGTTAATTGAAACTCTCAGGCGAGTTCTAATTCTGCGAAGGTGACACCAGTTTTAACGTTTTCCGATTAAGGCTAAGTTAATTAAAGTTACCCTTCTGATTTCACCAGCTGTCAAAACCAGCTACTAAGTCCGTTACCAAACACTCGCTCACACTCGGCTTCCGCTTAAGAATTTGAAGTGGAAAGGCGCTGTCTCCACCGGCTGGTTAAATTCGGTTGTTAATGAGATTGCCCAAAAGTAAACAATGGCACGAAACTTCATTAACAAAGTTACTTTTCGGCGGATATAAACTGCAGTATAAATAGTAAAGAAAATAAATTTGTTGCAGTATTTTTCATTATCTTTCCTCTTTTATATCATGGAACTAAGTATAGGATAAGATGTTTTGGAAGTAATTTCTTTTGTCAGCACTCGTTCATAGCTAATTCGCTGACTTTTCAAAAACTATTTTGCCGATGATATCATTTCACCTCCTGGACTTTTAATAAGTAGTACCTATGTGTCACACAAAACCAAAATTAACCATAAAAATTGCCTTTTACCTTCACGTGATAGAGTGCGCTCCAGTTTCAGTTTGTAGAGTAACGTTAGTACTGTATGAAAAATATAGTCTTTAGTCCAAAGGCCAAGTTCTGGGACCTTTGAGGTCATTCACCACTGAAACGGAAATTGACAGTAAGATGGTTTGTAAGGCGTAACAGGAGGAAAACCTCGCAGCTGCACTATGAATTAATTGTTAGGAGAGGGTGGAAAGTAAGATGAAGAAAGAGAATATGAACGGAGGTACAGTAAAAAGGAATAATAGGGTTGCAGGTAGGGGCCGGAGGCACGCTGCAAAGAACCTTAAGTAATATCTACAGTGCACCGCATGAGGTGCACTGACGGCACTAACCCCCTACA
>NC_089754.1:46554770-46574770 GCF_040412425.1 Macrobrachium rosenbergii
ATATATATATATATATATATATATATATATGTATATATATTATATATATACTACACATATATATATATATATATATATATATATATATATATATATATATATATATATATATGTGTGTGTGTATGTTTATTTATTATAAATTTATATATACTATATATATATACTGTATATATAAAATTCTAAAGAGAGAGAGAGAGAGAGAGAGAGAGAGAGAGAGACTGATTTAACGCATCCAGCCATCAGAATATCTAGTGCGCTGACTCCCTAGGCGCATCTTCTGAAATATTCATGTAGAAAGGAAAAGCCCAGAAAAAAAAAAAATCGAGTCTTCGTGAGCCCGAATGTTTGCTGTGCGTAGTAAGAAGTTGTCTGACTTCATTTCCAGATCACTGGAATGTGTGAACCCTATTGGTATTCCAGAGAGGGTTATAGTAGACCTTCCAACTCTTGAGACTTGATGGAAGTCACTCGGGCGTTTCGGATCCGCCAGTTTTTTTTTTTTTTTTTTTTTTTTTATAGTTCTCATGAACTCTCTGGAATAGATACATGACTTTTATTTTTTAGAGCGTTTTATTTATTTATTTATTTTTTTGCAGGGGAAGTAATTTGAATTAGTATTATTGTTTTGAGATGATTTTGAGTTTTTTGTGTATAGTTTTGCTCGGCAAAAGTTTTGAATTTTTCTTTATATATATATACACATCTGTATATGTGTATATATATATATATATATATATATATATATATATATATATATATATATATATATATATATATATATATATATATATTATTAAACATATATATATATATATATATATCTATGTATATATGTACATTCATTCAAACATACATATAATATATAAATATATATGTGTATATATATATATATATATATATATATATATATATATATATATATATATATATATATATATATATATATATATATATATATATATATATATATATATATCGATATTTAACAATTACAGATATTTTTTCCTTTTAGTGGGACATTTAATTTGTCCCTCAGCAGCCACGATAATTTTTAGTCCTCCACGCCACTAATGAGATCCGCCTCCTCTTCGTCTGCAATAAACAGATCTTTTGATTTGAATATCGTCTTTGCACCATTCTTCTTCGGTCTTAGTATTCTTTCGTACTTCCGAGGCTCCTTTTGGGACCTCCGAGAGAATCCTATTCACGCAACTTCGTCGCTGGAATTGATACCGCATTGAGAACCCGCCCTGATTCGGATGTTCTTTCATCGCCTGATGCCGCATAGTTCGCTACGTTCCTCGAGATAGTATTTAGCAGATGGAGCAGTTTCAAAGGCAAGTCCCCACCACTACTACTACTACTACTACTACTACTACTAGTACTACCAGAAGACTGAAGGACGAATTTCTTTCTGAGTTCGATGGCGGAGATGTCGCTCTAACTAGGTTTGCATACGGAAACGTCCCTGCAGTTTATTTTTGTGGGATGGAAGTGAATGAGTATATCGATCGTGAACTGATGGAGTTATATATAATGCAGTCCAGTGAACGAATAATGAGAATATCAGCAGTGAAGTCTGGTAAAGAAATATAAATATACTGAAGAAGTTTGATCAAGGCTGATGAAGAAATAACATCATTTATTTATAGTTGATGTACTATCGCCGCTAATTTAATCAGTTACAAGGCAACAAGAATGAGCAAATGCTCGCATTTGACTGCTTTTGTATAGACTTAGAGAAATCTGTACATGGCTTCTCCCTTACTAACATTACGTTAATTATTGTGCAGATGTTATCCTTCCCTTTGCAAGGAGATAAACCAGCACCTGAAAGGACGGAGATTGATACAGTGGTTGCTGGCTTAGATTAAACCGTGCCTTGCCGGCACGAAGTAGAAGACGAGGTAGAGTAATTACTGAACCATACACACAAATATAATACAAATGAATAAGGGATCTTTCCTAGATGGTGACCCCCAAGGGATTTAACCCGGTATGCATCCACCTCTGCGGCGTGTTTAGTACAAGCCCGTTGGGGCTGATCGTAAAAACATAAACAAAAGACTGTAAATATCATCAAGATAATGATCCCCAAGAAATATTGGTCCTAGATAACGACCCCCGAAAACCCTTGGCGGTCACTATCTAGGAAAGATCCTAAATAATTATTCCTTTCCATCTGAGCAGCCCCTTCACGCCTTTTATATGCAGTAACTCATGAGCCATTGCATTATGTAAATGTGAGTTCGATGTCGTGTCTCTTCATGGCTGAAAAGTGGGGCAGGGTCGATGCCACTTAGGAAAGCAGTTCATGGCCGTTTAAGAACTTAATTTCATGAAGCTGAAGGAATATTAAGGTCACATTTATGACACGAGTCTCTGCGTTTAATTAACCCAATTCTATCGTTTTCGCGAAATGAATAATGGCGCTTTACTTTTTCTTGTCTTCATCTGATATTGTTAACACTTGAACCCAGTCTTGCGACGCTGAAAGTTCTGAAAGTCTCTTTGCAATTGCCCAACTAATTATTCACCTTACAGAATTGTTTAAGTTTTCTTAACTTTGAATTATACATTGAATATCTTCATTTTTCTTACCCTAATTTGGTGGCTTTCTTTTCCGGTCAGTCACATTAACCCGTTATTATTGACAAGCATTGCGAATTACCGTTTTAGTTTTCTGTAAAAGAAAACTATTGTGCCGGCTTTGTCTGTCCGTCCGCACTTTTTTCTGTCCTCCCTCAGATCTTAAAAACTACTGAGGCTAGAGGGCTGCAAATTGGTATGTTGATCATCCTACCCCCAATCATCAAACATACCAAATCGCAGCCCTCTAGCCTCTGTAGTTTTTATTTTATTTAAGGTTAAAGTTAGCCATAATCGTGCTTCTGGCAACGATTTAGGATAGGCCACCACCGGACCGTGGTTAAAGTTTCATGGGCCGTGGCTCATACAGCATTATACCGAGACCACCGAAAGATTGGTCTATTTTCGGTGGCCTTGATTATACGCTGTACAGAAAACTCGATTGCGCCGAAAAAACTTCGGCGCATTTTTTGCCTGTACTTACGTCATTAATATTCTATATGGAAGAAATATTCACAGTTTAAAGAAATAAATGCTACTTCGGTAATGTTGCAAGCTCCAATGGAAGGCAGATATCACTCCGAGCTTTTTCTTCAACTTTGTAAAGGATAATTTTATATGTTACGTTTTAAAGGTGACTTTTAAAGGTTAGATTTCAACGGTGACTTTTTAAGGTTACTTTTGACGATGACTTCTTAAGGTTGCTTTTTACTGTGACTCTTCAAGGTTACATTTTAAGGGCACCCTTTCTAAAGGTCGCGCTTTGAAAAGGTTAATTTCTTCTAAGGTTGTTTTCCCCTTAAAGGGCCGATAAGAAAGTCTTCTTGCATGCCAGTCTCACATGCTACTGCATTGAAGCTCTCAACACCTGGGAGCCAGTTGTCGAGCGAGAATGAGTCACAGTGAGGCCATAGGTTCAACCTTGGGGTAGGAGAGAGAAAATTGAGTTTCGATCCTAGCTATTAGTTGTCAATTTTATGAACACTTTGATTTGGGATCAATTTTATGAACACTTATTTGGGGCAAGATTTGCTTTGTGGTCTGGGACAAGGGGGGAAGTGAGGTGTTGGAAATGCGATTCCCATTGAACTGCTTTTTATTTCTCACATCATTGTTTTCATTATAGCGAAATCAACCTTCTTTATTACTTCATAAAACATCCCAAGGTCAGCTGAGGGTCATCACTAAATGTAGTTTGCGTCCTGCGATGTCGATTGAGATTAATGATTTATGCATCAAAGAAGCGATTAGCAAAATAAGGGATATCAAATATTCGTCTAATTAGAATACGATGTACGTTTAATGGAATATCACCATCAGAATCATTGGGTTAAATATTCATCATTATCATCATTGTCATCATTCTTCATCTTCATCCGCAGTCGGTGACTTTGTCTTAACACCTCCGTGAAGGGAATAGTTCTTAAATTCTCATGACAATTACACTTAATTACACTTAATTACCTCGCCCTCAATTGCTGACATTATTGCTAAGTCGTATCACACTTCCTTCCGTCTTGATGAGTAATTCGGGAGCGTTTTTCTTCCCCTCACATGCCGTAATTTGGTCCGTTGCTCCAGAATAACTTTTTTTTTTTTTTTTTTTTTTTTACGTTTTCTGGACTAATAAGAGGAAGCAAATGGTCAGATGTTCCTCTGGCTTATGGGAATTGCTGTGAAGAAGGAAGGAGGAATTGTAGCAAAGATATTTTAGTGATTTGCTCATGTGCATACACATCCACGCGCTCAGGTACATGCAGACATACAAATACATACACATACATACATTTACATTTACAGTATATATATACATACATATATCTATATATGTATATATATATATATATATATATATATATATATATATATATATATATATTATATATATATATATATATATATATATATATATATATATATATATATATATATATATATATGAAATTTTTATCACCTTGATTTATATACAATCATGAAGCTACAAATGTTGCGTAATATCAAATTCGCGCTACTTCGGGGATATCCCCGATGGGGAATTATCAATGAAGGGGAATTTATAAGTCATAAATGGATTGGAGCCAGTGGGTAGACCGTCGACTGGAGTCGCTGGATAAGTATCTGTGTCGAGGGATCGAGACCCGGCAGTACCAATCCATTTATCACTTATAAATTCCCCTTCGGTGATAATTCCCCATCGGGGATATTCTCGAGGTAGCGTAAATTTGATATGAAGCGACATTTGTAGTTCATGAATATATATATATATATATATATATATATATATATATATATATATATATATATATATATATATATATATATATATATATATATTAGTAGCTGACGTTTCGTATTTCCCAAGCACTTCATTGTTGTAGTTCAGTTAGATCCGCCGTTGCGTCAGTGTTGTAAATTAATTTAATACTTCATTTTGCGGTAAATTTTCCTTTCCCGGGAGGAGTTGTCCATGATTATTATCACATATGACGATGAAGGATTTCTCCAACGTGTTATCAGGTCACGAGTTATAATCATTTTGAGCATTCCTCCTTTCCGTCTTCATACACGGGTCCATCTCGCTGTTATTAATACACGAGTCTAGGATTAATTAAATTGCGAGATGTGATCTTCCTACCGTTTGGGATAACGTTCTTTGTGAAGCATGAACTAATGCATATTGTTAATTTCATGTCTGTTCTTGACAGATGCATTGCACACATTTTTTTGTGTAGATGCGCAGAGCATCACCCTGCAGGCTATTGCTATTGGGACCCCGTAGGGTGGTAGGGCCGTCAGTGCACCTCACGTGGTGTACTGTAGGCATTACTAGAGGTTCTTTGCAGCGTCCCTTTGTCCCCCTAGCTGCAACCCCTTTCATTCCTTTTTTTACTGTACCTCCATTCATATTATCTTTCTTCCATCTTGCTATCCACCTTCTCCTAACAATTATTTCATAGTGCAACTGCGAGGTTTTCCTCCTGTTACACCTTTCAAAACTTTTTACTCTCAGTTTCCTTTCCAGCGCTGAATGACCTCTATGTTCCATCTGTAAAATTCTTTGATAAATTCTTTGATAAATTGCATTGTGTATCTATACAGTTTTCTGTGTGTAGCACCAGTTGTCTTCGGATAATGATTATATACAAATATATTTCAAGTAATAAATGAAATTGTGATGTGTAAGCTTTATTAGAAAAACTCATATACACAAAAATATTCCCCTCAAGTGTTAAAGGGAGCTTTCCTAGAACAGAAAAAAAAAAAAAAAAAACAAGTAAAGTGTGCGCCGAAGTGTCTTCGGCGCAATCGAGTTTTCTGTACAGCGTATAATCAAGGCCACCGAAAATAGATATCTCATTCGGTGGTCTCGGTATGATGCTGTATGAGCTGCGGCCTATGCAACTTTAACCACGACCCGGTGGTGGCCTGTCCTATATCGTTACCAGACGCACAATTATGGCTAACTTGAACCTTAAATCAAATAAAAACTAGTGAGGCTAGAGGGGTGCAATTTGGTATGTTTGATGATTAAAGGGTGGATGATGAACATACCAATTTGCAGCCCTCTAGCCTTAGTAGTTTTCAAGATCTGAGGGCGCACAGACAAAACCATCTCACTAGTTTTCTTTTACAGGAAACTAAAAGGGAAACATTACTAGTGTTTTGTTGTATGACATAGAAAACGTGTATCATTAAGGACTAGCTTTTGAAAACTTGACGTATCTCGTATCTTTCCCTCTCTGTTCTTATAACCAGTCTTAACGGTATGTAGACCGTTTGCCGAAAAATTACTGTTCGAATGACAAGTAGTATAACGACAATTCGTCGAAAAACTATTAAATATGCTTATAATAAAAACGAATGGAAAGGAAATTTTTTTATTAATTTCTTTCATTTTGAATTTAAAAATTTCAATTTTTGAGTTTTTTTTTTTAAACTAAAGCATGCTAAACTACGAAAATGCTTATTATATAGTCATATCATGATAACGTATAAAGTGAAGGAGCCAGTTGAATCAAATTAGCCCTTTCGACTAACTGTCCTTTCCATCAATTAGTCATTCGACCTGTTTTATGTCGACTAGTTGTCAGTCGGCCAAACATATTTCGACCAGTTGTCTTTCGGCAATTAGTTAGGCTACCATATATATATATATATATATATATATATATATATATATATATATATATATATATATATATATATATATATATATATATATATATATATATATATATATATATATATATATATATATATATATATATGTTTGTGTGTGTAAATATGTATGTATGTTTGAGGTTGTGTTTAAAAATCTATCGAATTCCAGTACATGTTAGAGAAATGTGCCTATATAGGCTACCTATTTTAGTTCCTCGTGGCCTCCTTATCTTTTCTGCGCTTTTGCTTGTGGTTGAGGACCGCCCGGAAAAGGAGATCCGACAAGACGCGTTACAAAAACTCCATCGAAGGAGCTTATCTATATAGACATTGGTCAAAGATCTCCTCAAGGATGCCTGGAAAGGTCCGATCCTTTTTCTCCCACCGGAGCTTTGACCCTTCTCTTCCAGCTGCCTTCTCCTATCTCTTGTTCGAGCTCCTTTTATCTCTCTCTCTCTCTCTCTCTCTCTCTCTCTCTCTCTCTCTCTCTCTCTCTCTCTCTCTCTCTCTCTCTCTTTGTGGAAACGTTTATCATAGGGATGCTGTTGTCCTGACGTATGAGTTCTCATGACTGGATGGCTGGAGAAGTGTTTGTTTGGTTAGCTGAAGTAAAAAGGCGGTTTAACTAAGTCGTGGTTTATGCATCTACACCTGCTTAAAGCACTGAAGTTGATGAAACTTATTTAACATTATTTGTCGGAAGACTCCAGCCATCTCCCACATTATAATTTTGTTTTTCTTAGGTAAAAGACATCGAAACAAAAAAATTCTTCTCAATACGTAACCTTCGCAAATGCTTAATAACAGAGAAAAATAATTAATCAAATGACGACTTATAAGGTATGACAATACCGCCGCCCCCATCCATAGCTAATACGGCTGGAGTCTTCCGAAAAATTACTCTTATTTAATGTTTAGTAAATGAATACCTGATCCGTCTTCTGCCTTTATGTGCAAGCGAAAGTTTGTTTACCGTGAAAAGACCTGGGAGAAACAGCAAACGAAGAAACTGGTTCAGTTTATTGGTCTTCGTGCTACAGATAATTTGGTAAGTGAGAGTACTCTTTTTCCAGCAAGACGTCTATCGGTACCCTTTGACGTCTCCAGATGGTGGTCATGGAAAAAAGATAGATCACATGGCAACTAATCGAGAAAGAAAAAGAACACATGAATGTTAGGAAGTACGGATGAGTAGATTGCAGCATCGATCACCAGCTTGTCATTGCCACACTGTACTAAAATTGAAAGCGCGTAAAAAATGCGCCGAAGATCGAGTATTCTGTACAGCGTATAATGCTACATGAAACTCTCAGCCGCGGCCCATGAAACCTTCAGCCGCGGCCCGGTAGTAGCCTGTGTTGTTGGCATTTTAGCGTTACCAGACGCACAATCGTGGCTAACTTTAACCTTAAATAAAATCAAAACTACTGAGGCTAGAGGGCTGCAATTTGGTATGTTTGATGATTGGAGGGTGAATGATCAACACACCAATTTGCAGCCCTCTAGCCTCAGTAGTTTTTAGGATCTGAGGGCGGACGGACAGACAAAAAGCCATCTCAATAATTTGCTTTTACAGAAAACTAAAAGCACCAGTCTAAAATGTTGAAAGAGTTTCCTGGTTTGACACAGTAAAGCTTCTTGAAGGACAAATGCTTTTGGAACTGAATGTCGAAATCGATATGCAGTTGAAGGAATCATATCTGCTTATCTCCAAGGCGTCTGATGAGGGACATGCCTGCTGTCCCCGAGGTCCTGATCCCCGTAGGGGTTAGTGCCGTCAGTGCACCTCATGCGCTGCAATGTAGGCATTATTTAAGGGTCTTTGTAGGGCTGGAAAGGAAATTGGAATAGGTAGGTTTGAAAAGTGTAACAAGAGATAAACCTCAGTTTCACTATGAAATAATTGTTAGGAGAGGGTGGATAGCAAGATGGAAGAAAGATGATATGAATGGAGGTACAGTAAAAGGAATGAAAGGGGTTGCAGCTAGGGGCCGAAGGGACGCTGCAAAGAACCTGTAGTAATGCTTACAGTGCGACCCGTGAGGTGCACTGACGGCATTATTCCCCTACGGGGTCGAACGTATTATTCCATGTAGAATTTTGCGCAGATTACCCATGATGCGCTTAGCTTAACTGCTTATCATTCTGATTTAGCAATTGACTACTGCAGAAGTAAAATCAGGCATATTTCCTTTCAAGGTTTATAAATGTTCTAAACAGCATCGGCGTTTTTAGTGTGCATCTCTAGTAAACGATTTTTTGACGTTTTCGGTCAGGTAGCTTTTAAATAATGAATGTTTCATTTCCCTAAGATTACCAATCAACCACCCCCAAACCCAATCATTCCTCTTTCTTCCGCTGCCAAAGACGTGATGGTTCTGTCCCGCTCTGGTAAAATATGCATGCGTGTTAGTTAATTCATCAGCTGTGAGTTTATCGTCAGCTATCAATAAAGTGTCCTTAAGGGCAGATAGTCCGTTGTTCATGACAAACAGATATAGAGAAATGCGTAGATAGCGATTAACATATGAATGTTTCCCTACTGACAGCACAGGATATTAGGGTTTATTTATGGGAAACCTTTTATACAGTATTATTGAAGCTTTAATCTTTTGCAGTGTTGTACTACCTGTAATAAAATATCCGTATAACTGTTCTGTGCCATTTAGCAAACATGCAACATAGTCAACACATTAATATGCAGATCATGAGAGCAAATGTCATTACGTAAGTAGCAACACTCAACCCACTCGGTACTTAACGAGGTAATGCAGTTGGAGACCTGCTAACGTGATTAGAAAGAGCAATGCCGTTACGCAGACTAAAGAAGGAAGCTTCGCATTGTCTTACTCCCAGCCTTTAGTGCTTCGTACAGACTCGTTAGAACACTGGTTCTCAACCTGGGAGGCGTCAGCAATTTCCAGGGGAGGCGCGAGCCCTAGGGAAAACTTAAAAATTCTCTTAATTATATTCGTTATTCTCTTAACAAGACTGAGGAACTAATATTCAGAAGTTTATGAAGAAATGTAAACTTATCGCCTTATAGCGTTGGTTTCCTATAGTCTACTGCTCTAGTTAGGCTCGTTGGGCTTACCATGTTTTGTGATTATTTACCTCCCTCCCTATCCCTCGAAACCCCCTCTCTCTCTCTCTCTCTCTCTCTCTCTCTCTCTCTCTCTCTCTTTTCCTTTAAATATGGGAGGGGATTATACTCATAGATGCAATGGGGGCGTGGAGGGAAGGACCAACTCTTAGAGGGGGGTGGTAATAAAAAGGTTAAGAACCACTGCGTTAGAACCTGGGACTCACACTGGCAAAGCAGCTTAGAAACTAGGTCTGATTTCGGTTGTCTTTGACTTGATGCTTTAGCGGAGAGTAAAGCACCGTTCTTGAGAGTTCCATTGGATATTTAAAAAAAAAAAGTAATTATTTTTGTGGTTCCTGGTGAATAATTCAGCAGACAAGTTTGAATCGGGTTTGATTTATTGAGTTGCTTGGTAGAATAAGAGCGGAATAAGGTGCAGTTTACCAGATAACTGAAATAGGAGGAAATTGAGTGAAATTGGGTACATTTTGTTTGATAACTCATCAAGGAAGCTGTTCGAATTGGGTACGATTAACTGAATAGTTCAGCGGAAAACGACGAAGTCGTATATATTTAATCAGATAATTCATGAGGAAGGTTAAAGACTAAAACGGTGTGTTATTTGATAATTCAGCTGAGGTCAAAGGGTGAATATTTGTCTGTTTCTAGGAATGTGCGCAGAAATTGTGAATTTCAGTTTGGCTTGCGCGGTAATTCTGCTGCGCGACAAAAATGTGACTGTGGATGTTTGTTTTTTTCACGTGAATTTAATTGAATTGAATTGAATATAGAATTTAGGCCCAAGGCCAAGCACTGGGACCTATGAGGTCATTCAGTGCTGAATGACAGTGAAAGGTTTGAAAGGTGTAACAGGAGGAAAACCTCGCAGTTGCACTATGAATTAATAGTTGTTAGGAGATGGTGGAAAGTAAGATGGAAGAAAGAGAATAGGAAAGCAGGTACAGTAAAAGGAATGAAAGGGGTTGCAGCTAGGGGCCGAAGGCGCGCTGCAAGAACCTTAAGTAATGCCTACAGTGCACCGCATGAGGTGCACTGACGGCACTACCCCCTAAGGGGATTCTTTCACACGGTTAAGGGCAGAAACTGTGAATTTGCGTTTGTTTTAAATGGTAATTCTGGAGAGAAACAAAAACTGTGAATTTGGTTTTTTCTATTTTTATAAATAATTCCAGAGTCTCTTGCATGGTAATTCAGCAGAAAAACAAGACTGTGAATGTGGGTGGGAGGGTATTTGGATGTTTAATGCGGTACAATACTTCGAAAGAAAAACAAGTTAATTTTGGTGTGTTTTATATGATTTATAATACTAAATGTGAACACCAGGAGTTGCCTCAACTGGTAATCCAGCTGGAAAGCAAATGTGAGAGTTGAAGTTGCATTTGACTGAAGGACTCGTTTGCAAAACTTAATGTGAGCCGAGAGCTCTGAAACGTTTCACTGGAAAGAATCCCTTTTTCCCGAAGGGATGGAATTAAAGTTTTGCGTCGTGTAGAAATAGTTAACCGGGTGAAATGAATCGTTCTTTTGGAAGACAGATTAATATCTAGATCCTCTTACTTTTAGGAAGGTGTTTTTGTGGTAGGAGGTAGGTGGGAGGTGGGAGGTGGGAGGGAAAAAGTGTTGTAAAGAGCAGGTGTGAACGTTGGCTGAGGATTTGTTCTCCATTTTCAAGTTACAGGTTCTTGTTTTTACTGGATGTTTGGTTGTTTTTGGCCGTGTTTCTTGAACTCCTAAATTTCTGAGGTGCTTTTCGAGATTGACACCAGTCTCGATGGATCTCTCTTTGCCTGTAAATATTCAATGCAAGACGTTGAATCTGACGCTGCATCGTTGAATTATGCATAATGTAGTTTAGAATGACTGGGACTCTTAAGAGAATATTTGAGTCACTTCACTTAAATTTCTCCAGGCGCTCGTTGGTCTCGTATCTCCTGCTACAGATGTCACAAAAAAAAAAAAAAAAATCAGTCGTTCCTCTTCAACGATCCTGATGGTGACCATAACGCTAGCAACGGAAGCACTTAATCTGAGCTGTACTTGGTAACTTCCCGTAAAGGTGGTGAGAATTTCCCTTGACTGCGCCTTACATATTTTGTTTCGCATACCTGGGCGTCGAATATGCAAAATTTTTTCAAAAAAGGGTCCAAAGGAAGCTCAGTTGGGCATGCACAGGAGATTACCTTCTTGAGTTTTTAGCTCGGGCGGAGTAGATTAAAATCAATGGTGGACCTCAGCCAATCCACGGCTTCTTGATCTTTTGGTTAAAGTAAATTCTCCTTGAAGATTCGGTCTTGCAGTGATTCTTAAATCAGGGTTCTTCTCAATAGCGACAGATGCGGGGCGTGGAACCGGCAGAGGATGGTATTCTTCAGTATCATAGACTGAAGAGGGAAGGAATGTAAGATTGCTGAGGAGGAGAACGAGGAAGGGATATAAAAGGGAGAAACGTGAGGAGGAGGTGGTGGAGGGAGAAGGGGAATGAAGATGGCAATATTCGCTAGGTGTTGTCTTGCTATTTCCTGTGGTCATGTTATTTCTTGTGGTCTTGTTATTTCCTGTGCTCTCTCATTGGTGGAGGGCGATAACATGTACCCTCTCTCTCTCTCTCTCTCTCTCTCTCTCTCTCTCTCTCTCTCTCTCGCACACACACACTTATGCCCGTGTGTGTGCGCGTTTCTGTCCTTACTTGCTTGTGCATTATGTAATCATCTGTACCTGTTTGAATCAGCATCTACAATGATACACGTATGACCACTCGGATGTATGAATATTTAAGGAACGTTGATTCCATCCCGCGTTAATAGGTCGGGAAGAGACACGAACTTCCGGTTCATCTGGACTGATCAACGCTCTGCCCTCTGAATCGCTGTGTCATCACGGACATTGGATCAGCGTTCATTAACCTCCGGTAAGAGGAGCCATCACCGAAATGGACGCCAGGTATCGACAGCTTCGTCAGTTGTCAATTTCAAGTCTTGGTTTAATTCTTGCTTGGATTAGTTCGGTTTAATTCTTGCTTGGATTAGTTTATTTCTTGCTTAGATTAGTTTATTTCTTGCTTGGATTGGTTGAATTCTTGCTTGGATTAGTTTATTTCTTGCCTGGATTTGTTTATTTCTTGCTTGGATTAGTTTATTTCTTGCTTGCATCAGTTTGATTCTTGCTAGGTTTTGTTTATTTCTTGCTTGGATTAGTTTATTTCTTGCCTGGATTAGTTTATTTCTTGCCTGGAATAGTTTATTTCTTGCTTGGATTAGTTTGTTTCTTGCCTGGATTAGTTTATCCCTTGCCTGGATTAGTTTATTCCTTGCCTGGATTAGTTTATTCCTTGCCTGGATTAGTTTGTTTCTTGCCTGGATTAGTTTATCCCTTGCCTGGATTAGTTTATTCCTTGCCTGGATTAGTTTATTCCTTGCCTGGATTAGTTTATTTCTTACCTGGATTAGTTTATTTCTTACTTGGATTGGTTTATTTCTTGGTTGGATTTGTTGAATTTTTGCTTGGATTAGGTTAAATCTTGCTTGGTTTTGTTTAATTCTTGCTGGATTAGTTTTTTCTTTCTTGGATTAGTTGAATTCTTGCTTGGATTGGTTTAATTCTTGCCTGGATTAGTTTATTTCTTGCTTGATTTAGTTTATTTCTTGCTTGGCATTGGTTCAGTTCGTGCACTGATTAGTTTATTTCTTGCCTGCATTAGTTGATTTCTTGGTTGGATTAGTTTATTTTTTGCTTGGCATTAGTGTATTTCTTGCTTGGATTAGTTTAATTCTTGCCTGGATTAGTTTATTTCTTGCTAGGATTAGTTTATTTCTTGCTTGCATCAGTTTAATTCTTTCCTGGATTAGTTTATTTCTTGCTTGGGGTTAGTTTATTTCTTGCTTGGATTAGTTTATTTATTGCTTGGATTAGTTTAATTCTTTCCTGGATTAGTTTATTTCTTGCTTGGATTAGTTTATTTCTTGCTTGGATTCTTGTAATTTTTTCTCTTTGTGTATGTTTTAGTTGAACAGTTTTTTTAATCTATCCAAATCTGACTGTTTACATAAATACTCTCCTCATGGAATTTGTTTTATAAAAATTTACTGTATTTCAACGATTGGTTGAAAGATAGCTGTTCTCCTCCACGGTACCGTAGATTGATTGCTTTGCTGAATCCTGTGACTTTTTATGATGCATTCATCTGTTTTAGTAAGACTTCTCTGGAAACTAGCGTTGATTAAAAAACGATTATAATTGCGATGCACGTTGAAAGGTTTTAAATGAAACTAAAGCACAGATTAAAAATTAACTCGATTTATCTAGTGTTATGAGGCTTCTTTTTTATACTGTCCTTTGGTGTCGTGGATATATATATATATATATATATATATATATATATATATATATATATATATATATATATATATATATATATATATATATATCCACGATAATAAAGGACATTATGAAAAGAGAAGCTCTGTAATACGAGATAAATCGAGTTAATTTTATTTTGAGCGTTAGTTTCATTTAAAACGTTTCATCGCGCATCGCAATTATAGTTTTTTTATATCAACGCTAGTTTTTCACACACACACACACACACACATTATATATGTGTGTGTGTGTATATAATATATATGTATATATATGTTTATACATATTATATATATATATATATATATATATATATATATATGTTTATATATATATATATATATATATATACATATATATATATAGTTATCTTCAGTTATAATGACATCCACCATTGCGATATATATACATACACATATTGCCCCCGAGTTAGAGTTGATCCAAGAACTTGAATCCACCATTGGGATGGCGCAGATTCCAAGTTTGAATTTGGAGGAGGCGTGAAAGCCTCTCAGTGTAAACTATGTATGACACTGATGGCCTCCCTTTTGATGGGGAGTATTGTCGCCCTTGGGGAGATAGTGGGGGCGGGGGAGGAGGTGAGGAATCCAGGAAGTCTGGGACCAGCTTGGTTTGCATATTTAAAATAGGAGGCGTGAAAGCCTCTTAATATAAACTGTGCAGTTTGCAGTGTCTGCAGATTCGTGGAGTAGCATCCTGGACCGTGAAAATCGTTAAACTTCATTTTTTTGAGCTGAAATTAGTATTATGTTTTCGTTTTTCTATTTTTGTTTTCTGTAAGTTTTTTTTTTTTTTTTTTTTGCTTTACTCTCATATATATTTAAGTTTCATTCCGTTGACTCTCATATATATTTAAATTTAATTCCGTTGATTCATATATACTGTATTAAATTTAATTCCGTTGACTCTCATATATATTTAAATTTAATTCCGTTGACTCTCATATATATTTAAATTTAATTCCATTGGCTCTCATAAATATTCAAATTTAATTCCATTGACTCTCATGTATATATTTAAATTTAATTCCATTATAAGCCAAGCACAACCCTGAAGAAGCTAATGAGTTATTGTTTTAAAACAGTTGTCGGCTTATGAATGAATACGTAGTATAAGAGCTTTTCATTATCTAAACAAGACTTCGGCCTTGAAGATTTCAACACGTGCATTGGCACTAAAAGAAAATAAAAATACCGTGCTAGAAAATATAGAAAAATATTAGTTTGTCACTAATTTTACACATGAAAGTTTTGTACTTTCAGTATTAAAACACAAAAAGTCCATTTACAGCAAAATCTTATACAACTGAAATAACCCATCATAAACCTTACCTGATCAGGGTTCTAACCTTTGTTTATTTGGGCTGGAACCAGGGTAATTTTACTCAAAGAGTTTTAGCCATTGAAAGAAAAACTTTGCACGCTCAGACAAACAGACATTATATATATATATATATATATATATATATATATATATATATATATATATATATATATATATATATATATATATATATATATATATGTTTATATAGTTTTTGGCCTCATGTGTATAAAACCGCCTTAGATGTATATTAAGTGGTTACAGGAAGTCAGTATTATGTAGATAAACCCAGGGAAAATATGTAAAGCAGCAAATGCACGTCATTTGCACTTCAAAGAATTCTGAAGAGGGGAATCCAAGCTCTTTTCGTCTCGGGGTAAAGAATCTGGAATTTGATGCGTACTTTTGATACGTGTTCTTTGGAAGGTTAGAAGGGATTCTGTTCAAGGTTTACTTTTGATGTGAATGATACGGTGGTTCAACGTAGATAGTATTTTAAGGTTATATTTTTGGCGGTTAAAGAATTAGGTTTAATCTACGTCCCCCTCCTCTCTCTCTCTCTCTCTCTCTCTCTCTCTCTCTCTCTCTCTCTCTCTCTCTCTCTCTCTCTCTCTCTCTCCCCGTAGACTATTCTAGAGAGTTGGGAGATGTAAGATCTCCCATTTTAATTCTAGACATGCGTTTGAGTACTAAAAAGTGCTTACAGCAATAAATGCAAGTCATCCCAAAACGCCTCGGGGGAATCTCGAGAGTCTGAAGTGTGGAAGGCACTCAAAGGGCCATTTGCCAGAGAAGATGATGAAACATTTAAGCCGACATTTTTTTTCCCACCACGGAATTGTTAGGCCTACAGCGGCTCTCGTAATCTCCTTGAGATCCCATTCCCGCTCTTTTTGATATTATGGAAATGGTCGTCTCCTCCTGCGTTCCTCTTAAGAGCGCAGCGCCTGCCATGGAAGTTACTGTTCAAGAGCTACGTCTTGTGAGTAAGTCCTTTTAATTTAGTGTCTTGTGCCAAGTACGCCGTTGTTGTTGCTGTCATTATTAATCTTCGGCTTAGTCTAAGTGGTGGAGAGTCTTATTCTCTTAACCGTACATATTTTTTCCTCTCTCCCCAATCTTGGTGCCGAAATTGCGGTAATAGTGGACGTGGAAGGGCCTCCCATTGAGTGATCATTTGACTCCATTTTTTAAATCCTAAGAAATATTTTCATACCAGAATGCCAAAAATATATCAAACTCTTTTCTCTGTCTGCTGTACTTGTAGGCATACCTTTGATGTTTGGAATTCACATTACTGTAGCTCTGAAAAAGTAGGCAGTGAAAAAAAGTAAATGTCATATTTCCATTATAAAAGGGTTGATATACGATGTATGGGTGCCGTGATTTAAATGCATTCCTATTGGTTTCAGATTCGTAAAGTTTTCCAATTATTGGTAGCTTGCAAAAAGTATCACGAGATATATGGAAGCAGTAAATCCCGTTTATATTGTCATTCCTTTTAGGGGTGATTTGTAGAAATTGTGGTATAAAACTTCCAGATCTCAAAAAAAAAAAAAAAAAATAATCATCAATCTGACGTCGCGTAGTTCCTTGTGCACTGAAATTAAGAATGGAGAATTTGGTTGATATTATATCCAGGTACGTCATGTGTTTATAGAAAGCTTTTTTTATAATGTCATCAGAGATGCACTCCAAAAAATAGATTCAATACGTTTAAATGATCGTGTTTTTAATGGATATTATTCTCCGCTACTACCATTACCATTACTGGAAAGCAGATATATATATATATATATATAATATATATATATACTTATATATATATATATATATATATGTATATATATATATGTATATATATGTATATATATGCATATATATATATATATATATATATATATATATATATATATATATATATATATATATATATATATATATGATTTATATACAATCATAGCTACAAATGTTTATATATATATGTGTGTATATTGTTGTGTGTATATGATAAATGTGGAATGTATGTACGAACCCGCGACGATATATGCATATATATGTGTGTGTAATTATATATATATACTGTACAGTGTACGAGTCCCCACGATTCCAATTCATTTATTTATAAATTCCTTCGGCGACAATTCTCCAACGGAGATATACCGAGGTAGCGTGAATTTCGATATTAAGCGACATTTGTAGTTTTCATGATTATATATATATATATATATATATATATATATATATTTATATATTTATTTAAAGAACAGCATATTTACATATTTATTTAAAGAACAGAGAAGAAGAGCCCACTCAGCTCTAATCATTCTCAGTGGGAGATGAACATTGTGAGATATTACTTTTTATTTTTCTCTCTCTCTCTCTCTCTCTCTCTCTCTCTCTCTCTCTCTCTCTCTCTCTCTCTCTCTCTCAAGTTTTAGATTTCACTGCAGGCGTTTGTTACGGGATTATTCTGCCGAGAATCGCCAACGCTCTACGGTTGTTAAACGTAGACTAGAAAGTAAAATATTCAGCAGAGGGAAACACATTCCTAAAATAATCTGTCACGTCGTCATCAACGATTTTTCGGGTCATTAGCCATTTAGTTCCAGAGCAATGACTTGCAAACTCATTAACCTCATATCACTACAGAGGCAGCAGTTCGCGATCAAGTTTTAATGATGGCCGCGTTCACATGATTAGTAGGCAGTGTTCTTTTATGTTCGTGGTGTAAATGCCGTGACGGGCCGGCACGCCAGATGATGCTCAGTCCTTAGGTAAAGATAGCGAGTCGTAGGGAAAACGCGGGGGTAAGTAGCGGCTGCAACTTTGTTAAAGTATATAGTATAAAATACCGATCAATAAATTGTACTTTGGGCTCGTAACTTTTCATTGGTTATTCATCGGGTATCATTAGTCTTAACCAGTGCGAGTCCTAGCACAGTGGCAGCCCGAAAGTCATCAGAGAGAGAGAGAGAGAGAGATGTACGCACTTCCCGCTTGCGTAGCGTCCAACAAGCTAGATGAATATCTCATGGAGTTTTCCCGGAATATATTGCGTAGCCGCCAACAACTAGATGAATTCTATCTCCCCATTTCGCCGCCATAAATTCTCCATCTCTAATCTTACGACCAAAACCCTTTGTCCTGCATTAGTTATTAAATGCTAGCTGTTGTGTCTTGGCCCTGGCTAAGACTCCATCTTCCCCTCTCAGGCTGCTGTTTGCTAACAAGATCGATTTATTATTTTTTCAAGAGCAGAGTCTATAATTTTTTTTTTTATATAGGAGACCGGTCGCATTTTCCCGAGATGTAACCGAGTACCGGGACGCAAATTCCTGAGATGTATGCTAGTATTGCACAAGCCCCGTTTTTTTGCCATGCCCTTAGGGTAGGTTAAGGTAAATCTATAATATAATTTGGGTAAGGGAAACAATGAGATTATTGTCAAGAAAAATCTTTGGTTAGTTTTTAAGATATGGCGTCCCGCTTTTTAAAGGGAAAGGTCCCAGGGAATTTGTGGACCGGCCACTCAGTGGCCTTGTTTTCCGCAGACCCGGGTCAAATGAAAGAAAGGGGAGGAGGATATAAATTGGATTTAACCTTAGTGGGGGCAGCAGACGTTCCTTTTAAGGGATGGGAATGGGTTTACAAGCGTCAAGGTTCTTAAACTGAAATGATCCCATATCATAAACTGCCGGCACCGTGGCAGACTTCCTTGATATTGCAGTGGTTATCGTTTTAAATCCAGTGTTTGAAGGAAAGCATTTGGTATATAACAATATTTAAAAAAAAAAAAAAATTTTTTAAAGAATAAAAAGTGAATATTTAAAAAAATTAAAGTAAAATTTTTTTTTTACCTTGATCATTATAATCTTTATATATTGCGGCAAAAAAAAAAATACTAAATTCAATTTTAATCTGTGTAGGGAGGTCAAAGAAAATCTGCCGAAAGTTTGCCAGACCTTTTTTTTTTTTTTACATACATCGGTCCATAAATATGGTCGGCCCTTACACTGTGTCACGACTGCCGCACCTACGTAGCCCTTTTGTTAAACCCTTCACGTTCCTTGTGCTCTTATGATGAGGGTTCCAGTCATTACAGTTTTCCATCAGTTACCTAAATCGCTTTTTGCTAATTTCGGCATCTTGTTGTTTAAGATCAACCCAGCCTTGTGCTGGCACGGGCTCTTGCTCCTGGAGCAGCCCGTAACTCGGTCAGTCTGCGAAAAGACAAAAAAAAAAAAATGCTTTTGGCAGTTAGTCGGTGAAGATGAAAGAGGGTGACAGGCAGGATTGCAACCCCTTTGAACCTTACGGTACCCATTAGTGGGAGAGAAAGGTTTATAGCGGTGGGTCCCAGCCTAGTAGGGAGAGGGGCTGAGAAGGAAAAGGAAGCGAGCTCGTGCCTTCGGTCTCTTTAAATGCTTCTCATTTAAACGTA
>NC_089754.1:46577270-46602270 GCF_040412425.1 Macrobrachium rosenbergii
CGGCCGTTTCTCTGGTGTGATGCTTTTCGACTTTTAAGAAACCGAGTAGGTTTTCATTTGTAGTGTATGGAGGAGGTGGACACGTGACTTTCTGCGAATTGCTTTTTTTTTTTTTTGCGTTTCCTTTAGTGCATTTTCCTTTTTTCTTACTGCAGTATCGGAATGCAGCATCATTAAAACACCCCATTCATACTCCAGAAATTGTAAATGTTGATTGATTTATCAGGTTTTAAAATGAGACCGTTTATTTTAGTTTTCTGCAAAACAAAACTATTGTGCCGGCTTTGTCTGTCCTTCCTCACTTTTTCTGCCCGCCCTCAGATCTTAAAAACTGCTGAGGCTAGAGGGCTGCAAATTGGTATGTTGAGCATCCACCCTCCATTCATCACACATACCAAATTGCAGCCCTCTAGCTTCAGTAGGTTTTATTTTATTTAAGGTTCAAGTTAACCATAATTGTGCCTCTGGCAACGATATAGGATAGACCACCACCAGGCAGTTGTTAAAGTTTCATGGGCCGCGGCTCATACAGCATTATCCACTCTACAGAAAACTCGATTGCGCTGAAGAAATTTCGGCCCATTTTTTACTTGTTTTTCCTCGTTGCTGGTAGGCTGTATTTGTAGCCTCATACGTTCTCGATGCTTTCCTTTGAATTGTTAAAAAGGGAAGTCGTAATTTGACCACAGTATTTCTCCTGCCACGTTTTTAGCTTTCAAGTAACAATTATCAGTAATTATTATTTAGAAAAAGAATAATGCATTCTTATCCTATGGTTTGGTCTTACCGTGCCATGAACCAGCACGAAAACTATTTGTAAGAAATTTGTGAGGTTTGATCCATTTGACAATTGTCAAGATTCTAATGTGGGAAAATGTAATCCTTCCTTTTCACTTTTTTTTTTTGAGTCAGAGTGTTTTTCGTGCCTGAATTCATAATTTTTCTTATTAAGACGTTACGAATGATAACACGTTCTTGTCAGTGGGGTGTTCTGTCGTGAGAAAGATTATAATAATCTTGGTCCTGTTTCTCCGTCCCTCCATTTCCACGTGCATCTTCTGTCTAGTCGAAAGCATAAATGAAAACTACGTTACAGAGATTTACTGTCGATATAAAACGACACGCAGTTTTCAAGGGAAAAACTGGGTACATCTGTTAATGTGATTTTGAAGAAAAGACAAGGTCTTGGTATTTTGAAACTGTAAAGAAGTACAGGGTTTGGGTAACTACGCAATTATTCGCTGTGGACGAAGTTTGCTAAGTCTTAATGCTGATTTTACTCATTAAAATTATCCAGTCTCCGGTCGCTTCACTCGTGTGCCCAAGTCTTTTTCAAACCATAAAGTAAAACTGTTTGAACAAAAGGATGGGAATAGTAGCGCATTTTCTCCGGTGCAATGCAGGAAGGTAGTACATTTTTTTTCTGAATCTCACTTCGATTTTAACCAATCATTTGTTTTTCCAGTTTCGAATGCTTACATAAATACATAAATATGCATGTATACTTATGTATGTATATTTATTACATTTTTAAGATTTGTCGTACTATTAAGATATTTTTTGTTGAGTTGCTTTTAAGACTTTCTCAGCTGACAGTCTTCATAAATTGGGTGCATACCTACGACATTCTTGAGGAAGATACTTTTAACGGTAAATTATATATTTTCGTATTTACGTAGAAGTAAATTTTCCTTTTTATCTGAGAAATACAATTTATATTGCCCAACACACATTGCCCAAATAATGCATGGCAAGGCTTGTCTGAAAAGTAGCACGTTCAGATCGTGTTTTAGCAACTGAAAAAAAGAAAAAAAAAACTGCATACTGTTGTAAAACTGCAATGGAAGTCTCGTGTTTATCAGCTCGGACATAAACTGGGGCAACCTAGATCTTGGAAAGAGGGGGAAAAAACAACTTTTATCGGTTAAATAAAGGAACATGAAAGACTCCATATTTCTTTCTATCACTATCCCATATGTTCTCTCGTAGACATCATTTCTCGGGAGAGGGACTGTGTCCTACATATCCGCTGGTGAATTTTCTCTCTCTCTTTTCTCTCTCTCTCTCTCTCTCTCTCTCTCTCTCTCTCTCTCTCTGAAAGCTCAATCTTTAATTTGCGAAGGACGTTTAAAATATATTAAGTTTTTGCTTTGGAGTAAAAAGCTTTTCAATGTTTGTGTTTTTTTAGGGGTTATATCCAGAGTTAATGACACCGTTTGCATTTTATAAATTGTGGGGGTGAGGGTTGTACAGGGGAGGGGCTTCCAACCCCTGCTGCCTGCACAGCAATTATTCATAAAAGTATTGGGAGTATTTTTCCTAACCTTACAAAATTGGGATATACTCGTTCATTGGCGAGGAAAAACTTAAATCTTTACAGTAATGGAAAATAACATCCATTTACTTTTATGAACCTTTTTCAATAATTTGGAATCACGGGGTTTTTCATGTCTATTTGAAATGTGATCGACACTGATTTTCATACATATTCATTAACTGATGGTATTTTCTTCTTTTCACTCTGAAAATAAGATAGAAAAGACTTTTAACTCATCTCAAAATAATAATAATAATAATCTAATAATAAAAAAAAAAAAAATAAATAAATAAAATTCCATAGTGGGTTAGTGACGTCAGTGTACCTCATACGGTACACTGTAGGCATTACTTAAGGTTCTTTGCAGCGTGCCTTCGGGCCCTAGCTGCAACCCCTTTCATTCTTTTTACTGTACCTCCTTTCGTATTCTCTTTCTTCCATCTTACTCTCCACCCTCTCCTAACAATTGTTTCAAAGTGCAACTGCGAGGTTTTCCTCCTGTTACACCTTTCAAACCTTTTACTGCCAATTTCCGTTTCAGCGCTGAATGACCTTATAGGTCCAGTGCTTGGCCTTGGGCCTAAATTCTATATTCAGTCAATTCTCGAAAAACAAGAAGACGGTTGTTTATTTTATCTTCATTTTCGTTCTCGTCGTTTCTTCGTCATATTTCATTCACATTTTCATCTTTTTGTTTACAATAATTAATATTTGGTTGTTAATTCATTTTCAAGTACCTTATTTTACTGGATATTGCCTGATCTATCGATCCCATTAGAAACCATCTGATTTATCTTCCATTTTAGACAAACTTGACAGTCTGATGAGTGATTACTATATTTTAAACATCATACTATAGTTTTGAGAGGGAGCCAGTGCACTTCAAACAGTTCAGAGGCGATCATAGAAGGTAAATAATAAGTGTTATCTTGTTTTTGATGAAATGACATCCTCAACCTTATTAGTATCATAATCTATGTACAAAATCTATGTACAAAATATGATTATTTTGATAACTCCTGGGATTACACACGAGAACCAGATCTATTTCAGTGCTGATGTAGTTGATCAAAAACAGCAAAGGCTATGTTTAACCGTGTTTGTTTTAAGTATGCATTTTGATTCATACGTTTTGTGTATATACATGTGTGTGTGTATTTATGTTGTTTATATGTATATATTCATATATCTTTATATAAATCTATCTATCTATCTATCTATCTATCTATCTATCTATCTATCTATATATATATATATATATATATATATATATATATATATATATATATATATATATATATATATATAATATGGTGATAATTATATATATATAAATTGTTGGTGATGAATTTGTAGACTTTCAAAACTTTCCAATGATATTCTAATATCTATTAGTAGTGGTATGAGAGAGAGAGAGAGAGAGAGAGAGAGAGAGAGAGAGAGAGAGAGAGAGAGCTTATTTTTTTTTTCGAGATCCTTCCGTGTCATAATGGCCCAGGTCAGAATGTGTTGGTACTAAATCTTGTACTTGTGAGCCAAAATGGCCTGAAGGTACGGACCCCATTCCCAGTAATGGCCGTAAGTTTTCCAACCGGAATCTTATATCAGTTTTACGATTAACAAAACTATTAGTAACGACGTCCATATGACCACATTACCGGACGCCATAAATCTTTTAATATGAATTACCAGATGGTTGACAAGGAACCCTCTTCAGTTTTCTGTCAAAGAAAACTATCGAGATGGGTATTTGTCTGTCCGTCCGCATACTTTTTTTCTGTCCGCCCTCAGATCTTAAAAAACTACTGAGGCTAGAGGGCTGCAAATTGGTATGTTGATCATCCACCCTCCAATCATTAAACATACCAAATTGCAGCTCTCTAGCCTCCGTAGTTTTGATTTTATTTAAGGTTAAAGTTAGCCATGGTCATGCGTCTGGCACCGTTGTAGGTGACAACACAGGCTATCACCGGGCCGTGGTTGAAAGTTCCGGGCCGCGGCTGAGAGTATCATGGGCCGTGGCTGAGAGTTTCATTCAGCATTATCCGCTGTACAGAAAATTCGATTGCGCCGAGGAAACTTCGGCGCGTTTTTTACTTGTTTTTATTTTGTGTAAATTCTTGGTTCGTGCTCTTGGTATGTTCAGGCCGCGTTAATTAGAATGATTAAGAGATGCCTTGTAGAGATGACTGGTGCATTTGAATTTTGTAAAGGAACTTGTCGGATGCAAGATATCACTTGTTACGCAACACACTAGCGGATCCAGGGAGTGGGGGTCCACTGGGCACGTGGCCCCCCCCCATGAAAAATAATGACAAAATAGTAATATTGAAGATTTAGATAATAATAACCCAAAAGAGAAATATAAAAATGGGGGAAAAATAAATAATCTATTATAGAAATATATTTATATAATAAATATATATATATATATATATATATATATATGTATATGTATATATATATATATGTATGTATGTCTGTATGTATGTATGTATGTATGTATGTATATGAAAATTGGTGGCCCCCGAATGACATTTTTCTGGATTCGCTAGTAAAGCAACCATAATCAAGTATGCTCAGTTGTGTTAAATTCTGTTGGTAGATTGTTGTCACTTGAACATTA
Organism: Macrobrachium rosenbergii; assembly: GCF_040412425.1. NCBI lineage: Eukaryota > Metazoa > Arthropoda > Malacostraca > Decapoda > Palaemonidae > Macrobrachium > Macrobrachium rosenbergii. Next base: position 46,582,214 of record NC_089754.1, read on the forward strand.
AATATTTCAGTATGAATTTTCTTAAGCTTAGGATTTCCAATTCACTTTCCTTGAGTCTTTCAAAGCTTGACAAATATTTAAGTATGAGTTTTCTTAAGCTTCAGGATTTCCAGCTCACTTTCCTTGAGTTTTGAAAAGTTTGGCAGATTTTTTACTTGTACTTTCCACACTCGGGATTTTTCCTCTGTATTTTTCGACGCCCAGACCGTGTCAGACATCACCCAGTCCAAACTATTTTCTCCAAACCTAAGACAACAGCACTGTTTCCCTTTTCTTATATACTACTACTCACTATATCGATATAAAGTAAAACCTTTTGAACTGAATATACAAGTATTTTCGGAAGTATTTTTATATTATTTCAAACAGTTCTTAAATCTCTGAGTGTTACTCCTTGTTACTTATTGCATATTGCGTTATCATGTTATATTGTATTAATACATTCATTGTCTTTGTATCCAATGTTTATCAACTGTTTTTCCATTTATTCTCCCCTTAAGACGAGTCTTCAGGCGATCTCTTACATCTACGATTATTATTTTTTTATTTTTCTTTTGTGTATAGCCAGTAGTAATCGACACACACACATGAATTTTTCTTTGAGACATGAGTATTGCTAAGTCATACTTTACGTGAACTGCAAAATTTGTCATGCACGAAGTGCATCGAGAGTATTTCATGTGAATATTGGCCACGTTCGATTTCCTCACATTTTTACGATACCCTAACGTCTGTTAGTCTTGGATGCGAAGGGGAAATGAGTGAGGAGGCGCTTGCCATTTTTCTTTCGTTTCTCCTTTTTGCATTTTTCCAGCTCCGCCTCTATTCGCATTATACTTATTCTCAATTTTTCTTCACTTTTACAACACACGTATATTTGCCTGTGTATGATTTTAATTTAAAGTCACTATACATTCTCAGTTGATTCCCAAATGTCATTAGCGTGAGTAGAAATCTTCATCATTGCCCTCTCCTATTTTTGGGAGCAGTTCTGTCTAGTTTTGTCTCAAGAGACGCTTTGCACATGCTGGAAGCTGGTACTAACGCCCATAAGATTATTATTAATCTTTGAAGGAAAACGTCATTCATCATATTACCTGATATATATATATATATATATATATATATATATATATATATATATATATATATATATATATATATATATATATATATATATATATATATATATATATATATATATATATATATATATACATATGCTTATAAGTCACAAAATAGCGCGTGACAATATATTCAGCCAAGGCCACAGGAAAAGTAAAAGAATGAGTACCAAGCGCTTTCGTGTTATTTCGACATATTTTCGAGGTACAATGCTAAAAACACCGAGAATATCTAACGAAGTAAACATAAAAGCTGAAAAAATGGAAACACAAATGTATATATATATGAAGCCTTTACCCCATATAGATGATATATTAGTGCTCGAGAAAATGCATTTCACAGGGTCGAACATAATTAATTATGGAATAAAAATAACAGCAAAAGAAAATAACAAACAAAACAACAACTGAAGAGCAAAAATGATCTTTTGTGAAAGAAACCTAAGTTTGGTGAGAACTGTTAGTAGCCCTATTTAGGCCTCGTCTCTCAGCAAGTACGCCAGTCGATGTAGTTTGGTGAAACTTACGGAAGTGATTAAAGTTGCTGAAAGTTTGTCTTTTAACGAGGTCTATTATTCACCCCTCTCCCCCCCAGCCCCCACCTCTGAGTTCATCCCCAGTCGCATCGAATTCAATTTGTCAGGAAATAAGAATAATTTGCAGTTAGTTAAGAAATAAGTCGTCCCTTATTGGAGAGTTGATTTCATATGACATGTTGATTGCGAGGTTCAAGAAATAAAGGTATATAAATTTCGTTTACTAAAAATTCATCGGAACAATTGTATCAAGGAAATTAGATTACTGATGTTTATATGAAGTGAAAACAGTTTTTAAGATTGAGATAAACTTCTTTTCTTTATAATTATTATAGTTTGAATGGTGGGCTTACTCTGCCTGAGGTAGTATTCGTGTCTCCCATAGCGTGATTGAGATTATATATCACTCATGCTGGCGAAAAAGGGGGTAAGTCCAAAATGGAACTTTCGAGAAAATTGCATTTAAAGTTTTCAAATGCATTCAATAAATCACTGATAGAAGATAGCGATCTGAACTCTTTACTAAATTTAAAGGATTTGAGGTATTTTTCATGCACTATGAAGACATTAATATATTCAAAGTTCTTATATACTTTTAAGGACTTACCTCTCTTTGACCATTTTGTTATCAGTACATATCACTTTTTGACCAAGACTTGCCCCTTTTTAACCACTTTGTTATCATTACATATCATACATATCCCTTTTTAACCTCATTGACCTACTTGTCACATAGCTCTTTTTAGGCTAATTAAATGCATTTTTATGATACTATAACTTTATTTTGTAAAGAAAATACCGCTGATGATAATTTTCATTTCTCAAGAGGGCCTATTTATTTATAATAAACGGTTAAATGACAAGTTAAGTTGGCATTGCATAATCATACAAAAACAAAAGGAATATTTTTCTCAAAAATAAAACTTTACAATTTTTCAAAGACTCATCTAGGTATAATAAACCGTTACAGAAATACAGTTTTAGTACAGTCAATTCATTGAAGAAAATTAGGTTTCCATAAAAAAAAAATCCCAGAGACTTACCTAGGTATGATAAAATGTTGAAAAAAATTCCCAGAGACTTATCTAGGTATAATAAAATGTTGAAAAAAATTCCCAGAGACTTATCTAGGCATAATGAAATGTCAAAAATTATATCCTCAGAGATTCATCTAGTTAAAGAAATACAACTTTAGTTAGCATTGCATAGGTGTAAAAGCTATAAATTGCTTTATTCAACAAATTCCCTAAGTCAGGATCACAATCCTGAACATTACTCATATCTGGTAGTGCCTTATAAAAATCGTGAAACATAGGATCAACCAAAGGCAATAGATCAATCAAGTCCTTCTTTTTTCTTTACTGATAGACAGTAATGAATGATATTCCTTTTGACATCTATCAAATTTGGATTATCCTGTCCTCTTCTTTTCATATCTACTTGTTCAAACGCCTCCTCGTTTGAAAGAGATCCTTTATACAACAAAATTCCAATGGGGCGCTGATACCTGAACCACTGGCACTGTGACCAGTTAAATTTGTCATTATTGCTGTTCTTTGATCTTTTACCAGAGGGCCTTTAAATAACTGTGCGTAATCATAAAAGTCCTCCTGAGTCATTGCATGAACCTGAAATCTTCTTCCTGCCAATCTTACCAGCTGGTACCAGTCACGTGGATGGTGGATTGCAGTGGCTCTCCTTTCTTGAGTCTTTCAATGACAGAGTGGTCGGAGTCACACTCCATGTGTGAATGACCGGAAATGAGAAATTTGTGATCTATTGTCAGTATATTAGGAAATTTGGACAATGCATGCATAAACATAGCAGCCATATGGGAATTTCTATTCTGTCCGGCGCAAGCATCAGAATAAAAATTACGTGCTGAACATCACTGGGCAAATTCTGCAAGATATTCATTAGACAAGATGCTATTTGATTGGCACCTCTAGCAGCAATGGTTTCGTGCCACATAAAACAGTCCACTTTTTTATTGACATTATTGTGAACAGTGAGATTGTATGTCCACAACAAGCGCTTATAAAAAGCTACGGAAGACTGTAAGTATGGAGTGGGAGACACTGTTGTAAGTCAAATGTGTATGTTGCAAATGAGGATTTTCGCAAGCTAACTTTGTATCATCTCTTTTTACGACTATAGGCATTTTCAGCTCTTAACAGATGACTTTCTTTTTCGGCTTGTAGACGTTCTTTCTCTTCAGGGGTATTGGTGATATCTAATTGCATCTTTAACACATCGCAAGAATGACATGTGTCTATTTTAGGCTGTTTGAAACTCAAGTTATGACAATGAAATCTTTTCTCATATGTAAAGCGTGTTACTGAGGACTCTGGGTAGCGTTCTTTAAACAACAAATACATTTTTGCTAATGTAAGTGTTGATGACAAATACTTTTGGAGGAGTGTGCCCTAGAATAATGACTCTCGTATGCTGGAAATGATTTGATATGATCATCAATTTTAGAAAGTTCCTCTTCTTTAATACGACGTGGATTTGGAGTTGTTCCTCTCCTATCCCCTCGGCTCACTCCAGAGGCAGTTTCCTTTTTCTTTTTCTGTAATACTTCCAAGAACTTTTTGGTTTCACCAAACACCCTCAAAAAGCATTTTTGACAAATAGGATGTCTTTTCATTTGAATTTCTAAGGCATTCTCGTAGGTTACATCTCGCACTCTAATGTTTTCGCCGCCTCCATCTCTTAAGTTTGGTGAGGTTAATGGCCTGTTTTTCTAATTTTTTGGGAATAGGCCTAGGTTAAGGTTGCATGTCCATCTTAACAAGCTCCAACTGTTTGGATTCATACTTGGAAATGGCTCATTTCCGATAGAAATAACTATTAAAATAATTTTAAACACATAAAAAAATGGCACTACAAGTAGATTTCCGTCAAAAGGAAATCACTGCTCGGAATTAGAGGTGTCCCACTAAACTGCAGGCATCCCAGGAACATCAATAACATACCTTCATTTCTTTCCTCTCCAAAGTTATTAGCAATAAGCCAGTGTTTGACATTACTTTGGCGGTTTTCAGGTCCATTTTTCTTCTTTTCTCTGCATTTTCGTGTAATGCTTTGTCAAGAATTCGACGAGCACGTGATTTAGATGCATCCATCACCAAAACCGTTTTCAATTTACATCTATACACAAGTTCATAATATTAGAATCTTATAAATTACTACACTCCTGCAATCAAAGGCGAGTTGTAATCAACACTGAAGGCGAGTTGTAATCAACACTGGTTAATACGCGTTCAGAACGACGACACAGCTTACAACACGTCATATCTCTCTCTATCTAGTGCGTGCGGATGTGCCAAGCCGCACTTAGGTAGAGGGAACGAGTTTGGGCCCTGTCTCGGGCAACAATAATACACATTCGTGGAGTGCATTAGCTGCTAGGCCTAGTGGGATTAATACTGGCATATTAAATGAAGAAGAAGAGTATGAGTTTTATGACTAGATTAGAACTAAAATTGCAGAGTTATAGATAAAAAGTGAATAATTACCTAAATATTAATAAGTTTGTTTACTTAACCATTTTTACCTATATTGAAAATGTAGTTAAAAAGGGGTATGTATCACTTACCTCTTTGTTCGCCAATATAATGCTATGAATTTTAATGAAAATGTGGTTAAAAAGGGTATGTTCTACTTACCCTTTTCGCCAACATAATGATGCTGCATGTAGTTATCCCATAAAAGACTTTTGACGTACTGACTAACATATTCACAGTACACTTACCCCCTTTTTTTCCAGCATAGTAGCCCGTTTTAGCAACATTTTGGCAGTCATAACTCATTTAGGCCATTTTTGGACTTACCCCCTTTTTCGCCAGCATTAGTGATATATATATATATATATATATATATATATATATATATATATATATATATATATATATATAATATTTATATACACATAATTATGTATATATATACACAAGTATACAGATCTATATATCTATCTATCTATCTAGCTAGCTATATATATATATATATATATATATATATATATATATATATATATATTATATACATTATTTTCTTTTCACGAACATTTCACTCATAATAGGGGTCTTGGCCTCCATTTATCAATCTTTATACATCACCCAGTATCTACCTTCCGTGATAGTATCTTATCTTGTACCTATCTATCTGGTGACACCTCCCTTGACCTTTTCAGATCTATCATTGCAAACTTATCTGATTTTCTTCTCAAAAGAGGAAGCTTTGCTTATCATCATCAGCAGATATGTATCTGGAGAAGTGAACTTTGGTTCTCCGTTTGTTATTCACCGTGTCGTCTAGCTAAAAAAAAATATTTAGATTTCTTACATTATTTTCCACTTCTGGCATTATTTACCACTTTGGCATTATTTTCCACTTCTGGCGTTATTTTCCACTTCTGACTTTATTTTCCACTTCTGGCATTATTTTCTACTTCTGGCGTTATTTTCCACTTCTGACATTATTTTCCACTTCTGGCATTATTTTCCACTTCTGACATTATTTTCCACTTTGGACATTATTTTCCACTTCTGGCGTTATTTTCCACTTCTGACTTTATTTTCCACTTCTGGCATTATTTTCCACTTCTGGCGTTATTTTCCACTTCTGACATTATTTTCCACTTCTGGCATTATTTTCCACTTCTGGCATTATTTTCCACTTTGGACATTATTTTCCACTTCTGGCGTTATTTTCCACTTCTGACATTATTCTCCACTTCTGGCATTATTTCCCACTTCTGGCATTATTTTCCACTTCTGGCATTATTTTCCACTTCTGGCATTATTTTCCTCTTCTGGCATTATTTTCCACTTCTGGCACTATTTTCTACTTTTGACATTATTTTCCACTTCTGACATCATTTTCGAATTCTGACAGTATTTTCCCCGATGGAAAATAATGTCGGAAATCTGAAGACTCTTTTTGTCCAGACGACACCGTGGATAGGAAGCGGAGAATCACCAGCTTCCACAGACTCACTGAAAACCATTTGCTGCCTCCCTTCACGTCATGGTTTCTCTAACGTCTCATCAACTTGGCCTTAGTTCCCAAATGCGGATGGCACCATTCTGCTCTGCAATGAGTTGTTTTATTCCTCCAGCACTAAAGCAGGAAGTAAGAGGCTTCTTTCCTCTCTTACTAATGCGATGGAGCAAGTAATTCAGGAGCCAAAATAACCCCTCCCACGATTCTCCCCTCCCTGGACGTCTGACCCAGCACTCATTTTCGGTGATTTATTCTTTCCGTGACTGTTCCCTCCAACTTGTGTCGACTGCGATATTTTGAGTTCCAAGAAGGCTGACATGAAGGCTTTCTTCGCCAGTTTTCCATTTGGAATGGTGAGTGGCACGATTTCGTCATTATTCCAAGTAAGCATCAGATTCGGAGACGCTGGAGAGAAAGTTCAGTGGCTTTTGGACCTTTGTACTTTAAGAATTTGGAAAAGCTTTGAATAGGTAACTTATGCAATGTAAAATAAAAGCAAAATAGTGCCGAAATTATATCTGATAGATGGAAACTAATAACTGATATCCAGCAACGAAAAATGAAATCAGAGGCATTATTATTATTATTATTATTATTATTATTATTATTATTATTATTATTATTATTATTATTATTATTATTATTATTATTATTTTATTATTATTCAAGCATTCCAACCGAACGAGTCTTGTAACTTACGTATCTGCTTTCTTAAAATAGAGTGGCCGCATCTCAAACAGAAGAAAATCAACTGAATACCTATCAATATACAGAAAAATGTTATGCTGACATGATCAGCAATATAAAAATAAGAAAAACAATGAATTTAATGCTAAGCTACTGAAATTTATACAATATTAGTCTTACTAAAAATAGCAAATTTTTCTTAATGGGTGACCACTAAGAAGTAGGCATCAAACACGATCGTACAATTTTTTTGATTTGAGAGAGAGAGAGAGAGAGAGAGAGAGAGAGAGAGAGAGCAAGCAGGCAAGCATAGGATCGCTTCATTTGCAATATCTGCCCTCAGCCTGACTTTTATTTGGTCTATTCCGCCCTTGCTCCTGTTCTCAGAGGACCAGTGATTTACACCATCATCATCATCCCGTTGCAATATCATTTTCTCTAAGGACTCTCTCTTCCCCGCCCGTTATTCCCGGCAATGGACGAATAACAGGCCGGTGTGTGATGCATCACCTCGGAGATCACATAACCCGCAGGAGTCATGAAATATGGAACAGCGTCCTGGCCCTGGGATTCTGTTGGCAGCTCTGGTGGCGCCCCTGAGTTTCTCGCATCGAATCCACCTCCTCCTCCTCCTCCTCCTCCTCCTCCTCCTCCTCCTCCTCCTCCTCCTCCTCTTGCCGCGGGGTCCAATAAAAGGCATCATCGGCTGCCACAGGGTGGATTCAATCGCTTATCTTTAGCGATTCTATTTATTTCGCGCTCCCGCGTCCTCGTTACCAAGTTTCGTAAGTTGGTATTTATTGTTCCGGAGGTCGATTTTGGTCGTTGTGCAGCATCTTAGAACTGGTGTGTTAGGGAAGTGCAAGTTAGTGTGTTGTGTGTGTGTGTGTGTATGTGTGTGTATATATATATATATATATATATATATATATATATATATATATATATATATATATATATATATATATATATATATATATACATATATATATATATATATATATATATATATATATATATATATATATGTATGTATATATATATATATATATATATATATATATATATATATACAGTGGGCGTTTAAATAAATGCTTGTTTAATAAATACTCACATCGTTTATAGTAGCAGGCCTTCATTGAGACGAGTATTGTAAGTAACTGCCGTAAAAGCGTCCAATTTGCGACTTTTGAATGCCTTACAAAGCCCGTCTTTACCACCAAACGATTAAGTCTGTAAATACAGTAGTGAAGCCTATTAATTACGTAAACGGAAAGTTTGTACTATTCACATCAATTTCAGGGTCGTTTTCATTGAACGGATTTCATTTCTATATGAGAGCTGCGAAGGGGTTCCTCTCAATCATTTCCGCGTCTCTGCCATTAGGCGATTGCCATTCATTGGGCCCTTGTCGTTTGTCTCGACTGAACCGCGGTGATTTAGGGTCGTTAGAGCTGATATCTCTGAAAAGATAAGACAGTTTTGGCTATTGTGAATCCCCCTAAGGTCTCTCATTAGGAACGCCTCTCTCTCTCTCTCTCTCTCTCTCTCTCTCTCTCTCTCTCTCTCTCTCTTCACACACACACACACACATACCCACACACGTTTACATAAATGGGTTGTTAACGTAATTTTAAAGGCGTCCCACCTACATACCTTTCATATAACTGCGTCAGAAAAGTATTAGTGTTCTGTGTAAAGGAATTTCTAAAAACAGTGTTTAATCTTATATCAAGTGATAGCCCATTAATCCAGACTAGAAAAATATTTAGTACTGCATTCAGTTGAAAATGAATAAATGTTGAAAGATAAGGCTCCTTTGCAACGACTGTCGCTTTTACACACCATAAAAAAAAAACAAAAGAAAAAAAAAAACCTTACCGGGATATTTGTTTCTGCTCGAGTTGTTTGATTGGGTGTGTGCTTCTTATTAGAGTGTAGCTGGATTGCGAAAGAAGTTATGGTTTTTTCATACGTTCACGGCTTACGGAACCCTTTGCGCCTGTACTGTATTTTTGATAACTAAATAATTACTTTTGTGAAGTAAGTTTGACTGGAGGCTGTGTGCCCTTTCAATCTGTATGATTTAAGGTCTTTATGATATCAAATGCAGAAGCGTTTTGAAATACAGAAAGAGGAGATCGGTTATCAGATAAATGGGCAAATCAACAAATTATTTATTAATTTATTGATTTATTTGTTTTTCCAATAACTGATCTCCTCTTTCTGTGTTTCATTATCTTCTGACACTTCTTTCGAATGAACACCATATTTTTTGGAAGCTTGAATTTTAAGTCAGTGGCCCTTGTCGGCTTGTTCCATATGAATGGTGATCATCTTCTGAATAATAGTAATAAAACTGAAGGTGGGAGAGGCACGTGGCTAGTGCTTTTAGGTTTCTGTAAAAGAAAACTATTGTGACGGCTTTGTCTTTCCGTCCGCACTTTTTCTGTCCGCCCTCAGATCTTAAAAACTACTGAGGCTAGAGGGCTCCAAATTGGTATGTTGATCATCCACCCTCCAATCATCAAACATACTAAATTGCAGCCCTCTAGCCTCAGTAGTATTTATTTTATCTAAGGTAAAAGTTAGCCATAACCGTGAGTCTTGCAGCGATACAGGACAGGCCACCACCGGCCCGTGGTTATTAAAGTTTCACGGGCCGCAGCTCATACAGCATTATACCGAAACCACCGAAAGATAAATCTATTTTCGGTGGCCTCGATTATACGCTGTACAGAAAACTTGATTGCGCCGAAGAAACTTCGGCGCATTTTTTTCCTTGTGCATTGAATGCAAGCATTGTCTGAGAGGATTACCGACGGAAGAACGCAGCAGCCTTTAGGAATTGTACCCTGCAAGAACCAGCCCAGGAATTCCAGGATTGTATCTTCTCTCGCGCGCATAACATCATGATCTCGTCCTGATGAAGAGTGGCACCTCGTCTCGGAGCTGCCGCCGACACGCCCACAGAGGCGGAAATCCAGCCGAGAGCTTCGGATGATATATTCGCCGGCAATAAAATCGACTGCCAGGACGGGAGCAGATTTGCCGAATGATCGAGAGCGTTCGATTTTTGGTATTTTATTCTCTCCCGGAATGAATGAAGACTTTGCGATAGTTTTATTGTGCGTGAATGCGCATGCGTGATAACTTTAATTTTAATGATTTAAATATCGATTTTTGTGAAAAGGTTCCGCAGGAAGTATGGTCATCAACGACATACTTTCATGAGAAATTAGTTTTGTTCACTTCCAGTGAGAGAGAGAGAGAGAGAGAGAGAGAGAGAGAGAGAGAGAGAGAGAGAGAGGGTTAATTTTATTATTGTCTTGATATTTACCTTGCTTTACATCAACTGTCAATTAATGGGAAAGGATTTTCTTTATTCCTTCCCTTACTTTCTTATCGTTTCTTTTGTAACTGTCCTTGGTTTTCATTTTTACTTCATTTGAGAAAAGCGAGAGAGACAGTGTATTCTTTTAGTATTTTTTCTTTTCCGTTTTCATTTTGCTGACTGAGCCGCCCTAGAAACTGTTATCAAAGAATTGATATTTGTCGAAGAGTATTTTTTGCTAATACTGGTATATTTTTTCTTGAATATTACTTTACGAACTTGATGGCGGGCGCTACGCTACGCTGGAACCCGGTGCTGCCCATCATGTCTCCTCTTCCCTCCTGATCCCCTGCCTGTCCCGCCCTCACGCGGGGCGGACAAACGGGTTTGCAGGAGGAGGGCGGATGTGTCATGTCTCCCCTACTTTTCGATCTCCTTCCTACCCCGCCCCCCATCCCCGAGGCGGGCAAACAAGCTCCACTCGGCTTTTATTATTATAGATTTTAACGGAAAGGCTTGAGGTGCAGATATTATCCAACATTGATGACTTTTGATTTTTTAAGCAAACCAGTAGGGCTGGTAACTTAATGCCAGTATCCATTCCTGGGTTAGAGATAACAGGTGGAAGAATAGGGAAGGTGAAAGAGACTCGTTTTTGAAATTGAAGATTAAGTGACAGTTTTACGTTGGTATTCTGGAAAACGCTTTAGCAAAATAACCTTTACAGTGTTAATATTTAGTTATAGCTACCGGTAATTCTCTTTGTCTCGGATGAGCATAAAAGGAAATGAGTGAAATGTATTTGAAATCTGATGGAAGAACCTGTTTGAAAAGGTTATCAGGCCGGTAGATAATGCTGAAGATGCAATAAATAAAACGGCGGTAAGGGGATTTCAGGTACCGAAGTCTGGGAGAAGACATCGACGCAAAGGGAGTTCTTGAGGTCACAGAGGACACGCTCTTGATTTCATTTTCGGTGTCACAGCCTCTCGCCGTCTCTTCCGTAACCCCCGGAGAAGATGGTTATCTAAAATAGATTTTCTTCGAAACTTCTTTGTATCAGTACATCACTTATCATAGGCTTCGAAAAGATTACACTAGACAATTAAGGTGTTTTTAATGCAATATAAGCGAGTAATTTCGCCGGGAAATACGTGAGACTAATCACCTCTATGCACGTTTATACTTCTGACCTGTGATTTACCAAGTATAGTATGTCTTATGCGAGAATGCAGAATATGTGTCTGGGTACTCGATTTGGAATGGTGTGTAAGATCCCTTGACTCTCTCTTATATTATCTTCGTGTTTTATGCTGCAGCTAGGCTGGGTATTTGTAGAACACACAAGAAAAAAAATTTCTTCCATGGGAAATCTGGTTAATTTTCCTCTAAGAATAAAACCCTTAAAATATGAGTCCAGAGTTGTCATATTTAATGATCTGTAGCTATTATTTTTGTATTATTCTCATGAATTCAGGAGATTGCAACAAAGTCGCAGTCTCCTGAATTCATGATTTCTAAACATCCCGTAGGGGGCTAGTGCCGTCAGTGTACCTCATGGGGTCCACTGTAGGCATTACTTAAGGTTCTTTGCAGCGTGCCTTCGGCCCCTAGCTTGCAACTCCTTTCGTTCCTTTTACTGTACCTCCTTTCATATTATCTTTCTTCCATCTTACTTTTCGCCCTCTCCTAACAATTGATTGATAGTGCAACTGCGAGGTTTTCCTCCTGTTACACCTTTCAGACCTTTTTGCTAAAAATTTTCGTTTCAGCACTGAATGACCTCATAGGTCTCAATTGCTTGGCCTTTGGCCTAAATTTTTTATTCAGTTTATTTCTAAACATTGTTTACTTCGCCTCAAGAATCCTCCTTTGTCATAATTTCGTGGTTCTGCATTATACAGCGAAACACAGTGGATAATGAAATTTCCTCCGGGGTCATGAAGAAAAAGACGCTGTGTACTCCACGCGAGCGGAAGGTAATGAGAAGGAAAATTTGTTTTGGGAAATATTTGTTGAGGTCATCCTATTTGAACGCTCTTCCCCGTATTTGTTATCTTGTATCACAACTGTTATTTCTGATGACAGTTTTTTTTTTTTTTTGCTGAAGAGGAAGTACTTGTCTATTATAATAAGTCTTTTTGAAGTTCATCTTTCGAAATTCTGTTCTTCCTGGGGCCTGGTTTTTTAATGATGATTTTAGCTACAGTCTTGATTAGGAGACTTGCAGTGAAAATGATATGAATCAGACGTGCAAAACAGGTTCCTGCTAAGATTTTCTGAATGAACTCTGTGGCCTCTCTGGTGGCTTTCAGGCCTCGTTGTGACCCATTGTCGCTGACTCCAGACCCGTGAACACTATTTGTGTTTTGAAACATCTCAGCCCAGCCAACATGTGGATCTTAACAGTCCATGGCGTTAATGACTCTGAGGCATCCTAAGTTAAGTATACCTTAGTTTAACCAGACCACTGAGCTGATTAACAGCTCCCCTAGGGCTGGCCCGAAGGGTTAGATTTATTTTACGTGGCTAAGAACCAGTTGGTTACCTAGCAACGCGACCTACACCTTATTGTGGAATCCGAACCACATTATAACGAGAAATGAATTTCTGTCACCAAAAATACATTCCTCTTATACTTCATTGGCCGGTCGGAGATTCGAACTCGCGGCCAGCAGAGTGCTAGCTGAGAACGGGAGGCATCCTAAGAAAGCCGTAACGCAGAATAGAGGACATTTTGCAATTGAAGTTCATGCAAACGTTTTTTGGAAGTGTTTTCAGCATTAACCTCTCGGTATAAAGTTAAGAGTGATTCTTTTAGAAATTAAGTATGGATGCACTTTCTCAAACATTTCCGGACCAGAAATTCTATACAGAAATGGTAGAATGGTTTGAAATCACCAGTTTTTGTTTCTATGTCATGATGATTAATATTTAAGAGATTAAAACCAGTTGAGGAAATAAGAAACTGCCATTTGTATTCAGGTAGCGTAGTAGAGTGTACAGATTTATTTATCACGGTTCCCTGTTGTATTTGAAATTAGCGTCTTAGGAAAATTTACTTTAAGCTGCTTTCAGAAATGAACAATTTTAAGGTTTAATTCATATTGTCTTTACTTGCCCATTATGCCTTGAAAATTAGGTTATCACATTCCTTCACAGTTAATTAATTTGTAAATGACAAATGAAGAAGTTCCTTTGTTATTGTCTATTGAATTATTCCATGCTGATATTTAAAATTTTCCAACCCCTCAGTCGCTCCCCTTCGCTTTAATTAATTTTAGATTTCTGCATTTCTCCTCTCGAGGCTCGTTCTTCTTTTTTTCATATTCACTCTGAAACGTATTTCATCCGTATCCCACACAGGAGTTATTTTTTTTATTAATTTTATTTTGTTAATTTTTTTTCCAGAGAGGATTGAATTTTTTTTATTCAGGCAGAATTGTTCAGATTTTCTTATTGGACTGAATATCTTATAATTCTGGCATATTTAAGCCCTTTCATATAATTTGGTTCCATTAGTCCATTGATTGTCAGCCATTTTGTCCCCCTTACCCCTCTTGCAGTGACCCATTGCCGTCCCTTACTCTGGTGGTTATGACCTGTTGCCGCCCCTTTCTCCACTGGTTATGACCTATTGCCGCCCCTTATTCCACTGGTTATGACCTATTACCGTCCCTTACACCACTGTTTATGACCTATTGCCGCCCCTTACTCCACTGGTTACGACCTGTTGCCGGCCCCTTACACCTCTGGTTATGACCCACTAACATCCCTTACACCACTGGTTATGACCTATTGCTGTCCGTTACTCCACTGCCACTGGTTATGACCATTGCCCTCTGTTACTCCACTGGTTATGACGTGTTGCCGTCCCTTACACCACTGGTTATGACCTATTGCTGTCCGTTACTCCACTGTCACTGGTTATGACTATTGCCCTTCGTTACTCCACTTGTTATGACGTATTGCCGTCCCTTACACCACTGGTATGATCTGTTGCCGTCCGTTACTCCACTGGTTATGACCATTACCATCCGTTATTCCGCTGCTTATGACCTATTGCTGTCCCTTACACCACTGGTTATGACCCACTGACATCCCTTACTCCACTTGTTATAACCTGTTGCTGCCCCTTACACCACTGGTTATGACCTATAGCCATCTGTTACCCCACTGTATATGATCACTGCCATCCCTTACTCCACTGGTTGTAACCCATCAGCTCTTTGACCCATCTGTACGCCACTGATTATGACTAATCACCATCCCTTACTAGCCCTTCGTTGGGTGAGCCGGTAGAGCTGCGGACTGTCACTCGATGGGCCGGAGTTCAATTTCCCCGGCCGGCTGATGAAGAGTTAGAGGAATTTATTTCTGGTGATAGAAATTCATTTCTCACTATAATGTGGTTCGGATTCCACAATGAGGTGTAGGTCCCGTTGCTAAGTAACCAACTGGTTCTTAGCCACGTAAAATAAGTCTAATCCTTCGGGCCAGCCCTAGGAGAGCTGTTAATCAGCTCAGTGGTCTGGTAAAACTAAGGTATACATAACTTAACCATCCCTTACTCACTGGATGTGAGCCTCAGCCGTTAATACCGTAAGGCTAAGTTTTCTCTCTTTGCCTTGGAGTGGAATTGATGTGCTAATTGGGAACTGCAGAACAGAAATTTATCAAATAAAAGAATGGAGTGTATTCCCAACAACAGAGTGTACCATCAGAACCGTCAGCATGTGTTGTAGTGGCACATATTTCTAAATACATGCCGGGCTTCTGTCTTGAAGCAAATGGCAGTCATTCCGTGGCAGTGTTTGTGCCAAGTGGAATGTCCCGTTAAGATGAAATAGTGATGGTAGCTGTTGAGAAAATAGAATATATATATATATATATATATATATATATATATATATATATATATATATATATATATATATATATATATATATATGTGTGTGTGTGTGTGTGTGTGTGTGTGTGTGTACGTACATTATACATATACACAGTACAGATTTATATGTATAATTAGCAGCCGCATTGTTTTCTTAACCACTCAGTTTCCTCGCATTTTTTCAGTGAGCTTATCACAGAAAGCGTTGAATCTAGAGAAGTGAATGAAAAGACCCTTTTTCCTTTAGCAAAATGAGTGGGTGCCGCTGTGTGTAGCCAAGATCGGTATGATACATGTTGCTCTTACAAATTGTGTTCGTTATTTTAGTTCACGGGGGGAAATTTTATATCTGAGGGAAGTATATCTCTTATAATCTGAGAGAGAGAGAGAGAGAGAGAGAGAGAGAGAGAGAGAGAGAGAGAGAGAGAGAGAGAGAGAGAGAGATTTTACTGGTCTTACACGTGGGGCTACGAATGCGCTTGAAACTTATGGTCATTAACTGAACTCAGTGGGTCCTTAAGTTTCCATTGATGAAGAGGATTTGTAAGTGAAAGAAGCAAATTTCTTGGGGGACTGGGTGAAAAGGCTGAGAGAGAGAGAGAGAGAGAGAGAGAGGGTGAATAAGAAGTTGAACACTGGGTGAGTTAATTTAAGAAATTTCTCATTCTAAAAAAATATGTAAATAAGAACCATGAAATCTGAGAGAGAGAGAGAGAGAGAGAGAGAGAGAGAGAGAGAGCGTTGGACACAGTGGGTGAAAAAGAAGATGAACATTGGGTGATATAGTTAATTTAATGAAATTGATAATTCCCAAAAAAAAAATATCTAACTAACGGCGAACCACGAAATTCTGAAAGACGATGCGTGCTTAGAGATTAGCCCATCATGTCTATTCAGTCAAAAAAAAAAAAAAATCTCGCTTTGAGTACAAAAATCTTCCAGAATCGACGGTGGTGGTTATCTGAGAAATGGTCACCAGTTTACTAAGCTATCGGAAAGAGGTTTCTCTTAAGAGGCAGTTCGTCCTAGCCAGCATTAAAACTGACTGAACAAATCAAGAGAAACCATCTCTCTCTCTCTCTCTCTCTCTCTCTCTCTCTCTCTCTCTCTCTCTCTCTCTCTCTCTCTCTCTCTCTCGGATTCACTTAGCGTGCTCACCCGCAACAGGTTTCCATCGGTGCGTGAGGACTGGATTTGGAATTCGCGTTTATTTCCTCTTGTCCTTTTGGAAAGGATCATTCCATAATCGGAATGAATTATTCAGTACAATTTTGGGTTGTCATACACGAGAGAGATTGGGATTGGGGGCTTCGGGCCGAACTACTGCTATGTGGGCCAGATGAAAACTCGCGTATGTTGGGGATTAAAACGAAATTGGGCTATTCAGTGGGCAAAGCCAACACTTAATTGGTTGATGTGACTTTGTTGTGGTGGAATCCTCAGGGATGATGCTTTTTCACATCCACCATCGTGATGGCGTTTACAATAATGAAGCGAAGTGATTGAAATCATTATATTTCCGTTTGCTGTTTTAGGCAATAGTGGTGTAGTGATTGTATGGCGATACAATGATCGGTTCTCGATTATTCAGCGTCATAATCGTGCGTGCCATGGTTAGCAATAATAATAATAATAATAATAATAATAATAATAATAATAATAATAACGTTTTTTTGGCTGATGTGTCTTTTAAAGTTAACTCGAACATTTCGAAGTGTTAACACTAATTAGCAATAATAAAAATGATATAATAATAATAATATTAACGTTTTTGTGGTTGATTTGTATTTTAAAGTTAACTTGAACATTTCGAAGTGTTAACACTAATTTTATCAGTGATGGTAATTATAAAAATACAAAAATGTACTGAGGAAGTAATTTTGTGACTCAGAACTGAAATTAGCGGGAATTAACATTCGCGGGACTGGTCTCAAAATTTCGCCTCTTGCTACGTGTTTTATTATTTCCTGACAAATCTGTCAAGAATAATTAACATCGCGTCCAGCGGAAAAACTGAAATATAAATCCAAACAAAGTTACTTAGATATATTATGCATAAAAATACATAAATGCAGCCATTAGATATAAGGTATGATATGCATAAAAATACATAAATACAGCCTTAGATATGCATAAAAATACATATGTACAGCCTTAGATATGCATAAAAATACATAAATACAGCTTTAGATATGCATAAAAATACATAAATACAGCCTTATATATAAGGTATTATACATAAAATTACATAGATGCGCCTTAGATATGCATAAAAATACATAAATACAGCCTTAGATATAAGATATTATACATAAAATTACATATATACAGCCTTAGATATGCATAAAAATACATAAATACAGCCTTAGATATGCATAAAAATACATAAATACAGCCTTAGATATGCATAAAAATACATAAATACAGCCTTAGATATGCATAAAAATACATAAATACAGCCTTAGATATAAGGTGTGAACATAAAATTACATAAATACAGCCTTAGATATGCATAAAAATACATATATACAGCCTTAGATATGCATAAAAATACATAAATACAGCCTTAGATATGCATAAAAATACATAAATACAGCCTTATATATAAGGTATTATACATAAAATTACATAGATACGCCTTAGATATGCATAAAAATACATATATACAGCCTTAGATATGCATAGAAATACATAAATACAGCCTTAGATATAAGATATTATACATAAAAATACATAAATACATCCTTATATATGCATAAAAATTATATATAAAATTACATAAATATATTAGATATGCATAAAAATACATAAATACAGCCTTAGATATGCATAAAAATACATAAATACAGCCTTAGATATAAGATATTATACATAAAATTACATAAATACAGCCTTAGATATGCATAAAAATACATATATACAGCCTTAGATATGCATAAAAATACATAATACAGCCTTAGATATGCATAAAAATACATAAATACAGCCTTTTATATAAGGTATATTATACATAAAATTACATAAATACAACCTTAGATATGCATAAAATACATAAATACAGCCTTAGAGATTCATAAAAATACATAAATACAGCCTTAGATATAAGGTGTTATACATAAAATTACATAAATACAGCCTTAGATATATTATGCATGAAAATACATAAATACAGCATTGAGGCTGTATGGGGATATTAGTGATAACGAATACTTAAGCATTTATTAACGAATGTATACATTTTGATCGTATACGATAAAAATGAACATGTGTCACAAGAAGTAAGACTGAAGGCAAACGAAAGAAATATTGAATAGCCTGAAAGTTTAAAATGACCCCAGAATATTCCGAGAGCGCCTTTCATCCGACGACATTTTGCCTATCATGGTCTGCCGTGACACGAATGATAAACATGGTTGAATATGCAGTTCCTTCCTCCGGCGGGAAATGGACCGTTCAGGGGCGTCGTGGACGACCTTGGAAAGTGGTCATGTTTGGAAATTATTTGCAATGAATTTTTGGCTTTATTCGTCTCGGCCGTTAAATAAACAAGGAGTGTGTTGAACGACTATCAACGGTAGCGAGTGAGACTTATGTCATTGCAGCGCTCTCTCTCTCTCTCTCTCTCTCTCTCTCTCTCTCTCTCTCTCTCTCTCTCTCTCTCTCTCTCTCTCTCTCTTCCAATTTTAAGTAAAATACGATGCTACACATTTCAGCGAAGTACTGATCACTCAAATATGTTATTTTTTTTTCTCCATCTCTTTTTCACCGCACACCTTGCTGCAAACAATGACAGTTGACTAACAGCCAGGTACTGATTCCCTGTTGAAGTTAACAGTAACTTTGCACTTCTATGTTGGGGTGGTGGAGACTAGGAAAAAAGTTCAGGGAATCGAACTTAGATTCCTATGTTGAAGGCCGCCTGTTCTCTATACTAATATCAGAGGCATGGATTAGGGAGTGCCCCTGTTCTTTCAGCTGACATCAGAAGCATGGATTAGTAAGAACCCGTGATATCGAAAGGAAAGATTTGGAAGGACTCCTGTTTTTGTTTTTATTAATATGAAAAGCACGAATTTGTAAGGGTTTTTGTTCTTTGCACTGACATCAAAAGCACGGATTTGGGAGGACGCCTGTGTTTTGCACTGACATCAAAAGCTCGAATTTGAAAGGACTCCTGTTCTTTGCACTGACATCGAAAGGACAGATATGGAAGGTGTCCCGTTGCTCTGCGGTGATGTCAAAAGCACGGATTTGGATTAGCCCCTGGTCTTTGCTTTTATGTCAAAAAGGACGAATTTGGAACAAATCTGATTCTATGCACTGACAGAAAAAAAAAAACTGATTTTGACTGGTTCCTGTTCTTTGTTGTGACATCAAAAGAATGGATTTGGAAGGTCTCCTGTTCTTTTGCACTGACATCAGAATTGCGGATCTGACACCAAAAGAACCAAGATTACGGCTTTGGAATGGCTTCA
>NC_089754.1:46609770-46619770 GCF_040412425.1 Macrobrachium rosenbergii
AGGCCAATCATTAAAGTTACTCCTATGCTAGTTTTTCAACTTCCAAATGCTCCCTTTACTGTACCTCCATCCATATTATCTTTCTCCCATCTTGCTATCCACGCTCTCCTAACATTTATTCATAGTGCAACTGTGAGGTTGTCCTCCTGTTACACCTTCCAAACCTACCTACCCTCAATTTCCTTTCCAGCGCTGAATGACCTCATAGGTCCCAGTGCTTGGCCTCTGGCCTAGACTCTGTATTTCATTCCATTCCAACTTCCAAATGTACAGACATATCACATTTTATTTCAAGAGCAAGATTCTCTTACGGAGCCGCCCGCCCCCTATTTTTTTTTATCCGAAGTCTCATATCCTTTACCAAAGGAAACCCAATTTTTATCACGAGTGGAAAATTATTTCTTTGTATAGCAAATATTCCTTGGCAGCTGTTTCCTGCTTTTTGTCATAAATGAAGATTCCAGTAATTATAAAAGCTGAAAAATACTACTCTCAAAAGAAGACAAGAATGATAGGCCTACTCAGAAAAGTGATTCAGAAAATGTCAAAAAAAGCCACTACACCAAAGCGACCATATTTGATCGCTAAACGCTTGAACCTCCTCTAAGGTTTCATATTACAGATAAAAGGACATGTAGTGTTACACAGACCTAAAGCACTCCAGGTATGCTATTTTCTAAAGATAAAAGTATGAAATTACAGACTAGAATCAATTATTCACTTCCTGTAGATGGATAAAATCTGTCAATATTTGACAATACTTGGTACGTCAGGATCCACTGTAGTAGGTCATACTAACAGCGGGAATAACTATAATTTCCCAGAAGGTGAAAGAGATGAAAGCTGTCTGCTACAGAGTAAATATCTGTTCTTCCTCAGGGCTCTCGACCTATAAGTCGAGAGATTATCATATCTTATCCCCAAGGACCAGCTTCATATGTGTTGTGCCACTCAGGCGGGATATTTCTCTCTCTCTCTCTCTCTCTCTCTCTCTCTCTCTCTCTCTCTCTCTCTCTCTGGCAAAAGATCACGGGATTGTAGACTAGCCCACGGGTTTAATTATCGACAGGGTGATTGTTCGTTCCTCTCTTATCTTATTTTCTTATTATCCGTATATTTATTAAATCATCTGTTGAAAATTGTTGGAGTCTCTCTCTCTCTCTCTCTCTCTCTCTCTCTCTCTCTCTCTCTCTCTCTCTCTCTCTCTCTCTCTCTCTCTCTTGTTTCTATCGGAGTATGAAGCAGCTAATGTTATGGAGGTTTTCTGCACTGTGGCCTCATCCACGAGTTAGCAGGTAAAGTCAGAATATTTGTTACTTTGTGTCACTGGAGCCACGTGCCTTAAGGGGAATAGATAGAAAGATAGATAAACTACTGACTGATGTTTTTGCAACAGTAATTGCACTGGGAACGTAATGTATTTTACTAGCACACAGTCAACCTTTTATATCAACAGGTCAAAGTGAAATTGGAACTGAGGAAAGTAGAGCACAGTAATTTGTCATCCGTTCGTGCGAACTTATTAATTTTCTTCGTCTTCAGAAGGCAATTTCAAATAATGCCCGTATTATCTGTACAAGGAAATCTTGTTGATGAGGTGTAACTGGAATATATATTTTAAGAAGTGTCTAGCCGAATTACGCCGCGAGTTGGAAGAGCATAATGCCACAAGTCCAAGGATTGTTTTAGGGAAGGCGGCTCAGCATTTTAAGAGAGATACACGGGGAAGAATAAAGTATGCAAGAGAGCTAACAAAGAAAAAAAAAGATGAAAGAATTAAATTATGAAATGAGATTCACGTGAGCCTTTTCAGCAAAAAAAGGTTAGCATTCATTTTAAGCTTTTGATGTTCCAGCGATTCAACAAGAAGACGCTGACGACCATTCCATAACTGGATCACAGCTTAAAAATAAATCCTGGGGGTATTGAACCTCGCTAAAAAAAAGACAATATATTATAAAAATAACTGTATATCTAGTGTTACGTGATAGGTGGTATACCCTGGGATGATCTGATCGCCAAGATTGATCAGAATTGTGGAAAATCTTAAAATTCATTAACAAAAACCTAGTGGAAAGGGGTACCAGAGGTTAACGTTGATGTCTGGAATGAAAAATTTAATAGAAGGCAAATTCTTATCCGGCAGTCTAAGATTCGAGTTAGGTGCTTGAGATGGAACCGGTAAAAAATACTCAAAACATGGTGATAAAATAGTAGGTTTCCTCAGCACTGGGGGTATCTGAAATTTTTAAAGGCAACCTCAGTACACCAACTTTTTCACTGTTTGAAGAAGAGATGCTTTAAAATTCAGGTGTCGAAATAATTTTCACTTAACAGCTACCGATGAAAAGGTCATCTTGGCTGAATATAGGGTCGTTCAGTTTCATCCCATGTCCTCATTTTAGGTCTGCAATCAGAAGTTGGGATCGTTGCAAACAGAGTAACATCATCTACATGAGACACCAGCTTATTTACCAGGTCGAACTGCATATTAAAGTTTTATGTCAACAGCAGTGGCCCAAGAACTTTACCTTGAGGAGCAACAGAAATTGAATTCCTGTAGCCATGAGTGCCCATCAGTAACTGCGCTCCTTACAGTCTTGTTCAGTTAAGAATGCAGTAATTAATATTAGCTTTTTCCCATCTCCCATCCGTCAGAGTTTGAAAACGAGAACCTTTTGTGTAAAGCAGTTACCGTCGGATGGCAACAGCGAAAGGTGCGAGATAGCGCCAGATCCTTGAGGGAACGCCCGAACTAAAAGTCCGAGACACAAGAGCATCTATCCCAAGAATCTCGCAGGATTCCAGTCACGTAGTGGACCAATTCAGGACCCAGATAATTGGGGAAAGTCCGCATGCAGCTAAGTCACTTCGATGTAAAACACAACAAAAATAATTAACTCTCTCTCTCTCTCTCTCTCTCTCTCTCTCTCTCTCTCTCTCTCTCTCTCTCTCTCTCTCTCTCTCATCATTCCTTTGTGCTCTGGTTCTGGGCCAGAAATGACTTGCAAAGGCCTAGTCGTGGACTGAGTAGGTTTAGTCAGATCAGTACAAAGTAAGTGCCTTGCATTTAATCAGAAAATCATGAAAGCTGATATACAGTGACTCTCGACAGTTAAAGGAACATACTGTTTTGGTGAGTAAAAGCCTTTGATTTTGCTTTGTTACTTCAACAAAGTTGCAGGTGTTTATGTGTTTTTTACTTTGTTGTGTAGTTTATCTATTAGCGAAATTTCTTGGCAAGTTACTTGAGGTACTTTGCAAAAAAAAAAAAAAATCACCATAAGTAGGCTACCTTGATTAAAATTTTGAAGAGACTGGGCTCTCCATAAGGGCCCCCTGTTGGGTGATTAATTATTCAGCCTTGACAGCGGCTTTAGAACTCTGAAAACTCTTGTTTATAGATTGCTTACATGAGGATAATATTCCTCAAAAAGAGGCTAAACTGCTACTATAAAGTACAGCCCAGCATTACTTGAACTTTCTTCCTTTCCTTAGCAAATGTTTCTATCAGGATGTATTTTTCATTTATGCATTTTTCCTCATTTTGAATTAAATGTACCAACAGTGCCAAAACCAAAGGTAATATAAGAGATAGTCGAGAAACAAACCAGACCCAAGGCACTTTACGTAGCCCCCAAAGATGGGACTAAGGTCCCTTCATTCTTCATACAGTACTGAAAAATTGGACGTAGGTGGGAAACGCTTGCCTCGGGCTGGACAACAGCACGTCTAAACATGGACTTATAACTCCCAGAATTAGTTTTCTGTAAGAGAAAACTCTGATGCCGGCTTTGTCTGTCCGTCCGCACTTTTTCTGTCTGCCCTCAGATCTTAAAAACTACTGAGGCTAGAGGACTGCAAATTAGCATGATGATCATCCACCCTCCAATCATCAAACATACCAAATTTCAGTCGTCCAGCCTCAGTAGTTTTTATTTTATTTATGGTTAAAGTTAGCCATAATCGTGCTGGCAACGATATAGGATAAGCCACCACCGGGCCGTGGTTAAAGTTTCATGGGCGGCGACTCATACAGCATTATACCGAGACCACCGAAAGATAGATCTATTTTCGGTAACCCTGATTATACGCCGTACAGAAAACTCGATTGCTCCGAAGAAACTTAGGCGCATTTTTTACTTGTTTATTGGTGATTTTCTGTCAAACGGAGAAGAAGGAGGAATAAACCAAATTGAGAGACTTGACAATGTCGAATTTCTTTTGCATAAAAATTGTTGCTGGATAGCGCCTGAAACTTCTCTCCCTTTAAAATGGTAAGCGTCATTCTCTGCGTTACACTCCGGAAGTGACATCCTTTCTTTATCGATTCTCCCAGTTGTGTGTTAATGTTTAGTATTTCATAATGATTTGAATGACTTTGTCACCCAGTTTCCAATAGCTGATATTCATAAAAAAATGCGTTTATTTTTTTATCTATTCTTGGATGATATGTTTTGTGTCCATAAACTTCATTGGTTTGCAGTAGATGCTCTCTCTCTCTCTCTCTCTCTCTCTCTCTCTCTCTCTCTCTCTCTCTCTCTCTCTCTCTCTCTATATATATATATATATATATATATATATATATATATATATATATATATATATATATATATATATGTTAATGTTTAGTATTTTTAGTATTAATGACTTTGAATATTTTTATATTATATATATATATATATATATATATATATATATATACATACATACATACATACACATGCATACATACATACATACATACATACATACATACATACATACATACATACATATATACATACATACATATTATAATTATGTATCATATGTTTTTTTTTTCCAAACATACACTCATCCAGAAACTTACATGACAAACTATATATACTTCTTACGTGCGAGACCTTATTCACCGGTGGCATTCTCCTGTAACTTGAGTTCCAACTCTGTGTTGATGGGAACGGAATACCTCTTGAGAATGTATGTCAGTGGAGATATCGGGAACCCTTTACACCCTTCGATCCTCCTGATACGTCAGTTCACTCTTTCCAGTGACCATGTGGTGATCCCAGGGATTTTGCCCAAGCTCCAAATCTTCGTTTAATCTCTTGAAAATGGACTACGAAAATCGTGTTGTGTTTTTTGAGACAATTCGTTTTATGTCGACAGAGAGAGAGAGAGAGAGAGAGAGAGAGAGAGGGGGAGGGGGTGGATGGTAGGTGATTAGGGAGAGTAGTTTTGATATATGGCTCCACCTCTGTCGAGGATTACCTGGTCGAGTCCCCCAGTTGAGATTTATGATAGTTATATGTATAAATCACCCCGTCTGTTATTTTTCCCCCTTTTCCTTGTCCTTTTCACTTCGGCTACGACCATCTATAATCGGGTAACACCAGAAACAAAATTCTCTTTTCGAGTCAAGAATGGCACATTGAATTTGAAGGGGCGTTTCTATATCACCCGGTCCTCGGTGGAGGTCAGATTTGAGGGTTACTTGGTGTCGTCAGTAGCACACCCGTGAGAGATGGTGGGGCCTGATTTAGAATATACGAGAAATAAATGAGAGAATCATGTGATTTATGACCTCGGTTTTCTCACCGGTGGTCTTATAACCTAATTGATGCCAAACAATGCAATTTATTCATTATACTATAAGTGTAATGAATAACTTATAGTGTGTAAATTCAATCCTGATAGTGTGGTGAAGTGGCAAAAGATGAAGCATTTTCATCAGTGCAGTTTTATAAGTAGAAACCCTTCCATGTCCTACAATTAAAGTGTTCTTGTTGCTCCATGAATCATCTGTAAATCTGTCATAAATGACCAGTTTTAATAGGCATAAATCAATCAATAAATCTTCCAGATTCCATTTTCCTTTGGATTTTTTTTCCATTTTTCAGTTTTCTTCTTTCGCGCTCAAGCTCCACCCTTTTTCCTCCCACAACCATTTTTGTTTTCCGTCGGAGACTTGGGCAGATAATGGCACAGGGATGGTTGTCCAATTTTCTCTCGTCATTGATAAAAATACCAAACACGAATCGCCTTTGAAGACCTCCTTCCCCGTCCCACCCCAGCCCAACCCATCTCATTTCTCTCCCCTTTCATTTTCCTCATCCTTTAGTGGTGTTTGAGTAAAGGAAATTTACATCTCTCGGGTGGAAGGAATTCTAATGAAGTTCCATCGTGCGTTTGCTGTGGTTTGATTTTTCCCGGAAAACTAGAGCCGCCGCCTGGCTCCGCCCAAAATTTTTCTCAAGTTGGAAACTTCAAGGAATCTTGCTTATTGATTTACCGCACATCAACGCCCGTCGACAATTACTCGGGTTTCCTCTCTTGCGTAGGAGTCTGGATAATACGTTGTCCAAGGCGAGACCCTTGTTTCGGTTGATTCTGGGAAAAAATCCATATACTAATTGAATGTGCCACGTTTGCTTTCTGCCGGGGACTGTAAACAATATTCGGAGAGCCATTTCCAAGACATGTTTCCATTCATGTTGACTTAATTCTTCAATACATATTAATGACATGCTTGCCAGCCCTTTGATATGTAGTATGTGCATGCGAATTCATTTACGACAGATGAAAGCAGTAAGGTGTGAATGTAGATTCACTGGTGTTCGTGCGTACTAGCATCACTTGTGTTCACATAGCTCAGATAAAATAACCTTTGTTTTGAAATTGAAAAATAAGCTTAACGCTCTTGTAATTTGTAAGTCATCCTCTACGACTAAGTTCTTTAGCAAGGCCGTAGGTAGATTGATCTTAATATTAATTCATTTTGATTTTTGCAAGCCTTCATTGGCGTTCCTTATAAGCTTGATAAAATGAGACAGTTAATCCAATAACAACTTTAGAAACGATGCTTATTTCCTGCCTGTAAAAACTCTCTCTCTCTCTCTCTCTCTCTCTCTCTCTCTCTCTCTCTCTCTCTCTCTCTCTCTCTCTCTCTCTCTCTCTCTCTCATAAATCTTACTAAAATAAGTAGACGTTGACAGTAATGGTAAGCTGTCGTAAAGGTAAATGTGACTTTCTTCCCCTAGGTTAAAGAAAAATGTGACTTTCTTCCCTTGAGTTAAAGAGAAATGTGACTTTCTTCCCTTGAGTTAAAGAGAAATTTGACTTCCATGAGTTAAAGAGAAATGTGACTTTCTTCCCTTGAGTTACAGAGAAGTGTGACTTTCTTCCTTGAGTTAAAGAGAAATGACTTTCTTCCCTTGAGTTAAAGAGAAATGTGACTTTCTTCCCTCGAATTAAAAAGAAATGTGACTTTCTTCCCTTGAGTTAAAGAGAAATGTGACTTTCTTCCCTCCAGTTAAAGAGAAAAACGTTTCGTTGATCAGAGATTCGTTTTCCCTCAAATTAAAAATGAACTGAATCACTACTTCTTCTCAGCTTAGTCCCGTTTTAGTTTTCTGAAAAGAAAACTATTGTGACGGCTACGTCTGTCCGTCCGCACCTTTTTCTGTCCGTCCTCAGATCTTAAAAACTACTGCGGCTAGAGGGCTGCAAAGTTTTATGTTGATCATCCACCCTCCAATCATCAAACGTACCAAATTGCAGCCGTCTAGCCTCTGTAGTTTTTATTTTATTTAAGGTTAAATTTAGCCGTAATCGTGCGTCTGGCAACAATATAGCCATGCCATCACAGGGCCGTGGTTAAAGTTTCTTGGGCCGCGGCTCATACAGCATTATACCGAGACCACCTAAAGATAGATCTATTTTCGTGGCCTTGACTATACGGTGCACTGAAAACTCTATTGCGCCGAAGACTCTTCGGCGCATTTTTTACTTGTTTATACGCGATCGCATTAGTACCCCCAGTTAATGCATTCCAGTTTCGATTTGCGTAAAAGCATTAGAATACAGGCCGTTTATTTAGACTGAACTCGGTATTATATAAACGGTTTCAGGCCCTCGAACTTCGCTGGAGGATAAGTCTGTCCATTAACTGGGTGTGCAGCTTTGTCAATTTGAATCCATTATCGAAGAGCCAGCTGCGTTGCCAAAATAAAGACTATTCCATTACTTCAACCAGATGGACATTTGCAGCAGATAGTTGCAGCAGAGCTGTAAAAGATTTCCTTGGAGTTTTCGGCATTACAGATGCGTCTGTCAAATCGACCGCTTGAAATTTAGGTTTTCACAGCGGTGCTGACGGCTACCGGATTTGTTAATGAAAGGGAGTTTGGAGTTAATCTCTTTGTAATGGAAGGTGACCGGTTACAAAAAAAAAAAAGTAAAAAATAAATGAATAAAGTAACAGTAGCCATTTTTAGTTTTCTGTAAAAGAAAACTGTTGTGCCGGCTTTGTCTGTCCGTCAGCACTTTATTCTGTCCGCACTTTTTTTTATCCGTACTTTTCCTGTCCGCCCTCAGATCTTAAAAATTACTGGGACTAGAGGGCTGCATATTGGTATATTGATCATCTACTCCCCCAATCATTAAACATACCAAATTGCAGCCCTCTATCCTCAGTAGTTTTTATTCTATTTAAGGTTAAAGTGAGCCATAATCGTTTCTGGCAACGATATAGGATAGGCCACCCCCGAGCCGTGGTCAAAGTTTCACGGGCCGCGGCTCACACAGCATTATACGGAGACCACCGAAAGATAGATCTACAGTATTTTCGGTGGCCTTGATTATACGCTGTAGCGGCTGTACAGAAAACTCGATTGCGCCGAAAAAAGTTCGGCGTATTTTTTACTTGTTTTTTCCAGAATTCATTTCTCTTTTCCATTAGCTTGGACCCATGTTCTAGAGATTTCGCCTCCTCCCTTCCAGTTCATTGGGAAAAATTATTCATATTCAATCTGGATATTCATATGAGATTTTAATGAATAGCTCTGTTGCAATAATTCTGCTGGTGGTTCGATTAGTGGGGTTAAGCAAAGTTTTCTCTGGTGACTGGAACAGACAGACGCCGTTGGCACATAAGCCCCTTGGACACCCATGGAGTAGAGCAGTGGTCTCGCATCCTCACTCCATGAATCCGTGTTGAGAGGTAGAGGGCTGAACACCTGGCGCCATCCTTTGTAATGGAAAAGCCGTATGGCGGAAAAAATACTAATGAACAGAGGAAAATGAGAGAGTTTGTGTGTGTGTGTTTGTGTGATTGCGTACATTTTTTAATCGCTTAAGTGCCATAGGAATATGA
Organism: Macrobrachium rosenbergii; assembly: GCF_040412425.1. Taxonomy (NCBI): domain Eukaryota; kingdom Metazoa; phylum Arthropoda; class Malacostraca; order Decapoda; family Palaemonidae; genus Macrobrachium; species Macrobrachium rosenbergii. Next base: position 46,618,907 of record NC_089754.1, read on the forward strand.
AAACGGTAAAATTGAAAGTTAGAATGCTGGAAGTAACACGAGAAGGAATGTCTCGCGATTTAACCTGAAAACTCTCCAGCTTCTAAGGATAAATTTAGAAGTTGGAAGATAAATCTTTCAAAACTCTTAGTTTGTTCTCATAATATTTTTTCCTAAGCCGTAGTTTCTGTTTTTTTTTAATTTCTCCATGCTGTGGGCAGATGGGACGAAGAGTTCGGTGTTTTGCAGAAACTTTTAATTAGCTCGAAAATTTTGAAGTTCTGAACAAATTCTGAAGTTGGGCGTTCGTTCATCAATTGTTTATCTTACCCTCCTCGACACTCGCTCGCACACACAAATATATATATATATATATATATATATATATATATATATATATATATATATATATATATATATATATATATATATATATATATATATATATATATATATATATATATATATATATATATATATATATACATATATATATGTATATATATATATATACATATATATATATACATATATATATTGTTTAACTAATTTTACACCCTTTGTAAAGAATACGAAATTTCTAAAGGGTTCTTTTAGTAAACTTACAAAATATTTCTGACATTATGCAATCACTCTCCCTATTCACTTTACATCCAGAATTTGTGATAGGATTCCAAGGGTCCTTTAATTATGGTATTAATTTGTGAAGTTTCTTTGTCAAGTGATGACCACCTTCAACATAGGATTAAACTTACAAATCACAGAGGAATTAACTCTTTCAATTCTTCAGTGACCAAAATGAGAGGTTTTGACCGTCCACTTCATGCTCAAAGCCTCTTCTTCGGGAAGGGTTTTATTTGAACTTGAAATGGTTTTGAAAGAAAC
>NC_089754.1:46624770-46699770 GCF_040412425.1 Macrobrachium rosenbergii
AAGCAATTGTGTCTATTCACTGCGGTCCAGGCGCACTACTTTTGGCTTTTATGAGCGAAAGCGTGGCATCGTCTGACCATCCCACCGTATATAAGATTCGGAATATCCTTTTTTATCCTCGAGAGGTTGTACAAATTTATCGTTCCCGTCTGCTCTTAAGAGTTTTCGCAACCCTTTCGCGATCTGACAACTTCTAGGTATTTGACCGTAAAACACACAATGAAAGGGGCTATCACAAACAACTTGGCCCCCTTTTCGCCCTCCCTAGAGAATGCAGCCGCTGGAAGTTTTTGAAAGATGACGTTTATATCTTCCGTTGTCAGACGCTATCAACGCTTCTCTCTAACTTCGTAATGGATGCGTTCGAGGATTGTGTCTTCTGATGGAAAAGTCGAATGTAGGTCATCTTGAGTTATTGAAATTTCATATAATAGGGATTTAGCTGGCTTATATATATATACATATAATATACATCCATACATAAATACACATATGCACATATATAGACATATATATATGTATATATATATATATAATATAATAAATATATATGTATATATATATATATATATATATATATTTATATATATACTGTGTATATGTATGTGTGTGTGTGTGTTTGTATGTATGTATGTATAAGCAAATACCATGGGAAAAAGCACCAAGCTCTTTCAAGTTCATTTGTACATCAACGGAGCATAAATGGGAGAAAGAAATGAACCACCTACAAGTTAAATTATATTATACAATGTATATATATATATATATACAGTGTATATAATATAAATATATATGTTATATATACATAATATATATATATATATAAGATATATATATATATATATATATATATATATATATATATATATATATATATATATATATATATATATATATATATATATATATAAAGACTACTAGTCAGTTACTAAACATGGCTTAGTGTCACAAGCGAACGAAGGCAAAAGCTCAACACGTGATGCATCCCACATCATGAGATATACAATAAACCTACATTTTCGAGGAACGTTCTCTCTGTACCCTCAGCTCTGCATGACAAGGTTGGCGTGAAATTTCTTTCGTTGTTGTGGTTCAAGAGAGTAACGACCGACAGCATTTTAAACCTAAACGCTAAAGATCTGATGTTGGAAATCTGGATCAGAGAGATTGACTGCAGTGCTTTGGATCCAACACCAATGTTGCTTCTTTTATTGAGATTCGTTGTTTTAAAATTGAATTCATAATTATCATCATACGCCTGTATTCTCGCCTGGAAATGTCTGTTAGCAGAAACCTCCGTTAGCAGAAACCATCAGCAGTTTGAGTCGCTGACCAATGAGACTTCAGCTCACTTACTCACTGGTCAGCGGTTCAAATCTACAAGGAAAGGGTTTGATTTATTATTATTATTATTATTATTATTATTATTATTATTATTATTATTATTATTATTAGAAGGAGTAGGAGGTTTAGTAAGAAGGAAGAAAAGGACACTAAAGAATTGTGCTCAAGTGCGTCAGTTTGAAAGAATTTCTATATTCAAATCTTTTTCGAAATTTAATGAACATAGTGCAAAGGGCATTCAAAATTGTTCCTTACCACTGGAGACTGTAAGATCCGAACGAGGCGATGTGCCCATTGTAAGAAGGAAATATCACCTGAAAAAAAATGCCAACATTAACCTCCTTCCCTGGAGAATTGAGCCTCCAGCCTCTGAAGAAGTAGGCCAATGCTAAAACCGGGTCTTTCCTAGATAGTGACCCCCAAGGGTTTTAACCCGGTATCTATCCAACTTTGCGGCGTGTTCAATACATGCCCCTTTGGGGATGACATTGAAAACATAAACGAAAGACTGTAAATATCATAGAGATAAAGACCCCCTAAGAAATGTTAGTCCTAGAGAATGACCCCCGAACTTTGCTGGGCGTCAGTAACTAGGGAAGACCTCTGAAACCGCTCTGCTACAGAAGATATGCAACTGCATCTGTTTGGGAATCCTAGCGGGTACCACTGTTATTTCTCTCGTTGGCTTGCTGTTTCCGTTGCTGCCAGTTCGAGTCCCCGAGGAAGGATGGTACTGTCATCATCTGTTTTCAAGCTTACAAAGCGTACAGCACCTCGAGCCCCGCTGGGGATGAGGATTAAATGCAACCTCTCGCCGCTGGAGAGGCAAGGGAGGGCTGGGGTTAAGCCTGTATTGTTGCGTATTTGGTTCCTCTCCTTTTATGCCATCTTTTGCCGAGGAGCTAAGTACTGAACTGCTATTTAAGTGGCTGTGTGTACGTGTGTGTATATATATTATATATATATATATATATATATATATATATATATATATATATATATATATATATTATATATATGTTTGTATATATATATATAGATCGATGGCTCATCGGTTACAGCATATCGGATATATAGGTCTGTAGCGCGGGTTCAATCCGCAAGCCGGCTGATCAGAGAGGCAGACACTTTGCTATGTGTAGACATCCCGGGATTATATATGTAATCAACGGATAGGTTATAAAAAGCAAATGGATGTTACAGACTAAATACACACACAAAACAAAGCCACTATACACCTTCTAAAACATAACAAATATCTCAGTCTCGAACTTCGCCATACCCGCGCAACACTTTGTGCTGGGAAGAAAGGGCGTTGGGTCTGGTATGATCCATGAAACATACGTCGGGGTCTAAGCGATGTCAGCAGGGAAAGGGCATTGATCGAGGTTAGGTCTACAAATCAAAAGTCCTTCAGGTACCCCATACAAAAATGGGAATAAAAGCACGTTAAAAGAAAAAAGAAGTGAGTTTGTATATATATATATATATATATATATATATATATATATATAATATATATATATATATATATATATATATATATATTTATATATAATATCTCAAGTTCTTCACACTTTGTAGTGACAAGCGTATCCAATTCGAGAAGTTAAAAGGGCATTATGGTTATTACAATTACTCAGGTATCTGGTAAAAGGTAGTAGTATATATATATACATATTATATTATATATATATATATATATATATATATATATATATATATATATATATATATATACGAGTATATAAAGCTAACAGCATGTTAACAGATCAGTAGACAAGACTCTTCCTAGGACACAGAACAGAATTAGCTTCCTTCACATTCAAAATTGTAAGAAGCCAATAGAAAAAATTCTGTCTCCAAAAACATTGTCTCCAATTAAACTTTTCTCATCCCACGACTGTAACCAAAAGCTTCAGGAGGAAAATAACAGAAAAAGGTTGGTCGAATATTGCTACTGAAAAGTTTTATATTCCACTAGCCGCCTCCTTTCAGACGGACCTTTCAGGAAGATGTGTACTATTGCATTATATGTAAGGGAAGATATGACCAGTATATGATGGGGTTTCATTATATTTTCTTTTATATGGCAATGATAGTGAACTCTAAGCTTACACTTTCCGTCCGTCCTGGACCAGCATCACTCACCACTGGCCAGGATACGGGACGGTATTTATTATTCCTGGGGTCAGGAGCCGCGGTTTCGAGGCTCTCTTATGTTACTGTCATTTTTGATGGTATGGGTGTTGTGGTTCTTTTTAGCCATTCTCCTAATATGGTTGATGTTTCCATCATTTACACTATTGTAATGTTCCATTAACCCTTAATGGACGGGCATCTTCATAGGGTACTAACAGGTTTTGAGCAGTGGACGGGCTAACTCATATGAGTATTAATATTACGCGCCATAGGTTTGGATGAATTTAGCGGGAAAGATGTTCGTCAATTCAGTGGTCCATAAATGACTTATGGCAGCTGTAGTAGCTCAGCACAGGACAGAGGGTGATCAGTGTGGCTTGCGACTTGATGGAAAGTATATTACGGCTCTCTATCTCATGATGTCTTTTTATTTATTTGCTCATAAATATACCCAGGGATTGCTGTTGGTTTTCGTTCTTATCTTTTATGATAGTTTGTCAGCTATAATTGTAATTTTACAAAGAAAAGTGCAAAGAAATATTAAAGTAATCATTACTCATTGCAATCCTCATCCTGTGACAAACTATCACTACCACTCATACCAGACTCTTAATCAAATTGCCATTTTTTGTAACGCTTCTTCTGAAAGGCTGGTACATAAATTGCTCGCTTGACCTTGATGCTTGGGGTCGTCATGAGGAAGGCGGAAGGGAAGTTGACCCAGAGAGTGTTAACCTTCTGGTTCGAATCTGATTTTATAGTGCACCTTATGCGTTACATTGTAGGCATTACTTATTCTTGCAGCGTTCCTTCGGGCCCTAGCTGCAACCCTTTCCACCCTCCCCTAACAACTGATTCATAGTGCAACTGCGAGGTTTTCCTTCTGTTACACCTTTCAAACCTTCTTACTGTTAATTTCCGTTTCAGAGCTGAATGACCTCATAGGTCCCAGTGCTTGGCCTTTGGCCTAAATTCTATATTCAGTTAAATTCCCCTTACTCTCAGATACTTGCAATATTTCAGGGTCGTAGGACAAACTACTGTACCATTCTTGTACCCAATAGATTTTGTCCCGTTTCGATGGCTGCAGGACTTGAGGCCAGTTTACAGAATTAAATAGGTTCCGCAGTGTTGTCATTCACGCTCAGTCAACGATAGTTGTATGAAGAAAGCTTAGCTGAACAGTCTCGTCCGCACTGAAACGTTATCCTGTAGCGAGACTTGACAAATAATCTTCAATCCCTCTGGTATTATTCCTAGTATACTCTGCGACATCGCTTGTATACGCTTATACTTAAAATTTAATCCCAGATTCTGCTATCATAATGTCTATCCTTGTATCTGGTTACTCTTCCTGAGGTTGCTTCAACTTTCTCTCCTCACTTACTGTACTTTAGTGGGCTTTCGTTCATTGCCTAATTAAATTCATCACTACAATTATTGTAACCGTAAGTATGCAATATCCTTCAAAACAAAACTGTAAAATTCTTCTATGAGACTGAAGAACAGTAAACAAAAACCGCTCTCTCACCAATCCGCAAAATCTCTCTCTCTCTCTCTCTCTCTCTCTCTCTCTCTCTCTCTCTCTCTCTCTTTTAGTATATATGCATGCATGAATGCATTGAAAATGAATCATGTATTCGAGGATCTCGGCACAATTCAATAACGCTAAGGTGACGTGTCGTATTCTCTGTGCGTATTACGCGCTCTGTAAAGGCGACATGGTTCGGAACTCTTGGTGAATTACGCGCGAATGTCCGAACCAGTAGTTTCATTGCTGTTCGATGTTGAGCTTCAGACAGATCATGGGTAGGCGAAAAGGAATTCATTCAAGCGAATGATGAAAGAAAAATTCTTGGTAGTCTTGAATTTGAACGCTAAGCGTAACGTGCGGATATACATATATATATATATATATATATATATATATATATATATATATATATATATATATATATATATATATATATATATGTGTGTGTGTGTGTGTTTTTGTGTGTGTGTGTGTATGTATGTATGTATGTATATATATATATCCGCACGTTACGCTTAGCACTCAATTTCAAGACTACCAAGAATTTTTCTTTCATCACGAGTATATGTGTGTGCATTTACATGCACTCACAAATATATATAAAAATGCACACACATATACTACTATATATATATACTATATATATATATATATATATATATATATATATATATATATATATATATATATATATATATATATATATATATATATATATTGGTTACGAATTCACAAGTGAGTTCATTATACATTCAGATATGAAGCCACAAATCATTAGCATCATCATCATCGCCTCTAACACTGCGTGACGCAAGTGGTCTCCGAAATCCCTCCATTCATGTCTTTCCCGTGCTTTCTCTTCTACAAATCTCCACTCATCTCCAGCCTCCATTCGCATGGCCCTTGTCCAGTAAGGTGTGGGTTTTTCTAACCCCTTTGGTGACCACAGAAGCTCAGTCGACACTACCACTCACTGTTTCAGGGGTAGTACTAAGGACATGCCCAAGCCATCTCTACCACTCACGAGTTCCGAGGGGTAGTACCAAGGACATGCCTGAACCATCTCCATCTCCTTGTCATCATTATCTCATCTACATAAAGAACTTCCATATAATTCCTTAAAATTTTTTATATCTCTCTTGCCATCTAACTCCTGTTCTTCAAATGATTCAAATTGATCAAATCATTTAGATATATAGTTTCATTTTCACATCATGATTTACGTTGGTATCTTAATACTTATCATACTAGCTATATGTATAATCTTACTCTCGTACGCAATGCCAGTATATCTGGTTTCCAAATCTTACTCAGCCTTCAGATGTTTGATTTCCCCTTTCAGTCTTTCACTAACTCCTCGATAGAGCCTCTGCTGAATGCAGTTGTTCCTGAATATTTGAAATGTTCAACCACATTTATGCTTTGTCCATCTAAAGTTATTTCATTTCTCTGTGCTTACTCTTTCCTTATTACTTTTTTTTTTTTTTTTGTTTCATCTCTTGATATACGATGCATTCTGTTCACCAGCTGACATTGGGTTAACTGCGATCTCGTCAGCTTTTATTGCGCCAGCGTTTGTCTTATCAGAGAATAATTCGTAGCTCTCCTCTTGTTTACAATTAGGATGCAGACTTCTCTCACTGCCTTTGTTTTCCCAGATGTGCATAAATTCCCATCCATCGAGAAGCAGGTTTGTTGTTTCCCCATGAGTTTTAAGCCCAACTCTTTTTACTTTGTCCGACTTCTTCATCTCTAATTTTCCTTTGCATTCAGGTGAAATCATTCACTTTCATATATACTGAGGAAAATCTGTGAGACTCACTCAGAAAATCTTGGAAAATCGCGTTGCTTTTTTTAACTATTGTGGAAGTGCTGTCATTCATATTGTTTCTCCTCTGTCGGTGTTCGGGCAAAACCAGGTAATTGCAAATCGGGTGATAAAGTATATCATAAAGTTCCACAACTGGTGATTATTTCAACACTAATTTGCTTTTGTATTACTGATGTAAACCTTAGGAGCTGTTTAACGAGCAGTCAGATATACGGATACCATGTTTATATACAGTAGAAAGCGTAAAGATTTCTATTCTTAATTTCTGTTATTTTGCATCTTTCTCGCTCCTACTCTTCTGCAGTTGTATCACCAAATTGTTTATTTAATACTACAGAAATTAACACTATTTATCCAAATACATACTCCCCCTGTTCGGTAATGGATGTGATAAACTTTGTTGTACCTTACTATGGCACCATCAGGCACTAATGCTCTGGCTGCGCGCGCAACTTGCGCAGTCTCGCAAGCCTCTTCTCTCGGCACCTCCCCACCTCTCTTCACCAATACCCACAGCCAACTCTGACCCTCAGTGCCCAGAGACTTCGTTCATGGGTACTTTCTTCCCAGTTTTTATTGTTCCTCTGTAAGTTAAAAGTCCCTAGGCAGCTTTTGTCGAGACGAACGTTAGGGCCTTAGGAAATCTTCGAAAATGTAGTTTCACTTCTTTTGTATCTTTATTCAGGATTACTAACTCTGTTAGTAACGGTGTCATGGCATTTTGCTGTCTCCGCGTGATTTCTAAGGTTTGTTGCAAGTTTTCGACACCGAATTTTTGGAGGTTCGATAAACCCAATGTCCGTACTCAACTCATTCAAGAAAGTTTGTATTTATTATGTCCATTTACGAGCTTGACTCGCTTAAGCTAAGTTCGATTGATTAAGAGACCACCATTTAATCGCGTCTGGCATCCGTTAGTGGTTACCCACCCAAGTACTAACTTTCATTCGATCACGAGACAAGCTACATAGCAAACTTTCCACCGTCCGGCATTCATAGGTGGTCACCCTTTCAAGTACTGAGCAAACCCAACGATTTTATCTGTTAAGCATTTGAATAATCTGCAGCCATCATCCACGAGTCTTACTGTTTCTCGTAATCGTTTGTCTCGCATTTAATTTGAAGAGCCATCCGTCGCCTTCACCCGCGTCCCTCCTTGCTCTGTGCCGTTGATTGAACGTCGCGTCAAAGCGGCAGACTCAATCTGAAACGCCGAGTGTCTGACTCTGTTGCTCGGCTGTGTTTCCAATCAACGGAGCAATTAGCGAGGACAGCGCTGCAACTTTGCCATTTTAAACGTCTCGTGTCTCAAGGTTCGGCGAGGAAACCCTTCAGCAAGGACTGGGTTATTTCGTAAAGTTTGCGTCAGTCATGTTTTCTTGTTCCTGGAAAGTTGGATATGCATGGATTTTGAAGGAATTTATTTACGCGAGAGGAGTCGCTTTTTTTAACGTCGTATTCTTATGGTAGGCACTTTAAGAAAGTGACGTATGCTGTCTTCTTCTTCTTCTTCTTCTTCTTCTTCTTCTTCTTCTTCTTCTAACTTCAACAATTTACAATAACAAAGGCAACAATACACAGTAAATTCAGTTGAAAAATACAGTATGTAAAATATGTATTTTTCAGCTTATTTTACAGTGTATTGTTGCCTTTGTTATTGCATATTGTTAAAGTTATGTTTGGTTTCGCTCATATTGGTATGTTATTCAGCAAATGTTGCTTCTTCTTCTTCTTCTTCTTCTTCTTCTTATTATTATTATTATTATTATTATTATTATTATTATTATTATTATTATTATTATTATTATTATTATTATTACTGATGAGATGTATTTTAGAGTAGAGAAGCTTTAATGAATATCGACTGGAAAGGAATGAACGCTAGTAATATTTCAGAAGATCGAAATGCTTAATAAGACTGAGTGTGCATTCACGGGCACGTTCGCTGAATGAGCGATTTCAGAAGGCTGTGATCGCTCACACACTTCTGTATATATGTCCATAGGACATGGTGTTACTGTATATATGTCCATAAGACATGGTGATACTGTATATGTGTCCACAAGACATGGTGTTACTGTACATATGTCCATAAGACATGGTGATACTGTATATATGTACATTAGACATGATGTTACTAAGTCCATTCACTTGGGCCTTTTTGTCACCCGTTCAGTATTAACTCTCTCTCTCTCTCTCTCTCTCTCTCTCTCTCTATTGGATATGCAGATTCTGAAGGTCCACATCAGGCCTGCTAGTTCCCTCACACCTTACCGCGAGGGCCCCATGCTGACATAATGCTGACCTCGACTGATTCAGCCTCTCTCTCTCTCTCTCTCTCTCTCTCTCTCTCTCTCTCTCTCTCTCTGTCATGGTTTCGAATTATATTGTCTTCTTTCTTTCGTGACGCTGAGGTATATTTACAGCTTGTGAACGGCAGTATTGTGGAATGTCAATACTACTCGTGGTAATCAACATTTCGACATAAGTTTTGCCACCCAGTGAAATTGCTTTTACCCCCATAGCTATAACGTAGGTAACATAGCTTAGTTCATTGTTTTTCCTATTACTCTGGAGTAGAATTAAACTGAAATGACCTCGTAGAACATGAAATTAGATCGCTTCGTTATTGTTCATATAGCGCGGGAACTCGCCGATTCTATTTTGTTTAGGGTGGCGCTTTATTTTTGCTATTAGGACGCAAAGTAATTTCATTACCTTTTTTTATTGCCTTTAATTTTTTTTTCTTTGCATACAGCATTAGGATCTATTCGTGAATGTATTTTTGACGTGATTTTCTGCTGAACTAATTCTCTGGGATCAAAAGAATTTTCTTGTACGAATTTTGTAAAATCAGTTATTTACATTTATGCTATAAAACAGGCAAATATGTAATTGTGCGTGACCACTTCATGTGTACAACAGTTTTTATATCTCTACCACTAAGCAAGCAAATATATTACTTACATGCAGTACATGAAGTCATTACAGAGATTGCAGCAGCGGAATGAGTAGCCCCTCGCGATCAGCGATGCAGCATTGCTATGCTGAGCGATGCAGCCAATTTCATTGGTCGTTGATCGGCCGCTTGCTCCCTTCAGCTGGAAAACGCGATGAAGGCTTCCAACACGTCTGTCATGGGGTTTTGCCGAGTCAGTGGAGTTTCCAAGCTTGTCATTGGGCCGGTCCGTGTTCGTAAAACGACGCATTTGCCAAATCAGCAGACCTGCCATTTTTCGTTTTAGTTTCGTCACGCAAGCTTGTTCTTTCTGCCTGTTGGGTGATGGAAGCTTGTTCTTTCTGTCTGTTGGGTGATGGAAGCTTGTCCTTTCTGCCTGTTGGGTGATGGAAGCTTGTTCTTTCTGTCTGTTGGGTGATGAAGCTTGTTCTTTTGCCTGTTGGGTGATGGAAGCTTGTTCTTTCTGTCAGCTTGTTCTTTCTGTCTGTTAGGTGAGAGTTGTTCCTGCCTGTTGGGTGATGGAAGCATTTTGTCTGTTGGGTGATAGCTTGTTCTTTCTGCCTGTTGGGTGATGGGTCTGTTGGGTGAAGCTTGTTCTTTCTGCCAAGCTTGTTCTTTCTGTCTGTTAGGTGATGGAAGCTTGTTCTTTCTGTCTGTTAGGTGATGGAAGCTTGTTCTTTCTGTCTGTTAGGTGATGGAAGCTTGTTCTTTCTGTCTGTTAGGTGATGGAAGCTTGTTCTTTCTGCCTGTTGGGTGATGGAAGCTTGTTCTTTCTGTCTGTTACATGAAGCTTGTTTCTTTCTGTATGTTAGGTGATGGAAGCTTGTTCTTTCTGTCTGTTAGGTGATGGAAGCTTGTTCTTTCTGTCTGTTAGGTGATGGAAGCTTGTTCTTTCTGCCTGTTGGGTGATGGAAGCTTGTTCTTTCTGTCTGTTAGGTGATGGAAGCTTGTTCTTTCTGTCTGTTAGGTGATCTGTTCTTTCTGTCTGTTAGGTGATGGAAGCTTGTTCTTTCTGTCTGTTGTCTGTTCTGTCTGTTAGGTGATGGAAGTCTTTCTCTGTTGGTTGGTCTGTCTGTTTGTTACATGTCTGTTACATGGTGGAAGCTTGGGCTGTCTGTCTGTTAGGTGATGGAAGCTTGGTCTTTCTGTCTGTCTGTTAGGTGATGGAAACTTGGTCTGTCTGTTTGTTAGGTGATGGAAGCTTGGTCTGTCTGTTACATGGTGGAAGCTTGGTCTGTCTGTCTGTTAGGTGATGGAAGCTTGGTCTATCTGTCTGTTAGGTGATGGAAGCATGGTCTATCTGTTAGGTGATGGAAGCTTGGTCTATCTGTCTGTTAGGTGATGGAAGCTTGGTCTATCTGTCTGTTAGGTGATGGAAGCTTGGTCTTTCTGTCTGTCTGTTAGGTGATGTTGGTCTGTCTGTTTGAGGTGGAAGCTTGTCTGTCTGTTTGTCTGGTCTGTCTGTCTGTTAGGTGATGTCTATCTGTCTGTTGTGTCTGTTCTGTCTGCTATCTGTCTGTGATGGTCTTTCTGTCTGTCTGTTAGGTGATGGAAGCTTGGTCTTTCTGTCTGTTTGTTTGGAAGCTTGGTCTGTCTGTTTGTTAGGTGATGGAAAATGCATGGTGATGTAAGCTTGGTCTGTCTGTCTGCTATGTGATGGTCTGTCTGTCTGTCTGTTAGGTGATGGAAGCTTGGTCTGTCTGTCTGTTAGGTGATGGAAGCTTGGTCTATCTGTCTGTTAGGTGATGGAAGCTTGGTCTTTCTGTCTGTCTGTTAGGTGATGGAAGCTTGGTCTTTCTGTCTGTCTGTTAGGTGATGGAAGCTTGGTCTGTCTGTTAGGTGATGCTTCTTTCTGTCTGTCTGTCTGTTTGTGACGGAGAGTGTGTCTTTCTGTTTGTCTGTTTGTGGTATAGCTCTGGTCTGTCTGTGACTGAGTGGAAGCTTCTGCCTGTCTGTTCTGTCTGTGTGACTGGAGCTATATCTTTCTGTCTGTTACTGAGTGCTTGGTCTTTCTGTCTGTCTGTTGTGACTGGAGTGCTTCTTTCTGTCTGTCTGTTTGTGACTGAGTGCTTTCTTTCTGTCTGTCTGTTTGTGACTGAGTATATCTTTCTGTCTGTGGTGTTTCTTTCTGTCTGTCTGTCTGTGATGAGTGCTTCTTTCTGTCTGTCTGTTTGTGACTGAGTGCTTCTTTCTGTCTGTCTGTTTGTGACTGAGTATATCTTTCTGTCTGTCTGTTTGTGATGGTGCTTCTTTCTGTCTGTCTGTCTGTGACTGAAGTCTTTCTGTCTGTCTGTTGTGACTGGAGTGCTTCTTTCTGTCTGTCTGTTGTGACTGAGTAATCTCTGTCTGTGTTGTGACTGAGTGCTTCTTTCTGTCTGTTTGTGACTGTATATCTTTCTGTCTGTGACTGGTGCTTCTTTCTGTCTGTCTGTTTGTGACTGTCTTTATATCTTTCTGTCTGTGACCCTTCTTTCTGTCTGTCTGTTTGTGAAGTATATCTTTCTGTCTGTCTGTGACTAGGTGATGGAAGCTTGGTGCTTCTTTCTGTCTGTCTGTTTGTGAGAGTATATCTTTCTTCTGTGACTGAGTGCTTCTTTCTGTCTGTCTGTTTCTTTCTAAAATTATGTCTACACCTGTGCTTTTCTTTCTGTCTGTCTTTGAAGCTTGGTCTGTGCTAGATTCAGAGTGTCTAAGATTATGGTCTGTCTTTTGATGAAAGCTTGTCTGTCGCGATGGAAGCTTTCCTGTTCAAGGTGTCCATTCAAGTTTTGCAGTATTGAAAATCATTTTATATTCAAAACCTTAATTTTAAACCGATATCCTCAGCCATTTAGCTAATGGAACCTACAGATGAAGTGGTTTTGTCTGCTTTTTATTCTGTCTGCTACATGATGAAAGCTTGTCTGTCTGTCTGTTAGGCGATGGAAGCTTGGTCTGTCTGTCTGCTTTGTAAGCATTTGATGAAACCTGTCTGTTGTTAGGCGATCCAAATATATTGATGGTCTTTTTTTGTCCTGTTACATGATAAAATGAACGGCCTGTCAGGTGATCTTTAGCCATTGAGTCTGTGTCTGTTAATGGAAGTCTTTCTGTCTACAATTGATGGAAGTGGTTTCATTTATGGTCTCGTCTGTTATGTTAATCTGTCTGTCTGTTAGAACATGGAACCTTTTTTGAAATACGGATTTGCCACTTTCAAATCATAGATCCAAAAAAAAAAAAAAATATATTGATGGTTTTTCTAAGATAAAATTTTAAACGTACGCCATTCAAATGGAAAGTTGGGAGGAAGAATCAGCATTTGATGTAAGTCATAGATCCAAAAATTATTTGATAAAATGGTAGGTTGAATATAATTGTACAATTGAAGTGGCTTTTCTTAACTTTGAGCATTTGATACCAAGTTATAGATCCAAATATATTATTCGATAAAATTTTGCTCAAAGGACAAGGGAGAAGAAAGAGTTGCAAAAATATTTTTATTTAATATTTTTTCCCATCAGTAATAATTCTTAATTTTCATTGTAACTTTTTTATTTTTTACATAATAACTAGTTTCACATTATACGAATCTCAGGTGTCCTCTTGGCCCGCATTTTATTATCTGTGTCATATCATACATTCACTTTCTTCCAAACCTCTTCATTTTGCGTTGACAGCCGTTGGTGATTCATTGTACTCGCGACGCGTTTTGTCTCGCCAGAAATTCCTGAAGGTTCTTCCAATTTTCATAATGTACTGCATCGACCGGAGGAGAATCCTCTTTTCTCTCCAGCAAGTCATATGACTTCAGACCTTAGGGAATGCCCCTGTTGAAAACTTCCAGGGGCGCGAGGCGCGCTTCCAACCGAGTCGCGGCGTGTCTTTCTGGATCTCCTCGCATAATTTCTCAAGGAAATTTGAGGGGTGGCAGCAGAACGGAATTGTTTATTGTTTGTCTTTGCTGGTAGCGGCTAGTTTGTACGGTCGTTTGTTCCTATTTTGTGTGTGTGTGTGTGTGTGTGTGTATATGTATATATATATATATATATGTATGTATATATATATATATATATATATATATATATTTATACATATATATTTATATATATATATATATATATATATATATATATATATATATATATATATATATATATATATATGTATATACATATATTTATAAATATATATATATATATTATATAATATATATATATATATATATATATATATATATATATATATATATTTATACATTTATATATTTATATATATGTATATATATATATTTATATATATATATATATATATATATATATATATGTATATATATATATATATATATATATATATATATATATATATATATATATATATTTACACCACCTCAAAACTGATGCTGGCAACATCTATTCATAGGGATTCGAACCAGCCACCACTGAAGCAGTAAGACGATGCTTCTTTCATTCATTCCATTCGGGTAGATTGGACGTAAGATAAGGGGAACCACATATGCACCTTCATATGTTGAGATTCATAACAATTACCTATGCTCCTCTGGCTACTGGTTCCACCCCCTCCCCTCACTGTCACACCAAGGGGTGTGGTCATTGCTAGTACATGCACAAGTGGCGTAACGCTTCTCCTATACTTCTTCTTATCTGCAATGTTGGATCTTGCAGGAAAAACCAAAAGTTACTGATATTTTGGTCCATTCATTCACTGTTCTACCAACAGCTGTTTCAGCTGTTATCTTATTACCATTATCATGGCTATGTTGATTAACCAGTAGCTGCCACTTGAGCATTAGCGTTTAACTGGTTGCAAGGATAGGATAGTCGACTTTGACCTTACATATGTATATGTACAGATATATATGTACATATATACTGTATATATATATATATATATATATATATATATATATATATATATATATATATATATATATATATATATATATATATATATATATATATATATATATATATATATGTATATATATTTATATATATATATATATATATATATATATATATATATATATATGTGTGTATGTATATATATATATATATATACATACACCACACACACACATTTTTATAAATTACAAACAGAAATGCTGATTCGTGGTTTCTCTCCTGGTCATGAAGTACCCTCATGTAAAATGCCTCTATAGGAATTTCAGAGCACGACTGATCGGACATTTTATAAAAATCGAAAATACCCATTGAAATGTGTATTTCCACATCTGTTATAATAATGGTTAGTTCTATATTTCCTACTGGAAATTTCCTGGCTAATATCTTTAGCAGCTTGGAAATGCGTTCTCCATAATCAGATTATGCCTTAGACCACAATAAGTCATGTTCCCGTTTAATATCGTGAAATATAAAATAATGAAATAGCTTAATATCATCAAATGAGCGCTGGATGGTATTTTCGCTTTGGCCATCCATATGGAAAGTGAGACAGATTTATGCATCATGACGTCATTTACATTGGAATCCTTTATACCTTCCCAAAGCCAAATAACAAACGAAAGCTGGGTTCGCTGAGACATAAATTTGAACCATATCGGTAATACCTATCAGCATCATTTAGACAGGCTTTCGTATCTGCCTTGCTGTTTTCCCGGTTGAGCGTGAAATTCGTGTCTATGGCGTTCGGAATTGGGATACTCCGGTAATTAGTGATTTTGAGAATATTATTTGAAGGGATTTTCGTCTGCGAGTGGAAATGTTGGTGGATTCCGCTACGTAGATTTCATTGTGACAAACTGCTGTCAGTCTCTCGATATATATTCATAGTATTCATGTCTTTTATGATTCATTTATACTGAAATTAACGGTTGTTGTTAGTTTTCGTAAAACATTCTCAATGGACAATCAAAGCCAAGTATACCTGCCTAGTGCAGGCCCCCCAAAAAATAAGAATGAAAATTTAAGAGCCGGGAACTTTAGCAGGGTGAGAATTCCAGAGTGTAACAACAGAAGGGGTGGAGGGGGAGAATTGAATGTAGGAAGTAGTGGCTTGACGAGTGTAACACGATAGTCTGTCCTAGGTGTTGATGGACCAGTGATTAAGATAGTGAAGAGACAAGAGACAATGGTTAGAAACGAAACAATAGAGAGGAAAAGATAATGGAGGGAAAGAAGCTGTGATACAAAGAGATCAGAAATCACGTTTATGAATGGAGGTGGTCAGGAAGACTCCTCAATATTCTGTGAGTTAAATGTCTTTAAAAGTTGAGCCAGTGGGCCCAATGTGCGTATTCAGAATTGGTGTACCCTAAGAAATATAGAATTGGTGTACCCTAAGAAATATGGAATTGGTGTACCCTAAGAAATATAGAATTTGTGTAGCCTAAGAAATATAGAATTGGTGCACCCTAAGAAATGTGGTTGGTGTACCCTAAGAAATATAGAATTTGTGTACCCTAAGAAATATAGAATTTGTGTACCCTAAGAAATATAGAATTGGTGCACCCTAAGAAATGTGGAATTGGTGTACCCTAAGAAATATGGAATTGGTGTACTCTAAGGAATATAGAATTGGTGTACCCTAAGAAACATGGAATTGGTGTACCCTAAGGAATATAGAATTGGTGTACCCTAAGAAATATAGAATTGGTGTACCCTACGAAATATAGACTTGGTGTACCCTAAGAAATATAGAATTGGTGCACCATAAGAAATATAGAATTTGTGTACCCTAAGAATTATAGAATTGGTGTACCCTAAGAAATATGTCTGTCGTCTAAACAAATTATTGTCTATTTTTTTTTATTTTCCATGCAGTGGTAAGTAACAAAGCTAAATACGAGAAAGACGTAAATTCATATTTTGGAAATTGAGGCTGAATCGACTTTCATTCACGGGCATTTAGCTCCAAAGACCAGGTTGTTGGCCTAAGCTAAGTCAGCATAACCGTATTCAAATTTAGATCAGCCTCAGACGGTTTGAGAGTTTACTGATGATTACCATAGTAAATCTCTTTTATCCTTTATGCAGTCAAGAGTTGACTTTGGATTATCATAATGAATTTCTTTTATCCTTTATGCAGTAATCCTGATTACTTATTAACAGGTCTTTTACTGTAAACCTTTTGATAGGACTTTTTTCTTGACAATTAGGTTTGAGCGATAGCATAAAACTTAAATAAGCAGTAAGCATACATGACTCTTGTACACAAACATCTATAAATAGAAACAAAATCAAAGGTGAGGTTTTAATTTAATGATTGCGTTTTTAAGGTGGTCTGTTTCTTGCCTTATTGAAAGCATCTTTGGAAAAGCGAAAGACTGAATTTCGAAAACTTAGTAGCCAATAGATATGTCTTAGTTTCTCGTCTATAAAATATTTTCTTCGTCCGTGTGTATAGATAGCCAATAGGTATGTCTTATTTTCTCATCTATAAAATATTTTCTTCGGCCGTGTGTATAGATAATAATAAACAGGCGAGGTACTGCAATGATTCAAGACCTCAGACATCGTGTCAAGCCTCTTCAGTGTCACAATTTAACACATTTGTACAGAGCTCTATAGCCTTTACATAATATAGGTCTGTTATAAAAGAAGTTTTTAACCTCTGAGGAATCTGGATAAGTGTGTCCAGGTTTGTTAAGTGATTTGTAGAAAAATGCCGTCTTTTCATACTCCAGAACTTGAAGTTGCAAAGCAGTTAAATTTCTTGACAGTTTCTATTAATTGTGTTTCTTTTCATAACCTGAAACTTGGAATTTCTTGACGTTTTATATTGATTTTGTTTTGTATTTTTATTTTTTGTTGTAGAGCAGGGCCGTCCAAGTTGTTTTGTCTGAGGGCCACTCTTGAAAAAAACAGAAAGTCATTCGGGCCATCTGTGTGTATGTATGCATATGTGTATATATATTGTATATATGTGTATATACAAAATCCACGAAGGAAAGAGAAACAACGGAATGCTTCACTCCATTGTTTCTCTTTCCTTCGTGGATTTTGTCTTTATTTATATATTCATCGCGTTCCATATTTTCGTGATTCAGTTATACATGTGTATATATATGTGTATATATATATATATGTATATATATATATATATATATATATATATATATATATATATATATATATATATATATATATATATATATATATATATGTGTGTGTGTGTGTGTGTGTGTGTATATTACTCAGCATTTAGGAATAAGAAATTTTTATTATATAAAAAAGAGAAATATACTTTTACTTATATTTCTTTAGCGGGCCACTTCCAAAATCAAACGGGCCACTTTTGGCCCACGGGCATGTGGGGGCGGATAAAAGAAAACTGCAATTTTAGGTTATTTGTTTGTCTGCTTTTAAATGGTTACGCATTCTGTTTTACCATATATTAAGGATGTAACGAGAGAGAGAGAGAGAGAGAGAGAGAGAGAGAGAGAGAGAGAGAGAGAGAGAGAAGAAAGATGGTCGCGCCAGCCCTCCGCTCCATCTAGAGACGGTTCAAAAGCGATTCCTCCTTTCATCTCGCATCATCCTTCATAAGGAACTCCCCGTCTCTCACATCAGGCATGACTCTGGTCGAAGAATTGCGTTACGAACGAAAAAGAGTAAAAAAAAAAAAAAAAAACTGTTCTCTTTTATGAAGAAGAAAATTGGTCCCTTGGGCGGCTTCATACAGACATTAAAAGCCTTTTAAAGAAGACGATGGAACCTGTTGACCTCTTGACATAACATTATCGACGTCGGCTTGGAAATTTCGCTCGCTGATGTTGACTGCTTCTGAGAGGCAGTTGATAGGGATCGTAACAAGCTATGGTCTTGGGCTTTTGGGTACCCTGCTGCTTATTTCTTGGTACGTAGAAGGGTCATTCAAATAACAAAATAATGAGGAGTTAAAATGTCTGATGAGACCCACTTTTTGGTACGTAGAAGGGTTAATCAAATAACAAAATAATGAGAAGTTAAAATGTCTGATTAGACCCACTTTTAGATCTACAACTTTATTTTTATCGAAATAACAAAATAGTTAGGAGTGAAAGTGTATAAGTTTACCTAGATTTGGATCAACAACCTATTACAGAATATATTTTGGTTTTCTCTCGTCAACTGTAGGCCTATGCGTAATTAACCTGATGTGGGATGTATTTGTTTTGAAGGCCAGAAGTGATTTCTGCTTTTAAAATGAAATACTATTTTGTAATAAAACTCTTCCATTAACTAAAACAATCATTCAACAGTACAACACGCGCCAGCAACCCTTATGAACAGAAAATTTCACCTCTGTTGGAAATAAACAGAAATTTTCACCTTTGTTGTGAATAAACAGAAAATTTCATGTTGTGACTAAACAAAAATTTTCACCTTTGTTGGGAATAAACAGAAAATTTCACCTCTGTTAGGAGTAAACAGAAAATTTCACCTCTGTTGGGAATAAACAGAAATGTTCACCTCTGTTGGGAATAAACAGAAAATTTCACCTCTGTTGGGAATAAACAGAAATGTTCACCTCTGTTGGGAATAAACAGAAAATTTCACCCCTGTTGGGAATAAACAGAAATTTTCACCTCTGTTGGGAATAAGCAGAAATTTTCACCTCTGTTGGAAATAAACAGAAATTTTCACCTCTGTTGGGAATATACAGAAAATTTCACCGCTGTTGAGAATAAACAGAAAATTTCACTTTTATTGGGAATAAACAGAAAATTTAACCTCTGTTGGGAATAAACAGAAATTTTCACCTCTGTTGAGAATAAACAGAAAATTTCACCTCTATGGGGATTAAACAGGAAATTTCACCTCTGTTGGGAATAAACAGAGAATCTCACTTTTGTTGGGAATAAACAGTAAATCTCACCTCTGTTAGGAGTAAACAGAAAATTTCACCTCTGTTGGGAATAAACAGAAATTTTCACCTCTGTTGGGAATAAACAGAAATTTTCACCTCTGTTGGGAATAAACAGAAATTTTCACCCAGTTGGGAATATACAGAAAATTTCACCTCTGTTGGGAATAAACAGAAAATTTCACCTCTGTTGGGAATAAACAGAAAATTTCACCTCTGTTGGAAATAAACAGAAAATTTCACCTCTGTTGGGAATAAACAGAAAATCTCACCTCTGTTGGGAATTATAGGAATGCAATGAAGAACCGCCATTACTTCCCTTCAAATGTAAATTAACGCAATTCGTCAACGTCCAGAAATGTCGGTACCTTTGTACCCGTCTCGTACGTCGCTGATGTTGCCAGATGGAGATCACGACAAAAATGCTATAGGATGAGATTGAAATTCTCTTTTTTTTCTTCTTCTTCTTTTTTTAGCCAACGCGAGGGGAAACGAACCCCGGTGAAATGAAATAACAGCTGCGTAAAAATAAAGATGGAGGGCGGGATTATGATTTTGTTATCAAAATTCTATAATAATAAAATCCGAGTGGATCTTGTTTTTCCTTCACCGGGTGACAGTAGGGGAGACATGACACAGCCACCCACCCACCCCCTGCAGACTAGTTTGTCTTCCCCGGGTGAGGGAGGGGTAGGTATGGTAACGGGAGGGTAGGGGAGACATCGGCCCTCCTCCTGCAAACCTGTTTGTCCTCCCCGGTTGGGGGCGGGGCTGGTAGAGGATTGGGAGGGTAGGGGAGACTTTGTAAATGAATACATTTATTATGATACATATTTGTATTAATGATTTATTTAGTATTGTTATGCAAGTATTTGATTTCGTTAAGACGTTCTCACTCTCTGGCTCTCTCAAGCGAGGAATTAGCGTTCGATCCCCAAGCCAGCCGAGGTGTGTTCCTTGAGGATCTTGTACACTTCTATTGGCTTTAGCAGAGGGGAAAATGAACAGGTGTGTGTGATCATCAGTGCGTCTGAATATATATATCATCATATCACAGTATACACGTAAAAAGAAAAATATGAATAAATAAATAAAATAAAACATATATGTATATGTATGTGTGTACAATATAAAGATATATATATATATATATATATATATATATATATATATATATATATATATATATATATATATATACACACGGAGATAAGTAGATAGATAGTCAAGCAATATCGATAAACAATTCCTGCATTAGTACGACATAATGAACCGAAAAAGAAATAAAAACTAAAATCTAAAGAAGAGTAAGTATCAACTCCGTCAGAAAACAAGAGTTGTGACACAGAATTGAGCTCCATGGCTTTTCCCAAAAGCTCCCTGCCTGCCTGCCTGCCTCCATCTCTTAACAAGAGATTTTACGACGGAACAATTAAATAAAAGCGTGAATTTCCGTAGCCGTCTCGACGTGGTTCGTACCCAAGCAACGTCCTCCTCCCTCGCACCTCGAAGTTTTTTCTGTTTCTCCTCGTAATTTCTGCCGGAATAACGAAGAGAAGGAAGTCTTTTGTTTTTGTCATGTCGTCTTCCTTCGCCATTCTTTGTAGAATTTAGCCAGTTTTTAATCTTTGCACCCCGATGGCTGTCTCGGTTGAATCCCTTCTCATGATGATGGCGGGGAAATAGGTGAGGTTTTTTCTCATTCCCGGAAAAAATGGACTGTTTTTTTTGGCGTTATACATCAAGGAATAAACAGAAGTCCAATTTTTATTATCAATGACGGTCTCGAAATATACTCACTGGTTTTTTTATTTTGATAATTGCAAGGAAATGTAGTAAATGTTGATTTTTTTCTAGTATACCGTCCAGGTAATATACTAAAGTTTAAAGGTTTTTCTCGTAGTTCCGAAGATGGAGTCCACGAAACATTTTCTCAAAGTAATGGCAAGAAAATGTTCGAAGGGTGCCTTTTTTTCCCCTCGAGCCTCAGAATTGCGAAGTAAGAAAATCTCATCAGTTGTTGCCAAGTTTTGTCGTGGTTTGGAAGGAAGGAAGTATTAACCTTTGTGATAACTCATTTCATTGAGAGAGAGAGAGAGAGAGAGAGAGAGAGAGAGAGAGAGAGAGAGAGAGAGAGGGGTGGGGCGGTTATGGTAGTATTATGCCCCGCACATGAGATGCGTGGTTGAGGTCTTGGATTTTCAGATTAATATTTTTTATTATAGGACCAATATTTACAAATTCACCCCCAAAAATGTTGCTGAATACACGCGACAAACCAATAAAAATATGGCATTGTTAAATAATGATTTCAGATTGATTTTAGAAATTTGATATTTTAAAGACAAGAGCCGTAATTTAATTGAAAAATAAAAGGAAACTGGTTCTCGCTGATTGAAAGTAGAAGATGAAACCAACGTGATGAAATTCATTAAAGCATCTAAAAAAAAAAAGATGGAAAAAAATAGAACTTGCTTTTCCCCTACTTGTTCCTTTGCCAATGGAAAGCTTACAGTAATGAAAATGTATTTAATAGTGAATTTTGAGTTTTATTTCATTAATGTGTGAGAGAGAGAGAGAGTGAGAGAGAGACAGACAGACAGACAGACAGAGAGGCTGCGGGAGTAGATCTTATATAAATGAAAATACATTTAATAGTGATTTTCAGTTTTATTTCATTAGTGTGTGGTTGTGTGTGTATGAGAGAGAGAGAGAGAGAGAGAGAGAGAGAGAGAGAGAGAGAGAGAGAGAGAGAGAGAGAGGCTGCAGGAGTAGATCTTATGTTAATGAAAATACATTTACTAGTGAATTTTCAGTTTTATTTCATTATTGTTTGTTTGTGTGTGTGTGTGTGTGTATAAGAGAGAGAGAGAGAGAGAGAAAGAGAGAGAGAGAGGCTGTAGGAGTAGATCTTATATTAATGAAATTATACATTTAAAAGTGAATTTTCAGTTTTGTTTCATTAATGTTTGTTTGTGTGTGTGTGTGTAGAGAGAGAGAGAGAGAGAGAGAGAGAGAGGCTGCAGGAGTAAGAGATGGCGACTAGTCTCCCCCAAAATCATTAGTGCACACTTGTGTTTTAAAAACCACATTAATTTCTTCCAGACAGAGAAGTTTTAAACAACGTTTATCTCTTAACTTGATTATCCACTTTGCCTCGTAGAGCCTTTTTCGTCCTGTAAGAAATTTCCTTCAAGAATTTATGACTCTTATTTAATTTTAATCATGGTGGATTAAGATGATTGAATTTGGAAGTTTCCAGCAGAGGAAACGCTAATAATTGATTAGTCTGAATTAGTTGATAGTTGCTCTTCTTCATTAGTGCGCCTTATTTTTAAGACAGTAACAACTGATAATTATTTTTTCCATTATGTAAGGAATTGAGATTGCACTTTCTTTTACTGCGACAGTAACAGTTGATAGTTACTTTTTCTGCTAAACTCTCTCTCTCTCTCTCTCTCTCTCTCTCTCTCTCTCTCTCTCTCTCTCTCTCTTAAGTGCACTTTATTTTACTGTGATAGTAACAATTGATAATTACTTTTTCCATTATGATAAACTTAAGGAATTGAGAAGTGAGAAGTCTTCTCTCTCTCTCTCTCTCTCTCTCTCTCTCTCTCTCTCTCTCTCTCTCTCTCTCTCTCTCTCAAAGTTACTTTCTTTTACTGTGACAGTCTGGAAGGTACCAAGTGAGGAATCGCTAATAATGGATCAGTCAGTTATTTGCTTGTTACTCTCTCTCTCTCTCTCTCTCTCTCTCTCTCTCTCTCTCTCTCTCTCTCTCAAGGGCGCTTTCTTTTACTGTGACAGTCAACGCCTGGATCGATATAGACAAAGATAGCATCCTCCCGCTAGCCTGTGATACTTCCCTCCTCCTTTTGCGTCCAGATTTCTCGCCGGGAGAAAGGGTGGAGAAGTCACGGAAAGAATAAAGCAGGATATATATTTTTTTTTCCATCGGCAATACTTTGAATCGTCTTTAGGAAGGATTATTCTCAATTGCCTGACGCGTCTCGATGGCTTTGTTACAACCGTTTTACTCGAAACGATGAGCTGAAAAATGTGTAACTAAGTTTCAGACATTTTGCGGGGTATTGGTGAAAATTTGGAGACTCAGATCCTCTCTCTCTCTCTCTCTCTCTCTCTCTCTCTCTCTCTCTCTCTCTCTCTCTCTCTCTCTCTCTCTCAGAAAAAGAAGAAGAAGAAAAATTATATCATTATATATCCTCTTAGATCTTCCATGAATTTCTTGAGAGGTTATTTTGATTTTTCCTGAATCAGTTTAATTTGTATGTAAATTTTTATAAACCAAGGCCACTTACGTCAGTGGAACACTTACGTCAGTATATATATATATATATATATATATATATATATATATATATATATATATATATATATATATATATATATATACATAAACATATATATATAATGGAACATATATATATGAATATATATATATATATATATATATATATATATATATATATATATATATATATATATATATATATATATATATATATATATATATATATATATATATATATATATATATATATATATATATATATATATAATCTCGTTCGACCAAGAATTCGGTACCAGTCAGTTTTATAGAAGCGCACCTTTAACTCTTTGGAAAACTTTAGAGTATACGAAAGCAAGCAAAGAACACTTCAAGAAACTCACTTCCACTGACTTAACCAAATACATCCCTGCTCAAAAATATTACCCCCAATCGAATATAACACTAGATAGCAATATCAGGAAATCAACAGGACATCAAGAGTAGGCAAGTGATTCACTATTAATTCAAAATACAGTTTTAAATCGAAATATAAAAAAACAAAAATGGTAACGGATAACTAGGAAGAAGAGTCCGTTTACTTTTTTTTTTTTTTTTTTAAATTCGAAGTGGGTCGGTGGAAACTCAAGTCACTTCTGGTTTGGTCCATTGTTTTCGTGTGTGTGTGTGTGTGTGTCTGTTTCCTCTTCCTCTCCGTCTCTTGTTTTTTATGGCTTTTCTGAGCATTCAGTGTGGAGCTCAAGGTCCACTTTAAGAGGGGACTTGAATGCTGTTCTTAGGGTAGGTCAGCAAAGCTTAAGAAACGGGACGGAAGCAAGCTGTGCGAACGCTTCCATTCTGTATTATTATTATTATTATTATTATTATTATTATTATTATTATTATTATTATTATTATTATTATTTAAGAAATTCACAATCCCTTGAAAAACATCTTGTCGTTTTTTATTACGAAAATATTATTATTATTATTATTATTATTATTATTATTATTATTATTATTATTATTATTATTATTATTATTATTATTATTGTTGTTGTTGTTGTTGTTGTTAAGAAATTCACAGTCTCGTGAAAAACATGGATTTTTATTACAAAAATATTTATTATTATTATTATTATTATTATTATTATTATTATTATTATTATTATTATTATTATTATTATTATTGCTGAGAAATTCACAATCTCGTGAAAAAAATCTTGTGGATTTTTATTACAAAATTATTATTATTATTATTATTATTATTATTATTATTATTATTATTATTATTATTATTATTATTGCTAAGAAATTAACAAATCTCGTGAAAAACATCTTGTGGATTTTTATCACAAAAATATTATTATTATTATTATTATTATTATTATTATTATTATTATTATTATTATTATTATTATTATTATATCGTAATTAGTGTAGTGCTAAGTGAGATCCATAATAATTAAGTTGCCAGAATCTATAAAAATATCTACTGAGAGCTAAGGTAGAGGGTTTAGGAATTTCTACAATACTAATGAAGGCTGCAACATGACTAGCAACGAAGGAACGCCACAAATAACGACCAGTAAAACTTTAAAAATAGTAAATTAGTGTTACTTTTGCTCTGGGTAAAAATATTGACAGACTACACAGTAGTTTCGGTCAAGTAACGCTTTCAGAGTAAGCGTCCCAACTGTCTTACATTCTTTTATTGATCCATTGGAAGATAGTATTTCTGTTTATTTGTTTGCCAACATGATTTATTTGATGCATTACAACTGTATCGTTAAAGTCTATTTTTTTATTTGCATTTAATACATGATACTAAATAATTGTAGTAGGTGTTTCAAAAACTCATTGTTAAATATCCCAGTTTAACATTATGATTCTTTGTGTTATTAACAATGTCATTGCTATGAAAACGCAAGTCATTATCAAGATCATTGTTGATTATGCCTCGCTTGTAATTGTATGAAAATGCAAGTCATTATCAAGATCATTGTTGATTATGCGTCGCTTGCAATTGTATGAAAACGCAAGTCATTATCAAGATCATTGTTGTTTATGCCTCGCTTTATGAAAACGCAAGGTCATTGTTCATTGTTGTTTATGTAATTGTATGAAAATGCAAGTCATTATCAAGATCTTGTACTGCTTCTTTTGTCATTATAATTGTTGTTTACTTGTAAACAATTTTAAAATTTTGATGACTTTTGAAGATTTTGATAATTGAAAACAGTGTGTTACTGTAGAGTGAAGACAGTGTGCTAATTATTAAAACTACGCGAATAAAACAGCAAGTGAACAGAAAGCAAGTGTGAAAATATCCTCGTGTTCAATATTATTCCATACGTACGAGTATTCATTCATAAATGTGAGGATTGTTAAATCTATGCGGTCGAGACCTCATGCAAAATGGCCAAATGAATGAGACAACTTCGCGTTTTACCAAATGAATGAGACGACATCGTGTTTTAATCAGGAAAGGGTGAGAAGTAGTTCCCGAACAGCGTAAAATTGCATTCCCAGACACTAGTGAAACGCAGCCGAGGTCAAGATAAACTCTCTCTTAAGTAAATGCAGGATATTAACCGTACTAACGTTTTCACCCAAGGAAAAGTATCAAATGTATTGCTTCGTCTAACGAAGCTCGGATAAATTGGGGACCTCTCGCCTTTACGCCTCGTGAATATTAAAATTGGTTCTGTTATTGTTGAATATAGCCAACCCAAAATTTAATAATATTCAAGCTTCGAAATTGTTTGGAGTCGAGGTAACGAGTTACGTTGAATTCCTCTCTCTCGAAATTTGCTCTTAACCTGTTGATTATTGTGATTCAGTTTGGGTAATATTGTCCCGCTCCCAGGCTCAGTAAACGTAACGTTAATAAGGGCTTTGATGTTCTCGCTTTTGTGATTTTGCTGTTAAATCCCTTGCGCGTTTAGTATATTTTCATTGACTTTTCCATTTATGTTGTGTGGGAGAATTATTGTACTCTTTACGTGGCAAGGAAGTACCAATCAAAACCCATTCTTAAGGTAGTCTTTATCTAGAAAAAAATATATATATATATATATATATATATATATATATATATATATATATATATATATATATATATATATATATATATATATGTGTGTGTGTGTGTGTGTGTATTACGAAGTCTGCTGAAGGAAATTGATGTGATTCCCACAACACCCTTTTGGGTACCATCATCGAAGCCTGTAGAATACAGAATGTTTCTGGACAATGACTGACGCGAGTCATTTCCTGTGCGCCCCTTTTTCCTGAAGTTATTTGGAAAATTTCATAAGTATTCCTGTGACCCCTGACAAAAGATCTCAATAAGTTGGTATTCATATTGACGAGAAGGGAATGCTCTATATGTCATGCGGTCTTTCTCACGATGTTATTAAATTCCTGAATAAAATCCAGGGCGCGCGGTTTTTATCGATGATATTACGCGCGAAACGAGAAATTGGTCTAATATGGAAAGCAAACATAACCCATTTTCATTGGTCTAATATGGAAAGCAAACATGACCCATTTTCATTGGTCAATATGGAAAGCAGATATAACCCATTTTCATTGGTCTAATATGGAAAGCAAACATAACCCATTTTCGTTGGTCTGATATTGAAAGCAAACGCACCCCATTTTCTTTTTCTTGCCATAAAAAGAAAACGGGTTGCATACGTAGATTCCATCCGCGTAATTACGTCTATCGTGGCGTATTGTCAGAGGCTTCATTAACGTTATCATTATTAAAAACATAAAAATGCCATCCTCTAATAAAGTATGGCGTAACTATTTCATTTCAGCCGTATTTGCGGCATTGTCGACGGACCTGTGATAAAATTCCAGGTTCATTAGTCATCAGATCGTTACCTTTTTATATGCTAATAAAGGTCCTCCCTTCCTATTATGAGGCTGAGTAATGAACCCCGTCCGCGGTCAAAAAAGAAAAGAATGCCCTCCCATATTTCAATACATAGACATTTTTTGCATAATAAATGAAGTGCTGATGTTGGAATCTAATGAATCAAATGGAAATCCAAGCTCCATATATTTAGTTTCGCTCTCTCTCTCTCTCTCTCTCTCTCTCTCTCTCTCTCTCTCTCTCTCTCTCTCTCTCTCTCAAACACACACACACACACAAACACTTGTTGTTAGAGTAAGGATAATAATTATGATTATGATAGGCTCAAATCTCCTCGGTTATCTAATATATACCTCTGTACTTTTTAAGAAGAAAGACATAATCACATGACTAATTTTGACTGGCTCTTGAGGCATAATTACCTCGAATATTGTCTGTTGTATCTTCCATTCTGCACCGAGGCTTTTTTTTTTAATTTAATTTCATTGATGGGAATCATATATTTTCCGTTAGCTTAGCTGCAAATGACTCTTTATTTCAGTCATCGAATTGTTACATTCTCGGATCCTAGCACCTTCCCCAATCAGGAGACCTCTTTCGTAAATCGCCCTTTTTGCTCTCTTACCTACGAAGGGCCTTTTTTTTTTTTTGCTTTATTTTCTTTTTATTCTTTAGGCATTGCCAGCCGTACCTTTCGCCGTCTTGTGAAAAACGAATTTGCATTTTTAATATAACTTTCGTGCAAATTCACGATCGCCAACGCCATTTGCCTCCGTAGGGGGCTAGTGCCGTCAGTGCACCTCATGCGGTACACTGTAGGCATGACTTAAGTTTTGCAGCGTGCCTTCGGCCCCCAGCTCCAACCCCTTTCATTTCTTTTACTGTACCTCCGTTCTTATTCTCTTTCTTCCACCTTTCCACCCTCTCCTGACAGTTGATTCATAGTGCAACTGGAGGTTTTCCTCCTCTTACACCTGTCAAACCTTCTTACCGTCAATTCCGTTTCAGCGCTGAATGACCTCATAGGTCCCAGCGCTTGGCCTTTGGCCTAAACTCTACATTCAGTTCAGCTGAGTTCCAACGCCATTTGGGTCATAACGAATAAAAGAGGATAATTGTCCTGGTATTCTGACAACAGAGGCGCCGCCGTCTGCAAATATTTACATTAGTGAAGACGTGAATGACCGAACTGTTTCTCCTTTTCGTATTTAAACACACTGCTTCACGGAGAATGGAAAGATGCCGGGGTTGTGGGAAATTTTTCATATTTTCCCAGCAAACCTCACGGTCGCATAGGTTATTGTCGCCCTGTGTTGATTACCTTCACCCAATAAAGGCGATCGGCTCCCAGTGTTTATCCCATTGCCTTGAAACAATATTATATCGAGAAGACTATCTCGCTCTATTGACTCTTCCCATCCAAGGACCACGTGACTTGGTTCATGCTGGTTTCTCTCCATTATTACGTTTTTAGTTTCATAAAGCTTTGTTTTTCGACGTCTTCAAAAAACAAATGAAAGATTTTAAAAACTTATAAGAAAATCAAATATCAAAAGGCGTGAATAAATTAAACAAGTAAAAAATGCGCCGAAGTTTTCTCCAGCGCTATCGAGTTTTCTGGACATCGGATAATGCTATATGAAACTTTCAACCACGTTCTATGAAACTCTTAGCCGAGGCCCATGAAACTCAGCCACGGTCCGGTGGTGGCCTGTGTTGTTGGTGCCTATAGCGCTGCCAGAAGTACGATCCATGGGTAACTTTAACCTTAAATAAATAAAAAAAAAACATACCAATTTGCAACCCTCTAGCCTCAGTAGTTTTATAAGATCTGAGAGCGGACAGAAAAAATGTGTACAGAAAAAAGTGCAGACAGAATAAAGTGCGAACGGACAGACAAAGCCGGCACAATAGTTTAATTTTCAGAATACTAAAAATTGAGTTCTTGATGAAAAGAAAAGCATAAAGCATCTTAAGCTGATTCAGGAAAGAACTTAAATATTCGTGAATAGGGAAGGGAATAGGAAAAGCAGTTTATAGCTTTTTAGCTATAATCCACAGCATGAGATAGAGAGACATCTTTGAGGATTATAGTACACAACAATCGGAGGCACATTATCCGAGTTCCCGTGATTACGTCCTCGACCGGTTTCCTCGTCCGAATTAACTATCGACGAAATGCAACAAGGGTTGTTGATGGAGGGCCACCAAGGAGCTTGTTGCCATTTGCATAGAGATAAGTAAAGAGACGGGGAGAGATAGAGAGGTGGGTGGGTGGAGGGTGGGAGGGAGAAAGGATGACAAAGAGGGATGGCCGCTTGTAGGATTATGTTATTAGCTGAATTCAGTGAAGTTCGATGGAAGTGTTGATATGAATTTCGGGGCCTGATTTGGTGTTTACTTCAAAATCATATATAAGGTTTCTTCTTTCCGAATTTAGCTCTTATTTATAAATTCTTAAAAAAAAAATAAAATCTGGTATGAGTTACTTAGGTCCATATGATCTTTATGCTGTTTATTGCCTTTTTTCACCCTGTATTTTGTGACGACAAAATCACGATGGTGATATATCGTGAAACTTTCATTGTCTCGGTATGGATTTTCTTGGAATATATAAAACCTTTTATGTCAATATATGTAAGAAGGATTTTAAGCAATTTACATTAAGAACATAGACGAATGCTATATCCCCAATCGTTGTTCAATCCCCAGCGATTCGGTAAATAAGGTTTATCTGACTGACATTGTATTTCATTCGCCCAGCCGGCAGGTAAATAAGGGTGTTTTGAGTTGCATCTACAGTATGTGTCATTCCCAAACCTCTGGGTGAATTATTAAGGCTATAGTGTTTCTGTGATCGTCCAAATGATTTTGATAAGATTTATATGATTTAGAACTCACCCACCACTCATGGTATTAATACTTGTCGTGTGGACTTATCCTCAACCATTTTTTAGTATATTCGTCAGATAGTGTATATTATCTATTAATTCACTGTCATCTACTGTTATGTAACAATATTACTGTAATGCTCGTCTCGGCGTATTGTCCTTCCATTAGCTTGTCGATCTCTAACGGATAAGCTGAATTGATTCTGCTGGACGAGATGCTCACATGATCAGCCTTGTCTGGCTAATGGTTGGATGAAAAACCACTCAGAAAGTAAATCAATTTAGACTTTGATGGTAACGTAAGCTATGACAGGAGCCTTAAGTCCACCAGCACTAATTTTTTAAAAATTTTGAACCATGCATAATGAGCAAAAAAAAAAAAGAGCTCGTACTCCATTCATTCATGCTTTTGGAATAACTCTGCTAAGTCATGTGACTTTTATCTAAAAATTTGACACCCATTTGTTTGACTTAAGCTTTTCTCCCTCTCTTTTGAGAATGAATCTATATGAACCAGCCCGCTGAAAGTTGAGAGAAATGTGACTTAAAGAAACGCCTTGAGGCACAGTCATATCTCATCATAAACAAGCGAATAGATATGAATGCTTCCCGTAGGGGGTTAGTGGCGTCAGTGCACCTCATGCGGTGCACTGTAGGCATTACTTAAGGTTCTTTGCAGCGTCCCTTCGGCTCCTAGCTACAACCCCTTTCGTTCCTTTTACTGTACCCCTTTCATATTCTCTTTCTTCCATCTTGCTATCCACCTTCTCCTAACAGTTGATTCATAGTGCAACTGCGAGGTTTTCCTACACCTTTCAAACCTTTTACTGTCAATTTCCTTTCCAGCGCTGAATGACCTCATTGGTCCCAGTGTTTGGCCTTTGGCTTAAATTCTATATTCAATTCGATATGAATGCTAATAAGTCATCCTATACCACTATAACGGCTACTGAAAAATAAAGGACAATCATTAAATCAGAATGGTAGTAGTTTTTCGTTAAACAAAGATGTTTTAGGAAGTAAATAAAAAAATGGTATAAAGAGGATATTGTCAGGTAATCTAATAGTAAACAAGGGATTTGAAAGCAACGAAAGCAAACATGTTAAACTGAGCTTAACGGGAAAATTGCCTAATGAATTAAAACATTCACCAGTAACTTCCCCTTACGATAATTTTATTAAAACTCTATTTTGCATCTGCAGTTAATCCAGTTTAATCACACTCGAATAGTGCAAATTTTAGCGAAGAATAAATGATTAGCAACATTTCATATGTGCGGAGAAAAGTTAGTTAATCTAACATTTTATGTGTGCGAAGGAAAGTTGGTTAAATCTAACATTTCATATGCGCGGAGAAAAATTATTTAATTTAACATTTCATGTGTGCGAAGGAAAGGTGGTTAAATCTAACATTTCATGTGTGCAAAGGAAAGTTGGTTAAATCTAACATTTCATATGTGTGAAGAAAAGTTGGTTAAATATAACATTTCATATGTGCGAAGGAAAGTTGCTTAAGTCTAGCCTTGAACAAGACCAAAATAACCTTTCCTACGCATCTTTTGCGAGCCGAGTTTCTGCCCATTACCTGCGCTTTAACTACCATTCTTTTGTTTATTCTCTAAAAAAAAGAAATATATATCCTTATATGCTTTATTTAAAGGGTGTAATGATGGAATGATTTCTACAAGTAATAGACGCCACGTTTAAACTCTCTCTCTCTCTCTCTCTCTCTCTCTCTCTCTCTCTCTCTCTCTCATTGGCAGGATGAGTGTATCTTGTTCCAAGCTTTGGGACGGCATGCAAAGTCTCTGAGGCCAGGACTTTCTGTCCTCACCTTTTCATGTATTACAGACATTAAATTTAGACTTGCAACTCGACCACGTTTTAATTAACTGTTATTATTGACAGTATGAATAAATGCATTCTTAATGTATGAAGTATGTTTATGTCTGAGATAGACAAAGATTGTGATCGTATTACAGACAGTTCTGCCATTATTACTACTCTCTCTCTCTCTCTCTCTCTCTCTCTCTCTCTCTCTCTCTATATATATATATATATATATATATATATATATATATATATATATATATATATATATATGTATATATATATATATATATATATATATATATATATATATATATATATATATATATATATATACATAGTATATATATATATATATGTATATGTATATATATAAGCCTAGTATCAATAAGATTAGTAATTGTGAAGTATAATTGTGTGTGTGTATGAGAGAGAGAGAGAGAGAGAGAGAATAATATGCTATGGATATAACACTATCGCATCGAAATCCCGGAGGGATCATTTGCCCCAAAAAAAAAAAAAAAAACTGGAAGAAACCCTTCCTGGAATAATGAATCATAAAGCTTCGCGATAAGAAAATGGTTCCAATTTCTACTTCATATTTTTCACAACGAAGCGAAGGATTCGGATGATCCGCCCATCCCGATCCAGGCCCCCGCCAAACGACGTTGCCGTTGACACCTCAACAAAAAGTCTTTGAGGCCTCATCAATAAGCGGGATTTTCTTGGGAAAAATGGTCGAACTCGGCGGGAGAGTTTGTGTGAAAATTATTTCAGAGAGAGAGAGAGAGAGAGAGAGAGAGAGAGAGAGAGAGAGAGAGAGAGAGAGAGAGAGAGAGAGAGAGAATTCGTTTTTGAAGGCTGAACAATGGCAATACATTATCTGATATGAAGAGTACAAAGAGGCGTTGCATAAAACATTTTTCTTTTCCGGAAGTGCGAAGGTATTGTGTCTCATTGGCAGGGATTAGTAATCGCTCCCTCATACAGAAGTCATTGTTTCCTTATATTAATTTTCGTGCAACAAGACAGTCAACAGGCAGTGAACTTCATATTTGTCACAAATGCTTAAACAAGAAATGCAGAGCAACATAATATAATTGCTATATTTGCGATGCAGTAACAAAATAACCTAAATATTGCCATCATACATTCACAATACAGGTACAATAGTTGCCTTGATAAGTAAGGTGAGTGTTGATCATGATAAATAATGGTCTTTTCAAATTTTACCATCGGAAAGGAGTCTCCTTAAGAGGGTATACTTTATCGTCAAAATAAAGATGCTATACTTCTTTAGGATAAAATATCTCTCTCTCTCTCTCTCTCTCTCTCTCTCTCTCTCTCTCTCTCTCTCTCTCTCTCTCTCTGTAAAGCATCAGTACCTCATCTGGTCTCTATCTCCTCAATGAGTATGATCACAGAAGTGGAATACCATCTACCCTTATATTGCTTTTCATCGTTCTAAGTCTCCACATTAATCTGGGCCAGATTACAAACCGCGAGCTTTGGGGACCTGAGGCGGAATGGGTTTCATTCGACAGGTAAAGCCAACCTGTAATTGATTTACCTGACTGTTTTACAGAGCCTTCCATGAATGTTGATTTTACAGCTCCGTTTTGGGGGGGATGCTTTCGTCATTCCGTTTCCGTGTTTTGGAATGTTTGAATTGGTCGTGGGTTTCATTCCTGCAGTGTCCACAGGCTTTGGTTAACGACTCGTCTCACCAGCGAGAGACCAGAGTTCGATCCCATAGAGGGAAACCCCTTTGGGGGAGTTGTTTGAAAAATTCCCATTTGGTTTCTGTTTACCTGGGCAGCGAGTTTGTCCGGTGGTCAGTCAACCGTGGTAGGTTGCAGGCGAGGTAGGGAAGGAAATCCCATCAAGTTGACATCTGGGTTTATATATATATATATATATATATATATATATATATATATATATATATATATATATATATATATATATAATTCATATATACACATATATATATATTATATTTTATATACTGTATATATATATATATTTATATATATACATATATATATAATATATTTATATACACATATATGTATATATATACATATACATATATATTTGCCTCCTAACCAAATAAAAATAGAAAAAAAGGTGCTGATTAGCACAAGCTTTTTAATACACCATACCAGCAGCTGACCGATCCCAGCATACAAAGTCATATTCAAGTATCCTA
Organism: Macrobrachium rosenbergii; assembly: GCF_040412425.1. Classification (NCBI taxonomy): domain Eukaryota; kingdom Metazoa; phylum Arthropoda; class Malacostraca; order Decapoda; family Palaemonidae; genus Macrobrachium; species Macrobrachium rosenbergii. The sequence goes on from NC_089754.1 coordinate 46,659,495, forward strand.
CACGTATCCCCTCGGTTCTTGGTTAAGAAGCTCCCTAATCAGACACTCCAGAAACATTTCATTTCCCGAAACCTTCTAGAGTTTTTCCATCCTTCAACTTCGAAGCAACTAATCCGTCAGATTCTGTTCGCGTATAAAAATCATTTCATCGCGATCTGGCTCATACTTTTGCCCCCCCGAGTTAAGGATGCAGACTGATTAAGTTCTGGAAAAAAATATCACGCTTCTCCTCATTTTTAAAAATATAAAAACGCACATGTGGTCCTTCAATAGATAAATATCTTCCAAGTAAATATAATTTCTTCATTTATAAGAGTTCAGTGTTTCCCAGAATGAATTATTATGAAAACACTAATTAGCAAAGTTTTTTTTTTTTCAAAGATATAAAATAAACATTCAGAAAAATTTTAGGAGCCAATCTCTCTCTCTCTCTCTCTCTCTCTCTCTCTCTCTCTCTCTCTCTCTCTCTCTCTCTCTCTCTCTCTCTTCATTAATATCCGATATTCATTTTGCCTCCAATTGAGCATAATTCTAATCCACCTTCTGACTCTGGGTAGCAGATGTTGCAGTGAGGTCTCGTAATTGCTGAGGAAGGGATTGAGTCTTATGAACCCGATATTAGATCGGAAGAATTCTATTAGGAATTTGGTGAGCTTCGTGTCGGAGATTTCCTCTCGCCCTCCTTCCTGCCTTTGTGAACCTCTGCCTGGAGTCCTGGTTCTCGAGTCGGATCTGCTTCGTTTTGGCGGCGTGACTTTGTCTTGGGGTGGTTAAATCCGGCGAGATTATCCCGTAATTTTTGGCTCATGAATGTGGAAGACATTGCAACAACCTTAGTCGTTTCTTGTAGAGAGTAGAGTCCGTTCATAGGGTATTAGAAAATTGGATTTCCTCATATCATTTACATGATTATTATTATTATTATTATTATTATTATTATTATTATTATTATTATTATTATTATTCAGTAGATGAAACCTATTCATATGAAACAAGCCCACAGGGGCCATTGAGTTGAAATTCAAGTTTCCAAAGAATATGGTGTTCATTAGGAAGAAGTAAGAGGAAGTAAAGGGAAATACAAAAAGAAAGAGATCCCACCTATTAACAAAGAAAAACTAAATAGATAGATAAATATGTAAAAAAAAATTGTAAATGATACAACCGTAGGACGATACAAATTTCATTCATGTACCAAATTATTCAAGGGCAAGTTTCTCAATAGATCAAAAGTGTTAGCTTTGCTCTTCCCCTATGCTGTTACCCGACGATAGTATTGCTGGAGATGGGAGGATTGGTTTGGGGCGCTTGAGAGGCAGGGACTAGCTGTCAAGAAATCAACTCGTCATCCACATTTTTAGATTTTTGTTTATTAACTTGTTCATTTAATTTTTTTTTCTAATACCTGATCCCTTCTTTCTGTATTTCGTATTAGTTTCTGTTATTTCTTTTAAATGAACACCATGCTCTTTGGAAGCTTGAATTTGAAGTCAATGGCCAGTGTGGGCTTATTCCATATGAGTAGGGTCCCTCTTCTGAATAATAATAATAATAATAATAATAATAATAATAATAATAATAATAATAGTAGTAGTAGTAGTAGTAGTAGTAGTAGTAGTAGTAGTAGTAGTAGTAATAATAATAATAATAATAATAATAATAATAATAATAATAATAATAATAATAATAATAATAATGATGATGATGATGCATTTTCCAATTAACATTTTGAAAATTTGCCTCTTTTTTTTTTTAGCTTAACGGCGACACTCATGTCAGCTAGATATTATAGGCAAGAAAAAGGATATTATTGCATGATATCGCTGGAACCTGTTTTGTAAAAGAATTTTTATTTTCATTTTCCAGAAGACCACGAGAGAACTTCTGCAATGCTTCTGGATCTGGAAGTCACCGGTATGGTTCACTGTTTCGATTTATTTATTTTTTTTTTTATAGTTTATTCACCCCCAGCATTTGGAATTCTTTGCCGCCGTCGATATTCCCTGAATATTTAAGGTATCTTTTCGATAATATTAACTCATTTCACGTTCTACATAATAAAAAGATAGAGAAGGAAGCCGATACTTGAAGTACTGTATGGCAACCCCACCGACGAATGTATTCTTTGATCCTGGAAATTGGAATTCCTTCCGGCCTTAGTGCCTGGAAGGTCCGGTTCGATTTCGTTTGTAGCCTTCTGAGCCTTTAAAGGTTAGGCTTTATTGTTTCCTTATAGCTGGCAGCCGTAGTTACGTAAAAACACTTGCCAAAAGTTGTTCAGAGTACTGACTGTGGCGTCTCTGGACGCAAAAATGTGTCTGGAAAATCTGTAGAATTTTGTTAGTATCTTGGGAATTCCGTTAGAATGATATTTTACGTAGTAAATTTATCATGCTTCTTAACTGTTACAATGGTTAGTTATTCCAAAGATCATATTATCCAAAATCCAAAAGCGGTTTAGCTGCTTCCCTCTGTAAGCCGTTTTTTAGAGAAGCAATCTAGAAATTCGACCATTTGTCCGCATAACAAAGATTTTCCACATGAAACATCCCCATCAGAGAACATGGCATACTAGAAGCGGTTTAGCTTCTTTCCCCATCAAGCTGTTTTTCTAGGGAGCAATCTAGAAATTCGACCATTTGTCCGCATAACAAAGATTTTCCCCAAGAAAAATCCGCTTCAAGGAACATGGCATACTAGAAGCGGTCTAGTTGCTTTCCTCTGCAAGCGTCTTTTGTTTATGCTCTTCTTAAAACCCTGGTAAATGATATCACAAGTAATCTTATCCTGGAAATTGTTTAATCAGATTTTTATGGGAGGGGAAATTGTTTCCAACGTTTTTTTATTTTGCCGTCCATCGCTTTTTTCATAAAATAGATAGATAGATCGATATAATAATGTGATGACACATTTGATGAATGTTGGAAAACCAGGCGTTACTTCTTGGGGCTTGGTGGGGTGACGGGAGTTGAGGCCATCTTGAGTCTTGCAGTTTGCCCCATAAATTTTGTTGCCTTCCATTTATAAAGTTGATGAGGGCGTTCTCTACGACGATGACCTTCGATCCTTTGTTGTTGTTGTTGTTGTTATATATGAAACTGTATTTTTCCAGTCGATGTTATCATTGTGGTTCCAGCAGTGTTTAGCCAGTGCCGAGGCGTGGATGTTATGATTGTAGTTCCAGCAGTGTTTACCCAGTGCCGAGGTTTGGTTGTAATGGCGAATGTTCTACTTATGGTGGCTTTCTCCCTCCTCACACGATATGCTGCTCTGACCAAAATATTTTACTATGTCGCAATTGACACAATGTGGTTATAGGTAGACACCGTCCCTCTTCTCCTCGCCCTTCGCCACTTGTTCCTAATGTTGTTCTTATAATTCCCGACTATTCTAATGCTTTTCATTCTCTTGTTTAGGAACAAGGTAACTAGGAATAAGATACTCATAAAATGGGAGGAGAAGAGGGGCGGGGTCTACCAAGCGCATTTTGTCAATTGCGATAAAGTATATTTTGGTCAGAGCAGCAAATCGTGTAAGGATAGAGCAAGCCAGCATAGGCAGAACCAAGCTCTAGATCTTGGGCAGAACATTAGCCATTACAACCGAACCTCGGCACTGGCTAAAACCTGCTGGAACTACAATCATGTTGTTGTTTTTTATTAAGCTGGCCTTATGCCAGCACGGGCTCTTGCTCATAGAGCAGCCCGTAAGTCATTTTTTGATGAGTAGGTGAGTTAAGGATATGGATATGAAACTCTTTATTATGACCTATGGATATGCCAGTGATATGGTGTGAGTGAAATGAAAGGTTAACAGGCGAGGTTGCAAACCCCTTTGAGCCCTAGGGCACCCGGCAGTGGGAGAGAAAGCACGATAGTAGCGGGTATTGGCGAGTCAGAGATAGCCAGTAAGGAAAACGGAAATGTTTATCGTAGGAGAAAAAAAAACAACAATCATAACATAGTGCAACCTTTCAAACCTTTTACTGTCAATTTCCGTTTCAGCGCTGAATGACCTCATAGGTTCCAGCTCTTGGCCTTTGGACTAAATTCTACATTCAATTCAGTTCAATTCTTACCTCACATGTTATGTTAAGAAGCAAATTATTCCTGAAAAGCAGCTTTCAGTTCCTGCGGGCCGTGTGAGAAAATCGCCAGATTGACGATATTTTTAGCCAGAACATGGGCCTCCGTGTAGACCTCCTCCTTCCTCCCCCCCCCCCTTCCCCCTCCCCATCCAGCGTGACCTTGGATTAAAGATTACGATATCTTATTGGATTCTTCTATCGGGTATCGGATTCCTCCTCCCCCCACCCCTCACCACCACCACCACCGAGTTGTATCAAAATGTAGCTTCGAATCTCTGCTTCTTTGGCGGGTCGGCTTCGGTATTTCCATGCATGTCGTATGAGACTTTAATTCCAGGTCATGAATTTGTGCGATTTTTACCTCCAGATTTGACATAATGATCGGCCGGCGAATGGTGTTGACGTGTTTACAATAACGAAAGCAGAATATCTTTCCGTGTCCTTTGAAAATTTATCGTACCGCTTTTCTGCAGACGAGAAAAATATAATGGGAAGAATTGAGAAGACTCTCTACAAGCTCAGTGCCGTTGAAACAGCAATTGTTTTGAATAATAATAATAATAATAATAATAATAATAATAATAATAATAATAATAATAATAATAATAATAATTATTATTATTATTATTATTATTATTATTATTATTATTATTATTAGTTTGGAGTATGTTTATTTCAATTATTCAAGATCAAAGTATGATTATTAATAATAATTATTATTAACAGTTTGGAGTATGTTTCAAATTTCAATTATTCAAGATCAAAGTCCGGTGATTAATAATAATAATAATAATAATAATAATAATAATAATAATAGTTTGGAGTATGTTTTAAATTTCAATTATTCAAGATCAGTGTCCGGTGATTAATAATAATAATAATAATATAATAATAATAATAATAATAATAATAATAATAATAATAATAATAATAATAATAATAATAATAATAATAATAATGATAGTAATAATAATAATAACAGTTTGCAGTATGTTTCAAATGTCAGTTATTCAAGATCAAAGTCCGGTGATTAATAATAATAAAAATAATATAATAATAATAATAATAATAATAATAATAATAATAATAATAATAACAATAATAATAACAGTTCGGAATGTTTCAAATTTCGATTATTCAAGATCAGTGTCCGACGATTAATAATAGTAATAATAATTAGTATTATAATAATAACAATAATAATAATAATAGTTTGGATAATGTTTCAAATTTCAATTATTCATTTTCAAAGTCCGGTGGTTAATAATAATAATAATAATAATAATAATAATAATAATAATAATAATAATAATAATAATAATGATTTGGAGTACGTTTCAAATTTCAAATATTCAAGATCGGAGTCCGGTGATTAACAATAATAATAATAGTATTAGTTTGGAGAATGTTTCAAATTTCAATTATTCAAGATCAAAGGCCGGTGATTAGTAATAGTAATAATAATAGTTTGGAGTATGTTTCAAATTTTAGTTATTCAAGATCAAAGTCCGGTGATCAATAATAATAATAATAATAATAATAATAATAATAATAATAATAATAATAATATCACTTGAACATTTCAAAAGAAATTCTGGCGGAATTTCAAGCTTACCAATCTTTCATCTTTCTCCGCTTGTATAACTGTTCTGACAGAGCGTTCACTCGTAGCTCAACGGCATTCCTCTTGAATACAGGAATCCTGGCCATATAATGCAGGTATAAATATGTTAATTATGAGTATTACAATGACCACAGATGTGGATTACACGTCAGCTGATTAACTCTTCATTCCATGCCATAATTATTGTCGTCATTTCCGGGACGGAAAGTTTAACTGTCTGCTATTGATAGGATACTGTCTATTCGCCTGGAATGCGGAGGCAGGTATCTGTATAATTCATTTCCAAATGAGCCATTTTAGATACCTCGGGAATTCGAACGTATGTCTGATTGCTGTAGTTAGCTTCATTCTCTGAATAGTTAATTATTGGCCGGAGCATTGAATGGTGATTAAGGTTAATGAATTGACGATTTGCGTTAAATGGTTCAGTTAGGATTTAAGGAAATATTTTTGAGATTTACAAACAGATAGCAAAATTGTGTAATTGATTGCTTGTCGAATCTCATTCGGTATTTATTGCTGCAAATTAGAGCTTTGGAAAGATCGGTTTTCAGTAGTATTTCCATATATCCATGACTCCTTTTCAAAATAAATCATCATTTTCTATAAATCCATGCCCCCCTTTCAAAATAAATCATCATTTTCCAGATATCTATGCCTCCCTTTCAAAATAAATCATCATTTTCCATATATCCATGCCCCCCTTTCAAAGTAAATCATCATTTTCTATATTTCCATGCCCCCTTTCAAAATAAATCATCATTTTCCATATATCCATGTCCCCTTTCAAAATAAATCATCATTTTCCATATATCTATGTCCCCCTTTCAAAATAAATCATCATTTTCCATATATCCTTATCCCCCTTTCAAAATAAATCATCATTTTCCTTATATCCTTATCCCCCCTTTCAAAATAAATCATCATTTTCCATATATCCTCGCCCCCTTTCAAAATAAATCATCATTTTCCATATATCCTTGCCCCCTTTCAAAATAAATCATCATTTTCCATATATCAAACCCCCCATTCAAAATAAATCATCATTTTCCATACATCAATGCCCCCTTTTAAAATAAATCATCATTTTCGATTTATCCTTGCCCCCTTTCAAAATAAATCATCATTTTCCATTTATCCTTGTCCCCCCTTTCAAAATAAATCATCATTTTCCGTTTATCCTTGGCCCCCTTTCAAAATAAATCATCATTTTCCATATATCCATGTCCCCCTTTCAAAATAAATCATCATTTTCCATATATCCTTGTCCCCCTTTCAAAATAAATCATCATTTTCCATATATCAGTACTCCCCTTTTCAAAATAAATCATCATTTTCCATATATCCTTGCCCCCCTTTCAAAATAAATCATCATTTTCCATATATCAATGACCCTCTTTCAAAATAAATCATCATTTTCCATATATCCTTGCCCCCTTTCAAAATAAATCATCGTTTTCCATATATCAATGTCCCCCTTTCAAAATAAATCATCATTTTCCATATATCCTTGGCCCCCATTTCAAAATAAATCATCATTTCCCATATATCAATGGCCCCCTTTCAAAATAAATCATCATTTTCCATATATCCTTGCCCCCTCCCTTTCAAAATAAATCATCTTTTTCCATTTATCCATGTCCCCTTTCAAAATAAATGATCATTTTCCATTTATCCATGCCCCCTTTCAAAATAAATCATCATTTTCCATTTATCCATGGCCCCCTTTCAAAATAAATCATCATTTTCCACTTACACATGCCCCTTTCAAAATAAATCATCATTTTCCATTTATCCATGTCCTCTTTCAATAATAAATCATCATTTTCCATTTATCCATGGCCCCCTTTCAAAATAAAATCATTTTCCATTAATCCATGCCACCCCTTTCAAAATAAATCATCATTTTCCATTTATCCATGGCCCCCTTTCAAAATAAATCATCCTTTTCCATTTATCCATGCCACCCCATTCAAAATAAATCATCATTTTCCATAAATCCATGACCCCCTTTCAAAGTAAATTATCATTGAGCAGGTTATACTCGGTGAATACGCTTGCTATATTTGTGGTCTGTAGTTAGTCATATGGAACATTGGGAGTTATATTTAGAATGTGCACTTGCCCCGACCAGGATTCAAACCTGTGCCTTTTGGGTTTTTATATAGAGGTGACATTGGACTAAACCACCCAGGTTAAAAACAGTTATAAGTTGATATAGACTTTGCTGCACATATTATTATTGAAATATCTATCTATCTATCTATCTATCTATCTATCTATCATCTATCTATATATCTATCTCTGTCTGTCTGTCTGTTTATCTATCTATCTATCTATCTATCTATCTATATATATATATATATATATATATATATATATATATATATATATATATATATATATATATATATATATATATATACATATAATATGCATATATATGTGTGTGTGTGTTCATATAAAGATATACTGTTCATACAGCTGCGTATTTGTAAAATCTGTGCACGAATCAAATAGGGAAGAAATCAAAGTCTTTTCCCGGTCTGCTAGATTCCTTTGACATAAACAGAAGCAGCCATCGTTTATAGTATATATAGGATGCTATTGCCGATATTCTTCTTGTTCTCGTAAATTCGGATATTTGTTCTCTGCGTCAAGAGTGGTTGGGAATATTCGAAGGTTCTCGAGGATTCTTTTGGGTATAAATCTCCGTATTTGTGAAAATGTTAATCTTGTTTATGCTTCCGTTCTGTTTTGTTGTTGGTAAAGAAGATTGACGACGTTTTCGAAACGCGATGTTCAGTGAATTTTATGAAATATACGTGTCTGAAATGTTAGGGAGGATGTTCCTTTCAACAATAGTTTGAAGCAACCTACCGTGTGATGATCTCTTAGTAGAAGGCTGCGTAAGTTTTAATGCTCTCATTTATTCAGTCAACTCTATACTATTATTCTTATGTAATTAAACAATTATTGCCTACTTTTTCCAATGTCATTTTCTTGGTACTGAATATAAAACAGAGTTCAAGTTGTATAAAAGAAGGAATTTTTTTTTTTACTGTGAAATTGACTGAATAGGTAACATTCGTCCTATTTTGTAGCACAAATTAAGAGGTTGGATGGAGGTTTGGACTGAGGCATATGCTCTCTCTCTCTCTCTCTCTCTCTCTCTCTCTCTCTCTCTCTCTCTCTCTCTCTCTCTCTCTCTCCATATTGACGAATACTCAGGCAAGCGTAAGTCCAAAGCTATTACCCTCAGTTGTAACCAGATTAAAACCCGGTTTGAGGAGGGTGAAAGACACCTCATGGTATGCGATAAAACTTTAGCCTTGCGGAATGTTATTGAGATTAAGCTTATATTTTTATGATATTTATATATTGATTTTACTCTTTTCGTGTAAACGAGAATTGCTGTTTGATTCCAGGCGAGTTGAGTGAAATCAGTTTTGCGGCGCGTAGTTAGACACCGGTTGTGAAACTAATTATGTTTTGTCAATTTTGTTAGATGTTTTGTTAAATGTTTTATTAGATGTTTTACTGCAATATTTAAGTGTGCATGCATGCATGATAGTGTACATGTGTGCGTGTGTGTGTAAATATGTGTGTGAGAGAGAGAGAGAAAGAGAGAGGGACAGACAGAGAGAGAGAGAGAGAGAATAATTATTTCCCATAAGAATTGGAAAGAAAGAGGGAGAAAAAATATTTATTTCCCATAAGAATTGGAAAGAGAGAGAGAAGAGAGAAAAAAATACTTATTTCCCATAAGAAATGTAAAGAGAGAGAGAGAGAGAGAGAGAGAGAGAGAGAGTGCTTATTTCCCATGAGAACTGCATGTCGTGACTATATAAAACGTTTCAATCTGAATGTAAAACGTTTTGAGCTCGCGAGAGCCCAGATCCGTGAAATCTTTTGATTGAAATGCAGCATCCTTCAATTTTTTATTTTTGATAAATATGTTCCAGTGGGAAGACAGCGACCAGAGCTAAACGACAGATTTCCTTTTATCCCTCTTAGTCTTTTCTGTGTAAAAGTCCTGGGCAAAACCCCAAGGAACACACCGCTAAACTCGTTCCCTAAACTCGCTCCACATTGCTTTTGAGTGAGTGCAACATCTTCTTCAGCCAACATTTTCATCTGGATGTACTATATGCTTTCCAACAGTAAAATTGGCCCTTTTTTTTACTTCTTAGAAAACTGCCTTTATCATACACTGAGAGATATGTAGGAAAAGGAGCATAGGAAGAGCTAGACACAGTTTGATACGTAGAGTAGATAGGGTATTGGAACGGAAAAACACTTCTTATTTGGGCACCGAGAAAGTGAGTAAGGTGTGGTGTGTGTTTTTATTTTGATTACCCCCATCCCCCCCCCCAAGTAAATGGTCCCCTACTTGACAGATTATTTCTTAAATGTCCTTTATAGACAGAGAAGATGGTTTTCCCTTGACATTAGCCTGTTTGATTAGTTCACTGATATTTCATGTACTATAAGATTTTTTTTTTTTCTGTCTTTGTTAACTTCACTCATGGGGGCGTTGGGCCGTCAGTGCACCCTCATGCGGTGCACTGTAAGCATTACTTAAGTTACTGTGCAGCCTCCCTTCGGCCCCTAGCTGCAGCCCCTGTCGGTCCTTTTAATGTACCTTCTTTTATATTCTCTTTCTTCCACCTTGATTTCCACAGTCTCCTGACAATTAATTCATAGTGCAACTGCGAGGTTTTCCTCCTGTTACACCTTTCAAACTTTTACTGTCAGTTTCCGTTTCAGCGCTGAATGACCTCATTGGTCCCAGTGTTTGGCCTTTGGCCTAAATTCTATATTCAATTCAATTCAGTATCTTGTCACTGAAGAGAGAGCATGGCGCTCCGAAACTGTATATGGATTTCTTAAAAATATTTGTTTTCTGATTTACGGATTTTTCCCAGTTTCAAAGTTCGATACCGATCTGTTATCACAGCGTCAGTTGTCCAACGCACTGCTGGCGAGCTATCTGCTTAAGTTAGTGAAACGACTGAGTTTGTGGTTGTTATGTGCACAGGAGCTCACACTGTATTCAGCACTTGAAATATGAGGCCTGGCAGCGCCCATAGTCTTGTTTTTTCCGTCCCCATAGTATTGGGATACGGTTCGATATACAAAAGGGACAGGACAATGGACCGAAAGGAATTTGACAAGGGTTTCGGCATGGAATCCTTGTGATGTCCCCGCCAGTGCCTCTGCCGAGAGCATGCCGAGTATTGAGTTACTCTCTTCCTCTTGAGCTGGTATATATATATATATATATATATATATATATATATATATATATATATATATATATATATATATATATATATATATATATATATATATACATATATATATGTATATATGTATACATATATATATAGATATGTATACGTATATACCGTATATGTAAATAAGTATTGAGGGAAGGAGAAAGTACGTCGCCACTAGATATAAGAACTTAGAATAACAAATATACAGCAGCAGATGTATATTATATATACATATATATACATACAATATACACACGTATTAAAGGAAGGAGAAAGCAAGTCGCCACTAGATAAAAAAAAAAAAACGTCGACTGACAAACGTACAGCGGGAGATATTAACCATACAAAGTTTTCAGGAAAAAAAAAAGACTACCTCCTCGATTTTACTCAGAGCTCAGCAAGAAAACCTCACGCGGCGAGGCGTCTAGGCCTTTCTCTCTAAATAAAAGAAAAGCCTAATACAAGGGAATTCGAGTGATCAACCGGGAACGCCATAAGACCCCACAGAGAGAGAGAGAGAGAGAGAGAGAGAGAGAGAGAGAGAGAGAGAGAAAGGACCAACCACATGAACTCCTTTCATCGGGCACAAAAGCCAATTTCTCGCGGACTCCTCCCGAAAGTTACTTTGCTATTCCGGCTGCGCCTTGGAATTCCAGCAGGAATATGATTAATCCTGGGCCAATCCCATTAGTAATCCGCCGGGACAGCATTTCACGGTGTAATTACGACTCCGTTCCGGAGAATATTGTTTGATTTAATGTCAAATAGATTCAGTGTTTACCTAAGGATAAATTGCAATCATTGGCATAGATGTAATAATGGAAGCGGGTATTTTTGTCTCTGATGTATTCGGGAAACCTCATTGTGGGCTTTCTGATCACACACACGAGTAATTTGTACATTACGTTATGTTATATATACATAACATATATATTTATATTGACCCATTATATTATATATACATAGCATATGTATATTTATATTGACCTTTTAATTTAATTAATTCTTTACACTTTTTTTGGATGTGTATATTATTATAGCATGGGTCCGAATGGGGGAGTATATGAAGAAACTTTAATTGCTGTTGTGGTGAAATTCGAACCCACACATGCTAAGTTATGGTTGGTTGATGTAACAAACACACACACACATATACATATATACATATATATATATATATATATATATATATATATATATATATATATATATATATATTTATATATATATATTTATATTTATATATATGTATATATTAATAGTTTTGACAATTTAGTAAGTTTAGGAATTGTTCATGAACTAACTACAATAGTAAATGAAAAATTTTTTAAATATTTATTTCACTCTGAGCTGCAACTGCATGAAAAGGTTTCCCTACCCTTATTCAAGCTGCTTATGAAACTGAACTGGTGTCTTATGGTATTTCGCATTTTTTCGCATCTCCCCAAACTCAGCATCGAGGAATTCAGAGGGCAACTGAGCCCCAGTGCCTTGAAAAACAGAACCCCCCAAAAATGCCCAGATTTAAGTGAACAAACAGATAAATACTTCCACCCACAAACAGGAATGTCGTACAAACTTGGCCCCGCTGTTCGTCCGCTATCTTTATTTTCCTTTGCAAATTTCCTTTTTTTAGATTTAAACTTCTGTTTATGTTTGTGTATATCTCAGATTGTTTGTTTACCATTATGGTATTTTTTTCTTCGGTGTGTTTTTTTTTCACCTGAAGGCTTTTTATTCAAATAAAGTCACTCTTAAAAATTAATGTTTTTTTTTTTTTTTTTTTTTTTTTGAGCGGTAATCATATAATTAGTAACATTTTCCCACTTCTTTGTTTTGTTTGCCCTGACAGACAGTTAAGTTTTTTTTTTAAATATTCTTCTTAAATAAAACGAAGTCTGAACAAATTACCAACAGGCTCAGTGGATCAGGACTCAAAGGACATAACCCAATAACCATTTTATGAAATTATATATACTTCCACGAGTTTCAGAGTTTCATCAAAGTTAATGAATTGGAATTAGAATTAGAAAGAAACAGAATACTATGAAGTCTACGCGTCTAATATAAGACTCTCTCTCTCTCTCTCTCTCTCTCTCTCTCTCTCTCTCTCTCTCTCTCTCTCTCTCTCTCTCTCTCTCTGAGGTCATTTTATGCCTCAGTTACCCGAGGAGTGTTCTGGCACGTACTACGAAGAGGAAAAAAAAATGAATTGTGCTCTTTGATGCTTTTGAAACAGGATGAGAAGCTTCCCCGTCTTTTGTCAGAGGTTATTACCGAAATTGAGTTGTGAGCAAGAGCATCTATTTTAAAGGCTTTACTGGCCTGTAAGAGGATGTTCATTTGTGTCGAACGAGAGAGAAGGTTTCTCGTCTCTAAGGGAGGTTCTCTTTTAAGGGAGCGGGAATGAGGAATAGTTTTAAGCTCCCTGTGGTTCCGGGAAATGGAGCGATTGGTTGGGAGCTTATCAGTTCGCGAGTTTTCACATTCCTTTTTGATAAACACTTCGATACACCAAATGTTTTCATTTGGTGAATCAAGAATCTACATAAATGGGCTTCCTAGTCTCATGTTGTCATCGTCTCATCAGGAAGACTCAAGCTCGATTCCAGGGCGAGGCATGGTATTGCCGTCCCTCTATCGATTTAAGCGATGAATTATGAGCTTGGTGGTTAGTTGACAGGGGTGGGTCGCGGGATTTGGGGACTGGATGTCTGTGCTATCTGTCGTATGCAATATGCCTTCGTTGTCCTCCGACAAACGAGGTTGATATGATTGCCAGATGAAGTCTGTCTATTGGTATACACTTAGTAAGATCACATGACGAAATATTTAGAAATGGCGTCTGGGTCGTGGCATTTAAACCCTTGTTTAGCAATGAGGTGAAATGGGAACTATACTCACTCTTATGATTTGTGTGAGGAGGAAGAGAAGAATTGTATTCTTGAAAATATTTGGAAGAAGTAGGAACGACCAAAGGGGTGGCCTTTGTGGAATCCAGGGATTGGAGGTCATAACAGGTTTCAAGGAGGAGGCGTTAAGATTTTGCACACAGAGAGAGAGAGAGAGAGAGAGAGAGAGAGTATTGTATTTACAGGAAACCATTAAACTCTATGTGTGAGAATTTAACATTTTTCGTAACTGATATATATAGTTTATAGTAGACTGCTTACATAAAAATTAGTCAGGTTTCTCTTATGTCGATGGGAGAAAGGAACTTTACGATGATAATAATAATAATAATAATAATAATAATAATAATAATAATAATAATAATAATAATATAAACCTGCTTTCCTCTCCAAGTATGACCAATATCGGCGTGTTCCTGGCAGAATGCAGTAACCTAGAAAAATCAGTTATTAGAACAATAAAGACAACTATACAAGCTGAATGCCGATGATGCAGCTACCACCTTCAACACCACAATAATAATAATAATAATAATAATAATAATAATAATAATAATAATAATAATAATAATAATAACCGAGCAGGCTCTCGAAAACTCCTTGCCTCATCATTTTAAAAGAGACACATATTACAAGCCAAGCATAACGTTGTAGATTTTATTTCCCCAATATCCACAGTAATGAAATTTATTTCTGGCCGCTTTCAACTCTGATTAAGATACCGGCATCCTCGGCAACTTTTCCGGGCAAGCATCATATCCAAGACGCTGGATGCTGCCGCCGGCATGCTTATTAGTTCATTTATGCTTTTCGAGAGCCTCCCGGCCTTTTCCCCAGCGATGCTCGGTTCAGTGGCTCTTGTAAATGAGGATCATCATCATCATCATCATTATTATCATCATCATCATCATCATCATCGTTTTACAAGAGGCACGGTATTACCCGGAAAACCGAAACCGAATTATAGGGTGTAATAGGTTCTCTCTCTCTCCCTGTGATGCAAGACTTTATAGGATAGGTACTTATAATAGATGCTGAAATACGTGAGTCGCTTAAGTTCTTTGGCTCATTAATTTTAATCGTATGTAAGAGTTTATTCTTTATTTTTTAATGAGGAAAGCTAAATAGATTTCTAAAGTCATGTTGGTCATGTTAAGCTAAGTATCTTTTAAGCTTATTGAATGCCTGTGTTCATAAAATGGTAGATTCTTCATAACCATCAGTAACAGAACATTTGAAGTTGTAAATAACTAGACTGACTCAAAGGTCATACATCAGTGAGCTTTTTAAAAGACTTCGGTAGCTCCTTGAGTTTTTCACAGAAGCTGGGAGATTTTTGTGTGAGTTTTTGAAAATTATTTTTAGTACCTACCAGAAGTTTTTGAATTATTTTTTGGCACAGTCCAGAGGTTTTTAAAAGAAGTTGGGAGATTTCTGTGTGAGTTTTTGAAAATTATTTTTATTACCTGCCAGAAGTTATTGAATGATTTTTTTGGCACAGTCCAGAGGTTTTTAGTAGAAGTTGGGAGATTTCTGTGTGAGTTTTTGAAAATTATTTTTAGTACCTACCAGAAGTTATTGAATGATTTTTTGGCACAGTCTAGAGGTTTTTCAGAGAAGTTGGGAGATTTCTGTGTGAGTTTTTGAAAATTATTTTTAGTACCTACCAGAAGTTATTGAATGATTTTTTGGCACAGTCCAGAGGTTTTTAAAAGAAGTTGGGAGATTTCTGTGTGAGTTTTTGAAAAATATTTTTAGTACCTGCCTGAAGTTGTTGGATGATTTTTTGGCACAGTCCAGAGGTTTTTCAGAGAAGTTGGAAGATTTCTGTGTGAGTTTTTAAAAATTATTTTTAGTACCTGCCAGAAGTTATTGAATGATTTTTTGGTAAGTCCAGAGGTTTTTAAAAGAAGTTGGGAGATTTCTGTGTCAGTTTTTAAAAATTATATTTCTAGTTCCTGCCAGAAATTATTGAATGATTTTTTAGCACAGTCCAGAGGATTTTAAGCAGTTCACAGATATCTTTCAGGAGGAGCACTGGTTCCTTTTTAAGAAATTTTGAAAGCCTTCTCGTATCTTCCAAAACGTTTCTAGGGTTCTTTAACGAGTTGCTCGTACCTTTCAAAAGTTTTTAAACGAGATTTTTGTACCTTGCGGTTTCAGAATAATTTTGGGCACATTCAAGCTGTATTTTAACTAGTTTAGGGGCGTCTCTGAGATCTTTGAACGAGTTTTTGTCTCACAGAGATACTTGGGAGATTTTCAGTAACTATTGCAAGCTCAAAATAAGTCTGTGTACCTTCCAAAGCGTTTGTTTAACTAGTCCTTAACTAGGGTTTTCAAAGTCTCAGACTCTCAGGAACCTTGCAGAGGTTTCTGAACATGACTGAGTTACTTTCTCAGGTTCTGAACGAATCAAGGCACATTGCACATTTTTTTTTTTTTGCTAGTTTTGGTACATTACTGAGGTTTGTGAATGAGTTTTGGCACTTTTCGCAGGCTTTTGAATGCTTTCTGGTGACTTTCACGGGTTTCGAACAAGCCTGGGGTACTTTCCAGAGGTATCTGGCGTTTTTGAGCTGATTTTTGAACAGGGTTGGAAAACTCTTCTGAATTAGTTTGCATCGCTCCCAGGTATTTTTAACTGGTTTGGGAAAGATTTTTACTTTTCTGAACGAATTCTGATACCTTCCGAAGGTTTCCAGACTAGGTTGAATTAGAATTTAAGGTACCCAGATTCACTGAAAACTTGAAACGTTTATCAAACCTCGTTCAATAACCTCTGAAAGGTAGAAGTTGTTGGGTCCATCAATGGGTTTTTGAACAAAGCATGACGGAGCAGTTGCCATTCAAGTCTTGATAAGAAGCACTTACTTGAATATGAAGTTTTCTTTATAATTACAATTGTCCAATAAGACTCGATTTATTGCTTCAGAAATGAGTAGTCCTCGGTTGCACATCTCAGGGACTGTATCGCTGAAGTAGGTCATTAAAAATTAAAACCTTTCCATCGTTCAGTTTCTTCCTTTACAACAAAAGAACAGAACCTAAGCGTACAAAGAAAGCGTGAAAAGGGTTTCTCAATTCTAGCTGCAAGCAAAAGAGACCTCAGCAGAGTCGCTAATTATGTTAACAATCTCCTTCTCTACCTTTATTTACGTCGGAGTTAAAGCTCTGAAGAAAAATTATGTCCTCACACCTCCAGCCAGGTTGTTGACCCGAATAACGGGTCATAATTAAACACTCACCTTATTTTAATTGTCCCCAACAACTTTTTATATATCAAGGTGTTGCTCATGACTTCTTACATTTTTAAAGGAACTTTTTCTTTCACGAAATAAATTTTGTTCATTCACACTTTTAAATGTAAGACATTGGAAAGGCCAATTACCTGTTCTAATTAAGCCCACAAATGAATAGTTAATGGACGAAAGGAAGAACAAGGAATGACAGAAATAATAGGATCTGACTTGAAACGAAAGTCCTGCTTCTCAAAAAAAAAAAAAAAAAATATTTCCTCGGAGAGAAATGAGAAAATAGAAGGTAACTGAGAGGTAAAAAGGTTGTGGACCAGACGGCCTTGGTAGTTGGAGCTTGGTCAAAATGTTCCGTTTCTTTTCTTTATGCGGTGAAACAGGACGGACTCCAGAGAGAGACTAGTTATCGCTTTGTGCCTGGCAATAAAAGGAAAATCTCTCTCTCTCTCTCTCTCTCTCTCTCTCTCTCTCTCTCTCTCTCTCTCTCTCTCTCAATAAAAAGGTTGTCGTGTAAAAGATTTTTGATAGGTATTGTTCGCAATTTGTGAATTGAGTAATTGGCCTCTCTCTCTCTCTCTCTCTCTCTCTCTCTCTCTCTCTCTCTCTCTCTCTCTCTCTCTCTCTCTCTCTCTCTCTCTCTCTCTCTCTCTCTCTCTCTCTCTCTCTCTCTCTCTCTCTCTCTCTCTCTTGATAAAAAGGTTCTCATGTAAAATATTTTTACCGTGGGGTAAAACAACCCTTACTAAGTTAAAAAACTGAATAGTATTTATTCTATCTTACCAGTAATTGTATATCCTTCTTTGTATGTTTAAACATTTTTTGATTTGTAACGTTTACAAAGATCTCTCTCTCTCTCTCTCTCTCTCTCTCTCTCTCTCTCTCTCTCTCTCTCTCTCTCTCTCTCTCTCTCAATAAAAAGGTTCTTATGTAAAGGATTTTTACCGTGGGGGAAAACAACCCATAGTAAGTATTGTTCGCAGTTTGTGGATTGAGTAATTGGCTTCTCTCTCTCTCTCTCTCTCTCTCTCTCTCTCTCTCTCTCTCTCTCTCTCTCTCTTTCTCTCTCTCTCTCTCTCTCTCTCTCTTGATAAAAGGTTCTCACATAAAATAGTTTTGTAAAACAATTACTAAGTTAAAATTGATATTAATTGAGTCCTTCTTTGTGGATTTCCTCTCTCTCTCTCTCTCTCTCTCTCTCTCTCTCTCTCTCTCTCTCTCTCTCTCTCTCAATAAAAATGTTCTCATGTGAAAGATTTTTAATAAGTATTGCTCGTAATTTGTGAATTGGGTAATTGGATTTCGAATTCCGTGAAAAGACCCTGGAGTAAAGGGAACATATTTCCCCTCCAAACTTCAAGACCGGTAATCTTCTTACGTCGATTGATCTCATTCAGGCTTCGGTCTTCCGGTGAATGTGTGCATCACTGCGTTTACGATATGTCCGGGGAATATCAGCCATTTCTATTAATGTCTGGTGAGTGGTGAGCCATTTAAGTTTACATTGTGGAGGTGCACGAAGCATCTTTGCGTTATTTTCTGAATGTTTGAAGACCGTTTTATTTAGGAAACACGGAACCATTTGCGTTAGTTTTTTTAATTATCATCGTTATTTTTCGGGAGATAATGGACCTTTGCATTATTTACTGAAGAATATTAAAGTATTTATCTCATATCCTAGAGAAAAGTACATCCTTTACTTGATTTTGGATTGAATGATATGCCATTTCCGCTTATTTCCGGAGAAGAATGAGCCGTTAATTTTTTTTCTGGGGAGCGGTGACCCGATAACGGGACTTCCTTGAGATATTAAGGTATTTTTTTTTAAATTCTTGGGAACATTGTGCCATTCACGCCATGGGATAATGAGCTGTAGTGGTAATTTTTGAGTATGGTGTCACAGACAGTGAAATCAGAAAGGTCAGTGAAGTGATGTATCGCAACGATTTCCCATTAGCAATATACTTCTTTTAGTTAAGATTCCCGAGGTCTTCTAGATATCTTCATCTGGGATTTAAAAAGAAAAAATCACTATAGAATACATTTTTAACTCTTAGCTTTCATCAGGTTTATATGAACTTATGCGTACCATTTCCAGCTGATTTGCCTAATCTATCTTTGCTATTTATTACTCATTCCCAGGGAGCCTATTTTGATGTTGGAGCAAACCATCACACAATAAAACCAAAAGTTCAAGAACGCGAGTACAATTCCCACACTGTTTCGAGACATCTTGCTGCTTCATTGAAAATGGTTTTCTATTGTACCATAATTTTCTAAGTTGTGGTTTTGTTGCATTCAGTACGGTTCGATACTGACACTTTGAAATGGTCAGCAACTAAATAAAGCAACATTCCTCCCAGAGGAAAAAATATTTCCGCCTGACGCTAAGAACCAGGACATTTTTCTTGACGCGGAAGCCCTCAGTCTAAATAAGGAGACAGATGCCCGTGAGCGCGTCCCTGGGCTTAAC
The DNA here is from genome assembly GCF_040412425.1 of Macrobrachium rosenbergii. Lineage (NCBI taxonomy): Eukaryota > Metazoa > Arthropoda > Malacostraca > Decapoda > Palaemonidae > Macrobrachium > Macrobrachium rosenbergii. The sequence goes on from NC_089754.1 coordinate 46,679,127, forward strand.
GCGGCCTCTTAAAAGCATTTTGTCTTTCTGGAAGAGACATAAAACCCACAGAAGTGCAATGTTCTGGGACATGTGACTTACAGTTTCTTCCTCCAGTAAATCTTTGTCCTGCCGAGACCTCGTTGTACTGGAGGGCGTTTGCCCTAAGCTTCTCGTTGGGAATCAGTAGGTAGCGGCATTTTTATTCCGGAGACTTTTCTTCTTCTTAGAGGAATTCAGGTCTTGTGTTTGCGTTGTTGGTAAACATTCACTCTAAAGGTTGTTTATCGTGCAAACTTAACAGAGCACGTTTTCTATATACTACCTTCTAACTGTCTTGAATATATATATATATATATATATATATATATATATATATATATATATATATATATATATATATATATATATATATATACATATATATTTATATTTATATTTATATTTATATATATATATATTTATATATATATATATATATATATATGTTAAATTCCTGTGCTTGATAATGATATGCGTGACTTACTCATGCTTCCGAAAATTGCTGAATATAAAATTAATCCAGACTTTGACTATATTCATATGTAATTGTGTATGTATGTGTGTATGTAATATGTATGTGTATGTATGCATGTATGTTTGCATGTATATGTGTACAGCATGCATGGGTATGTTTATAGTATTACATATGCGTAGACATTCGCATAGGCCGATTAGAATGGTACTTTACGCCTTTATCTAGCCAGTCTTTTAATAAATAAGAAAATAAAGAAAATTCCAAAGCAACAATATAGAAATTACTTATTTCAGCAGGAAATATAGGATGTAGTGGTGTAATGGATGCTTGAGGACAGACACAGTTATGCTGTCAACATTTTAGTGCTTGTAGGGATCATTCCTAGATAGTGACCCCAGCAAAGTTCGGGGGTCGTTATCGAGGACTAATATTTCTTGGGGGTCATTATCTTTATGATATTTACAGTCTTTTGTTTATGTTTTTACGGTCATCCTCAACGGGTTCGTACTAAACACGCCGCAAAGGTGGAGGCATACCGGGTTAAAACCCTTAGGGGTCACTATTTAGGAAAGATCATGCCTTTAGACTTAGAGGTGTGGGAAACCTCGGTGATTTTGCTTCTGCTGGTGTGCTGTCAGTCTCTGGTGATTAATATAACCATAAAAAATGACAGTAACATAAGAGAGGATAGAGAGATCTAGTCTCGACTTTAGCGTGGTGAGAGAGAGGCTCTCCCGCGCTAGACGGCATCAAGTCTAAACGTGAGGTTCGTGACCCATAGGCCATCATTGTTACGCTAAGGAGAATACATGGATCAAGGCCAACAGAAAGAGAATGTCTGCTCACTTCCCCCCAAAAATCCCCCATGTAGGCAGAGCTTTGTCTACCTCCTTATTGCGTCAGCAGGCGAATTGCCTTAATGAGCAGGTACCTCTAAGATACGGTGGGGAGGCGACTCCAACAAATTGGGTAGACCTTGTCTCTCTCGGTTTTGACATGGATAAGTATTCAGCTAAGGCCAGAGGTTAAATATAAGAAAGGAGTGCCAAGCGCTTTCGTGTTATTTCCAACACATTTTCGAGGTACTTTGGAAGTGAGTTAGAAATCGCATGAAAGCGCTTGGTACTCTTTTCTCTTATTTTTCCTGTGGCCATAGCGCGATATATTGTCACACGCTATTTAGTGACATGTAAGCATTATGGAATTTATTTAGAGACTGTTCGTATCGTAAAGTATTTGATAAATATGATTTATACCTGAAAGCAAGGCCAAGAGAGACAAGGTCTACCCAATTGGGCGGAGTCGCCTCCCACCTGGGGTAACTACGTAGGCGATGACGTATCTTAGAGGTATACCTGCTCATTAAGGCAACTCACCTGCTGACGCAATAAGGAGGTAGACAAAGCCCCGCCTACATGGGGGATTTGGGGAGAAGTGAGCAGACCTTCTCTTTCTCTTGGCCTTGCCTGAAAGGTGATCAGGAATTAATAGATAGGTTACGTGTGCATCTTTGATTAATTACTAAAGTTAGTAAGGAGGATTGGATTGAAAGCGGATCTCCAGAGTGGCCGATATCAACCACTTGAGGTTGCTGGGACGGTTCAATTGGTCGACGCTTCTAGATTCAAAAGGGGTCGATTAGACTTTTGGGATGGAAGGCTAAAATTTATGTAAGCGACGAAGATATATAAAATGATACAAGAAAACAAATTTTGATTTATGTTTAAACTTAGTCTATGTCATTTCATATTTATGTAAGCGCCGAAAATATAAAATTTATGTAGACGTCGAAAATATATAAAATGATACGAGTAAACACATTTTGATTTATGTATTTTAAGGTAGGCTTTATTGTCATTTTATATCATATTTTGTTTGCTAAGACACGTTTTAAGGCCTTTTTTGCACATGAATGGTAAATAAAATCTACTGGTAATGCTTAACAGATGTACAAGTATTTATGTTATCCACGAGGATCCCCATTAACTTCACAATTTCTTCTTATTTTTTCTATATATTTTTCGCTACAAGCCTCGAGTCCAGACGGGAATTAAATGAAGAAGCCCTCCCCTTCGTGGCATTGTGGGTTACGCAACTCTCTCGTAACTAGCGTGTCTCGGTTCGAAGCCCACCACGCGAAGGAAAGTATCCTCATGTATTGCATACTCGGATTTAAAGCTCATAGAGTCAAGTTGATCTGAAAAGTGTGAGGAAATGCAAACGCTAAGAGGTTCTCGTAGTTACTGAAGGACATGAAATAACAAACTATATTTCTGGTGACGCACATTTATCATACATCGTCACGGTAATTACTTTATGAATGTTCACTAGCATCGTGTAAAAGAAAGTACTTCCATTCTGTTGACGCACATTCATCCTATATCGTCGCAGATAACTGATTACGTTATTATTATTTTATAATGGCATCACAGTCCCGTAACTTCAGAATCATAATAACCAAGCTGCCAGCTTTATTCGGATTTTGGACAGTGGCAGCTCTAGGCCGTTGTTTTGCCGTGCGCCTATAGATGAATCTTATCGAGAAACAATAACGAGGGGGAAACGGCCTGGGAATTTCTATGGTTAAATAAAGAATCAGCATTTTTTATTAAATTTATTTGTTTTTGTTGTGTTTTGAACGTCTAGGGGCCGAGGAGCGAACAGTCTTCTTCTTCTTCTTCTTCATAGCTTGATCCCAGCTCGGGGTTGCTGTTTTTAACTAGCCTTGCCCAGGTGTTTCTATTTCTGCCCTTTCTTGTCGAGTGAAGTTTCTTCACGATGAGTAATCGATGATTCCATAAATGGTCGATGGCCTACAAAATTTTGTGGCCCTGAATTGAAAGTATGTTGATTGATTTATTGATTAATATTATGAAAATAGCGTAACGAATACCTGTGGCCATCTGATAACAAAATTTTGTGGCCCTGAATTAAACTGTCTTGATTTCATTGATTGATTTATTGATTAATATTATGAAAATAGCGTAACGAATACCTGTGGCCATCTGATAACAGTTCATTTATACTAGAGGACAAAAAAAATATTTATTTGTTTTCTTGGGCATTAATATTGTGAATTCCTTAGACACCTAAAAATATTTCATTGCCCTTCAAATCGTTCATCTAGCTTCATTCAAGCAGGGTAAAGGAATATTAAACTTGAATCTCCCACCAAATTTTGGGCGCCCAGACTTTCAGTAACTTGTTTAAGTCTTCAATTTCTCAAGTTTAGTGAAAAATATGAAAAAATAATATTTTACTTTCTTTTCCTGATCATCTGACACATGGTACACTTTTAGAGGAGGGGGGGGCGGCCAAATTCCGCCATAAAATTAATATTTATCCTTTCTCCATCATTCTTACGTAAGCCAGAGAAGTGCTTTCAACTTGTCTTCTGGCTCCTGTGTAACTGTTGTGTTTGTGTGTTCGTATGTATGTATGTATGTATTTATGTATGTATGTACTTACGTATAATATGCGGATTATGGATACAAGCGGTCAAAAAAATTTGAAATAAGCAATGAAGAAAGAGCATGCATGATAAAACTCAAAACAAAAAATATTATTTTAGGAGATGAAATAAAATCGGAATCATGACTAAATATTGGTATTTTGAAATGAGAGAGAGAGAGAGAGAGAGAGAGAGAGAGAGAGAGAGAGAGAGAGAGAGAGAGAGAGAGAGAGAGAGAGAGAGAGAGACTTTTAATCCCTGGGAAAAGTGCAGGCTATTTTAATGAGCGGAGAGACCTCCTTGAGTATCTTAAAATATTTCAGGTTTAAAAATGTGTCTGAAAAAGAAGCTAGAAATCTTTTGATAATATCGAGTGAGGAAAATCATAAAGAGTGAGAAACAGAAAATGTATTTTATAAACATACATATACATATATATAATTATATATACATATATATACAGTATATATATATATATATATATATAATATATATGTGTGTGTGTGTGTGTGTGTGTATATATATAATCATGAAGATACAAATGTCGCTTAATATATAAAATTCACGCTACCTCTGGAATATCCCCGATGGGGAATTATCATCGAAGGAGAATTTATAAGTGATAAATTGATTGGTACTGCTGGGGCTCGATGCCTCGACACATATACTTATCCAGCGACTCCAGTCGACGGTCTACCCACTAAGCCATCAAGAGAGGTATAAATGAATTCCCCTTAACATTAATTTATACCTTTCTTGATGGCTCAGTGGGTAGACCGTCGACTGGGGTCGCTGGATAAGTATCTGTGTCGAGGGATCGAGACCCGGCAGTACCAATCCATTTATCACTTATAAATTCCCCTTCGGCGATAATTCCCCATCGGGGATATTCCCGAGGTAGCGTGAATTTGATATTATGCGACATTTGTAGCTGCATGATTGCATATAAATCACGGTGTGATGAAAAAAAATTTCATATATATATATATATATATATGTGTGTGTGTGTGTGTGTGTGTGTGTGTGTGTGTATTATATATACATGTATATTTATCTATCTATATGTACTGTATATATATATATATATATATATATATATATATATATATATATATATATATATATATATATATATATATATATATATGTATTTATATATATATATATATATATATTTATGTATATATATATATATATATATATATATATATTATATATAATATATACATATATAATATATATACATATATATATATATATATATATCTATATCTATAAATGAATAATTTTTAATGCCCCTCTGACGTCTCCCTAGTGATTTAAAGACAGTAGTTATTATCTCTCTCCCTGGCAGCTTAAGCCGCCCACGACTTATGTTTTCCTCGGAATCCCCCAAAAGTGATGAACTGACAGCATCCAGGCGCTTTGTCTCCGGCCAAGAAAGTAGTATATTTCTCCCGTCCTTAAGTCCCAACAAATGTCTCCTACTGCGAGGCTAGCTGTGGACGTCTCCGTGGCCCCAGTTTAGGACTTTTGAATACAAATCCAGACATTTGAATAAGTACTGGCTGCGGTTATGTTGTTTATGAGACTCTTCGTATTAGTAGAGCATTGCCTCAGTAGCCTTGTGTGTTTATGTTTGGAGTAAACGCCAAGGAAACTGTACGTCAGATTTCTTTTTTTTTTTATTAATATTTCGTATGATAGATGACCGCCTTTACTAAATTGTTGCTGACAGGGGCATATATTACCATACATTGACGAAAATACACTCGTGGACATCCCATACGTCAGATTTTTTATTATTATTATTATCAATATTTCGTATGACAGTTGACTGTCTTCATTAAATTGTTGCTGACAGATGCATATATTACCATATGTTAACAAAAATATACTCATGATTCATACGTACGTGAACACAAAAGATTTTGTTCTTCATCTTCAGTATATTTTGTTCGTACTTATAGTTGTCAAGAAAACCAAATTAACTGAGTTATGTGGCACTTTGCAGTAATATGCATTTGCATTGGTAACAATGCGTTGCGGTACTGAAAGAAATATGTTTAATTTGCGCAGTAATTACGCTGTTGAGCTCGTATATCCTTTGTATCTTGTATATTGTTTTATTTTTATTTTTGCGCAAGAAATTATGTATGTATATATACCTGTATATATATATGTGTGCGTATATATATATATGTAAGTATTATACACACATATATATATATATATATATATATATATATATATATTATATACATATATATATATATATGTAATATATGTATATTTTTGTCTGTATTTATATGTCTGTCACGGGGTATGGGGTTGATTTTGAGTTGAATACCTTGCTGGGGTGACATAGAGGCCGTGTGCAAAATTTTGTCTGGGTCTGTCAAGCGGTTTGGATTTCTGTAGAAGCCAAACTTATATACAAGCATTCACTTATATGTATATATATATATATATATATATATATATATATATATATATATATATATATATATATATATAAACACATACATATACACACACGCACAAACACACAATTTTATTACCAAAACAGTTGGTACCAAAGGTATACAGCATTTAGGGAGAGGTTGTCAGTCCCATTTGTCTCTCGACCCCATTAGATACAGTACTTTTGGTATCAACAATTAATGGTGGGTCTGGGAACAGTTATGCGGCTAGCTAAGGATGGCCAAAAGTAGATTAGGCTATTTTAGGAATAACTATAAAAGGTAAAAATCTGAATTTCCAAAACTTTATTTATTCATTCTAAAAATTCAGTCTTTTCAAAAAGTATTTTTAACACGCACCTGCATCTCGACTTACGGATTATGGGATGGACATACTCTCGGAACCATTAGAGAACCAAAATGTTCATAGTACATAAAAGAATAAAATACCTCTCTTGAAGAGAATTCCTACTTGATGTAAGGAGGGGAAAGAAAATTGCTCCTGTCTGTTGACAGGAGCAAGATAAATGTTCCCGCAAATGAAATTAATTTCTAAGCAAATTCATTCTGTCTACCTGGGGAAAAGTAGTTCTGTCGAGACGACACATAGATAAAGATGATCATAGGGAAGTGGTATCCTGTATCGATTCCCACGCATCTGGAAAATCCCCTTTAATATCCGCCGATGGGAAGATAAACAGAGGAAATTGTGGCTCATTTCACCGCGAAGTGGAAACCAATTTCCCGTGAGGGTAAACAGGGCGACACTTTGTAGGAGTTACATTTCCGTCTTTTCTGCCTCTCGTTCGGTTTTTTCGTGTTTTTTTTTTTTTTTTTTTTTTTTTGTCTTCTCCTGCTTCTTATCTGTCGGAGCAATACCCTCTGAATATGAAGGAATGTTTTCATTCATCTGAACAAACAAAAGAAGGAGAGGATCGCACGAAGAATGTTTACGTTCTACCCACAGGAAAACAAGGAAAAGATGCGCCGAAGTTTCTTCGGCGCAATCGAGTTTTCTGTACAGCGTGTAATCAAGGTCATCGAAAATAGATCTGTTTTCGGTGGACTCGGTATAATGCTCAATGAGCGTCGGCCCATTAGACTTTCAGCCACGGCCCGGTGGTGGTCTGTCCTATATCGTTGCCAGACGCACGATCATGGCTAACTTTAACCGTAAGTAAAATAAAAACTACTGAGGCTAGAGGGCCGTGGTTAATGTTTCATGGGCCGCGGCTCATAGAGTATTATGCCAAGACCACCGAAAGTAGATCTATTTTCGGTGGCCTTGATTATACGCTCTATAGAAAACTCGATTGCGCCGAAGAAACTTCGGCGCATTTTTTACTTGTTTGTTATATGACAATTAATTTCTTGATGTATTTCGCGACTACTATCGTTATTTTTTCTATCAGTATGTTAAATTATTTTAACGAGATCAACTGCTCTTTCATTCGTTAACTTCTAATTTTGCAGGCTCTGTAAATCGCATAGTAACGGAGTAACAGTAGAATGGTTTTCTATTTTGTAAAAGATTTTTCAAGTCGTTTTCTCTTGTAGGTGTTTTTTTTTTTTTTTGGCCCTGCATTTCAGAACAGTTCCTGTATGTGCGTGTGTGTGTGTGTATGTGTGTATGTGTGTGTTTGTGCTTATGTCAAGGGTATTTTATTAAATGCAACACTTTGAATATACAATTAAAAATATCTGATGACATTGTGACATACCATATTTATTGGCCACCTTCCATTCTCCACTTATTCTGATCCTCTTTCACTTTTTTCTTTTTTTCCTGGTGACATTTCAGTTATTTCCTAAATATTCTTCCTGACATTTCGTTCGACCCCTATTTTTCCCTTCTTTTTTTCTTTTTTAGTATAGTCATGCAGGCGCCTGATCTATTTTTCGTTATTATTTTTGGTATATGTCAAATCTTGTTGAATTTTTTTTTTAGTACTGTTATGCAGGTGCTTGCTTTATTTTTCACTATTGTTTTTTATATGTGTCAAATCTTGTTGAATTTTTTTAGTACAGACATTCAGGCGCCTGTTTTATTTTTCACTGTTATTTTTGTTGTGTCAAATGTTGTTGAATTTTTTTAGTACAGTCATGCAGGCTCCTGCTTTATATTTCATTATTTTTTTTTATATGTGTCAAATCTTGTTGAATTTTTTTAGTACAGTCCTGCAGGTGCCTGCTTTATTTTTCACTATTGTTTTTGTTATGTGTCAAATCTTGTTGAATTTTTTTTAGTACAGACATTCAGGCTCCTGCTTTATATTTCATTATTATTTTTTATATGTGCCAAATCTTGTTGAATTTTTTTAGTACAGACATTCAGGCGCCTGCTTTATTTTTCACTGTTATTTTTGTGTGTCAAATCTTGTTGAATTTTTTAGTACAGTCATGCAGGCGCCTACTTTATTTTTCACTATTATTTTGGTATATGTATCAAATCTTGTTGAATATTTCTAGTAGTCATGCAGGAGTCGGCTTTATTTTCCACTATCATTTTTTGGCCGGTGGCAAATCTTGTTGAATTTTCTCCTCCTCTCCTCATACGCGAAAGAAAAAGGTTTTAATAATCCCTTTCCTCGCAGCCGTGACGAAAAACAGATGTGTTCTGGGTCGCTGGTTGCTGTTCCTCGGAGTGTTAAGCGTCTCCAGTATTTATGACACTTCAACCTCGGGAAGTTGAAGACACTCATTTTTTCGAACGAGCCAACACCGAAGAAATGACACAGATCTCCTTTTATTATATTTTCGGTTTTGAAAATTACTTCTCTATTTTTGAAACAGCGTAATACTTTTATTTTCAGTCTTCATTTTTGCTTAAAGGGGCGGACGCTGTTTGATAATGTATTTTTCAGTTTTGATCAGAAAGACATTTCTCGATATTTTGTAAATGCATTTTTAAGAGATCCTTTGACATCGTCGTGCAGAGGTAGGAAAACAGTTTTCTCCAGTAGCGGGGTCGGTAAAGCTAAGAAGCGAGTTTTAAACCTGCTTCGGAGTTGTAGTTCAATTCTCTTAATTGTGACTTGCAGCACTGATATTTATCATGTGAGATATATAAATACATATATTATATATATCCATATTAATATTTATATAATATATATATATATACATACTAATAGCCACAATGCCCTCTTAACTTCTCGAATTCTTCGCGCTTTTTTGGATGTGCTTGTAACTACGAAGCCGTACATCCAGACGCAAGAAATTGAAGACTGTGATTGCCGGTCGCGGGACACGAACCCGCGTCACCTTAACCACAAGGAGGTCACGTTGCCGACCTGACCACGAGAATTCGAGAAGTTAAGAGGGCATTGTGGCTATTAGAATTACATATGTGTCTGGTAAAAGTGACCAGTAGATTCTATATATATATATATATATATATATATATATATATATATATATATATATATATATATATATTCTTTTTCCAGTTAGAATGATGAAAAGATCGAAGTCATTTTATCTTGCAGTGGACTGGTCGCAAACGTCCCAGATTGATGTTAATAGAAAGTATGAAGAATTGGCTTCCAAAGTTCTTAATAACTATCGTCTCCCTCGCGATATCCTGTCAAAGTTTTTATTACTCCTTCGCCTTTGCAGCTGGGAGTTTAAATGTCGTTAGGAGTTTCTCCTGCGGAGCCTTTTAGCGAGAACCTTTTTCCTATTCCGTCGATTTTGTCTTGGTGTCAGACTGAAAGATTTTCTTTCTGGCTTTTAATAATTTTCTTGGTGTCAGTCTGAGAGACTTTTTTTCTGAATTTGTTATTTTCTAATAATTTTCTTGGTGTCAGTCTTAGAGATTTTCTTTCTGGCTTTTTATAATTTTCTTGGTGTCAGTCTGAGAGATTTTTTTCTGAATTTATGATTTTTTTTATAATTTTCTTGGTGTCAGTCTTAGAGATTTCCTTTCCGGCTTTTTATAATTTTCTTGGTGTCAGTCTGAGAGACTATTTTTTTCTGAATTTATGATTTTTTTATAATTTTCTTGGTGTCAGTCTGAGAGATTTTCATTCTGAATATATATAATTTTCTTGGTGTCAGTCTGAGATATTTTCTTTCTGAATTTATATAATTTTCTTGGTGTCAGTCGGAGAGATTTTCTTTCTGAATTTATGTAATTTTCTTGGTGTCAGTCTGAGAGATTTTCGCTCTGAAGTTGTGTACCGGCATTGTAAGAATTTTTACTTCTTCTCCAGTTTATGTGTAATGTGTTTAATCAATTTGCCTTATGAATTTTCTAAATATTTATATTTAATTCAACTTATTCAGTAAAACTTCTGTAAATGAAAACTATGGTGCCAGCTTTGTTTTAATCCGTCCTTGTGAAGCACATTTAATTCAACTTATTCTGTCCCCACCATTTTTCTTGTAAAAGAAAACACCTTTTTTCTGTCCGGACTTTTTGTGTCCGCCCTCAGAACTTAAAAACCATAGAGGCTAGAGGGCTGCAAATTGGTATGTTGATCATCCACCCTCCAATCATCAAACACACCAAATTGCAGCCCTCTAGCCTGAGTAGTTTTTGTTTTATTTAAGGTTAAAGTTAGCCATAATCGTGCTTCTGGCAACGCTATAGGATAGGCCGTCACTGGTCTGTGATTAAAGTTTCATTGACCGCGACTCATACAGCATTATACCGAGACAACCGAAAGATAGAAATATTTTCGATGGCCTTGATTATACGCTGTAGCGGCTGTGCAGAAAATTCGATTTTTACCTGTTTAATTCGCGTTTAGGAAATTCCTTATATGACGATATACAGTTTTTGTTGTCGTTGATTTTATTCTTGTAAATTAAATTGTTAATCTTAGTATTAGAAAAACATAGACAATTTTCCCTTGGCTCTTTACAGTGAGCAGAAGAAAAAGGCAAAATCGTTTGACACATAATCCCCTTTTCCTCGTAATCGTAAACGGGTCACGCTCCTCCTTAAGCTAAGGTTATCGACCCGCGCGATCAGCAAAACCTGTGAACTTCGTCGACCATCGACATAAAGCAATTTCACACTCGACCCTTTGCGATCGTGTTCCCGCTTTCATGGCATCGCTGAATTGATGACTCCTTGATCACCCCGATGTAATTAATGACAGGCGCCGCGCCCAAGAGACCATTTTTGTGCGTGTGATTAATGAAGCGTCGACCTTACTGCGTGAAGCCTCGGTGTTTTTAATCCGATGCTCAAGGAGAAAGCTTTTTCCAACCGCAACGTATCCACGGTCATTAATGAGTGTCTACCGAAGGTCTGGCTTTACACCCTCAGATATTTTTTTTCCCTCTCATTGATCAGCAGTGTTGACTATTCCTCTTCGTTTAGAATATGCAAATTTTCGTATCGTATATGTATTCTCCCTATTAATTGAATATGGGGCACTGTTTCACGCGTTAATGCACGTATTTTCCCTCACATATAAAATTAGATTTTTCCACTGATTCAAAATTCATCATCATGTCAGAAACAAATTTCCCGAGCATTTTACAGCATCTGAACATATTGGATTTTATCGAAAGTGATATAGCTAAATTTTTGTAGGATATAAATTTTTCATGTTGATTTATGAGCAATTTGTAACTACCATTTAGAAACGAATAATGCTTCAAAAACGTCATGTTAGGATGTATTAAAAGCCGATGGCACTCGCTGTGCACCTTTGACTAATTTAACAGAATATAGGAAGACGAAAAAGCCTAGCCCACTATCTCTTAGCCTAACCTGTCCTGTGGGTTGGGTAAAAAGTCGAATTAAGTAGCTCAGCTAAAAAAGGGTGCTTCAATCGCTGCTTCTTCGACCGACCCTTGTCAAGATTATATACCTAAAATATTCATCTACAGTTGCTGTAGAAAAAGCATAACCGACAGCTAAGGAGAGCTTTACTGATATGTCGTGTCTTTTCAACCAAGTAGCATTTAAAATGAATCAGTAAGTTTCAGTTAAAATCTAGTATAGATATATATAAGTGATTTGGTATGTAAACGAACAATTAATATAAAACGAAGGTGGACTGACACTGACGAAGTAAATTATGCGAATTAGTATGAGTCATGTCAGTGCGTAGAGCATTATATTTTGCCCCTTCTGCTAGTCCACGAAGATTTATTAATAAATGGTAGATTCGAACTGCCAAGTCCTGGATAGGCTTGAAATATTAATCCTTGTAGGTTGTCTGCGTTTCTTCCGAGGATATCGTGACATTTTCTTGTTTTTCATTTGCTAGAATACAAATCTTGCTGAACTCTCAGTAAATCCAAATAGATTTCTGGCAGGTTCCCTTTCTCACAAAAAAAAAAAAATGTGCAGGGATTTTCTGGTTTATGGGGTCTTACTAATTCACCTTTTACTCCTTTGTTTTGTAAGTTTTCTTCACTAATTTTTTTTTTCATAGAATATAATTCCTTCCTTCTCTGTCTCTCTCTCACACATTCGCAGAATAGCACTCCCAGGCAAGCGGAAAACTTACAATTTCCTTATCAGGAACCAGTGCTAATGAAGCTTATTCATTCCCTCTTCCGCTGAGGTAATTATACCGCAATATTCTATATACGTGCAGGCGTTATGAAGCCCTCCTGAGTCTCTGCTTTCCACGCAGCCTACTTTTCCGCACCTGTGGCTGATTGTCGCTGCAGTACATATATTTTTTCAGCCTTAAACTAGCCGTACTTGTAGACCCTTTGATGCCTTAAAGCGTTTTGTACTCGTTTAATCTTACTGTTAATCACTGCGGCCACACAGAAAAAAAGGAACTTTTAATTAACGGAGCTTGATAAAAGGTTGCCTTTTCCAGTAGAATGGATCAAAAGAAAAAGTAGGACTCTGGAAGAAGAACCTTTGGGGCAGAGTTTGTGTTGGCTTTTCAAAGAGCCCGCAGTACCGATTCAGACTGTCTACGTCTCCGAAACAAAACAGAACTGATTTTTCTAGCTTTTCTATACATGTGGCCATTGAAGGACGTAGTTTCATCTAAAGGAGGACGGATAGTATCCCACGACAACTTGCAGTTTCCTTGGGTCGTGCTTATAGTCAGAATGGCGTTGGTTTGGGAGAATGAAAGTGACAACAATTCGGTTCTGCTGAGTCGACAGAATTTCGCCCGCGCCATCGGCGCTGATATCCACTAGAGAGCCTTTCATGAATTCTTTCATTTATTCAGCTTTGTTCAGCATCCAAATCTGGATACCTGTAATTGCATAACTAAATTTCCACACTATTTTGCGTTTTGTTGTTACAATGCCGGTTGTGTGGAAAAAAAATCAGATTGAAGTTCTGTATATTTAATTTTAGAATCTATGAAAGCTTCCCTCCTGATTAGTTTGCATCACGGTTGAAGAGTTTTAAAAGTAAAAAATGCCCTTTCTATAGTGTGTTAGGAGAAGAATGTATTCATACCAAGATTAATTTTAACCTATTCCAATATGTTTACTACTACACACCGCTTAGTTTCGACAATTATGTACCTTCCTTTTTTATACGGTTTTGTTTAGCTTGCTTTTTTTTTTTTTTTTTTTTTTGCATGAAAATTCCGGTTTTCATTCCCCCTTGTATATTCTAGCATGGTTTTCCGCAGTTGAAACTTCAAAAAATCTTGTTAGAGAGAGAGAGAGAGAATACTGTAAGGCAAAAAAAAATTATTAAAGGCCTCGTGTCAGGCATGTGGGGTGAATTAAGCGGTGTCATTGTTCAATTCTTGAGGTGTTCGATATTCTAGTCCGTCAGTTGATAATATTTTAGTTTTCTGTAAAAGAAAACTATTGTGCCGGCTCTGTATGTCCGTCCGCACTTTATTCTGTCCGCACTTTTCCTGTCCGCCCTCAGATCCTAAAAACTACTGAGACTGGAGGGTCGCAAATTGATATGTTGATCATCCGCTCTCCAATCGTCAAACATACCAAATTGCAGCCCTCTAACCTTAGTAGTTTTTTTTATTTTATTTAAGGTTAAAGTTAACCATAATGGTGCTTCTGGCAACGATATAGGATAGGCTACCACCGGGCCATGGTTAAAGTTTCATGGGCCGTGACTCATACAGCATTATACCGAGACCACCGAAAGATAGATCCATTTTCGATGGCATTGATTATACGCTGTAGCAGCTGTACAGAAAACTCGATTGCGCCGAAGAAACTTCTGCCCATTTTTTATTTGTTTTATGTAATTTTCAATTATAAACCCAATGAATTAGACTTACTTGTTATAAAACGTATCTTTTATCCTAACGAGTTGTACTTACTTGTTATATAACTTATTTTTTTTATCTGATGTCCTCTAAAAGCATTATCCTTGACAGTAAACAAGTTTCATCACAGATCTATCAAGAGTAATGTAATTTGGCCTTCCAACTTTGCAAGGCTAACATCATTAGCCCGTTCTAAGAACCCTGAGAATAGAAGGAAAAATAAGCCAGTAAGTTATGAAAATCCTGTCGTTCCGAAATGAAGTGATTGTATTGTCAATGTTATTACTTCGTGATTAACGTTAGTTAGAGTAATGAGATGAAAAATGTTATTTAAGAATGGTACACTGTTGTTAGTGATAGTAAAAGTAGCAGTTTTGTGTAATAGTTTGAAAATGCCTGTGAGATTTTATTACTAAGAATGAGGCAAGTTATTGCAAGCAACGAAGATGAAATGTTTAATGTTAGTGCAGATGTTGGTATAGACTTCCTCAAGTCTTTAGGAGGAACTATCTTATTTGACGCGAAATTGAAGAAGAATAGTCTTCTTCATTCAAGAGCAAGAGGAATGGTGGACCAACTGTTGTCTTGTTAATCTCTGAAGCCACCCCTTTTCACAAGGAAGCAGTGCCTTGATAAATGGAAGTGGAAAATGATGAACTTCGACCTGGTATATTTTTCATCAGGGGAATTCTTCGCCAGTTTTGAGATCCTTCCCTCTTCTTTCGAAGGGTCTTCTCCTCATGAGAAATTCTGATCACACACATTTTCCTCCCTGAACCTACACCTCCATTCTCCTCTCAATCCCTTGAACTTCTTTTTAAAATACTCGTCCAATCAGGTTTTCCTTCTTCTCACAATCTTTTCCACCAGCTCTCCTAATTTTTCTCTTTCCTTGTGTCGCCTTATTTGCAATCATGCCTTTCTCCTCTTTACGTTCGCCATCGTCCTCCAACTCAGCGTTTCCGACTGATGTCACTTTTGGGTGTCTGTCTTTTCCAAGTTTAAATTTTAATCTGAGGCACTTCCGCGTTTCTTGGGGAATTTTCAACAGCAGTTCCATAAGTGTGAGTGTTTGTTTTCTTTTACAGTTCAAGGAATGCTTCATTTAATTCAAATTAACATTCTTGGGGGTAAATACATTCATTTGGCCCATTTCCTCTCTACATACATACCCGCATGTTCTTTATATATATTATATATATATATATATATATATATATATATATATATATTTATATATATATATGTGTGTGTGTGTGTATATATATATATATATATGGCAGAGTATCTTTATTCAGTTTTCATAAAACTGCAAAGCAAGGGTGGCATTTTAAAATATCGCGATCAAGCTTTTTGAGTCTCTTGTATATTTTCTTTAGTTCAAACCCCAACGCTTGGAGAAAAGCTGTAGAACATATTTGTGATATTTCGATAATTCTTGTTGACTGTAATTTATCAGCAAATCATTCAGACGTAGATCACATCCGAATCCAGCTACTGTTCATAAGTGGAAATTAATTGTCTGCAATCTGTTTTTTGATTGTTATAATTTTTTTTTTATATTTTTTAACTACTGTTCTCAATATTATTACTGTCATTACCATTATTATGAATACTATTTTTTCTACTTCCTCAGCAAGTGTGTGGATATTGCCGATTATCATTTTTTATCATGTTATGTATCTAGATTTTGTGGATGTTATTGTCTGTACTTTGTGTATTCCATGTATATGGCCTTGAGCTGAAATAAAACTTATTATTATTATTATTATTATTATTATTATTATTATTATTATTATTATTATTATTATTATTATATTATTATATTAGTTTTATTGCTAGGATTTAGTTGTATACCTCAGGTTACAAAATAATGCTAGGGATATAGTTCCAAGTATACCTCAGGTTCTCTGGAAAATTGATGTCCAAAATTGATGTAATAATTCATAATTTTCTTCCAGTCTCAGTATTTAACACTTGGGTTCTTTCTAGACGTTCTGTTGTGTAATTTTATAGAATACTATATTAACTGTGTATTAAAAGAGAACATTTGGTTTTTTCTAGACGTTTTGTTGTGTAATTTTATAGAATACTATATTAACTGTATATTAAAAGAGAACATTTTGATTTTTTCTAGAAGTTCTGTTGTTGTAATTTTATAGAATACTATATTAACTGTATATTAAAAGAGAACATTTTGGTTTTTTAAATGTTTTGTTGTTTAATTTTATAGAATACTATATTATCTGTGACATATCTTAAAATGCTGCTGCATATTAAAAGAGAAGTGTAGGAAAATTGGATAAAGTAATGCGGTAGCCACATTCATTAACACGATTCCCCTCTCAAGATCTCGAGAATCGTGACCAAGTCGGAGATCTACGTATTCTTAAAGGTCACCTTATGTGTCCCCATCTGACCTGGAAATTGTAGGAATTATGGCTGTTAAATGCGACGGAAAAGAAGGAATTAGCTTCAAGAGCGACGGACGCCTCTCTCTCTCTCTCTCTCTCTCTCTCTCTCTCTCTCTCTCTCTCTCTCTGTAGTTTTTTTTAATGCCTAAGGTAATTCCTTCTTTTGTGTATTGGTTTTGCATTGTCATAATCCTTCATATTATTCAATAGCTTAATTACACTCTCTCTCTCTCTCTCTCTCTCTCTCTCTCTCTCTCTCTCTCTCTCTCTCTCTCTCTCTCTCTCTCTACAGTTTTTTTTAATGCCTAAGGTTATGCCTTCTTTTGGGTATTTGTTTTGCATTGTCATAATCCTTCACATTATTCAATAGCTTAATTACACACACTCTCTCTCTCTCTCTCTCTCTCTCTCTCTCTCTCTCTCTCTCTCTCTCTCTCTCTCTCTCTCTCTCTCTCTCTAGTTTTTTTTAATGCCTAAGGTTATGCCTCCTTTTGTGTATTGGTTTTGCATTGCCATAATCCTTCATATTCAATAGCTTAATTGCACTTTTCTAATTGATTTTTCAAGGTTTTAAAACAAACTTCTTAATTTCGATGCAAAGGAAGGATGGAGGAGCTTAGCCCTAATGTTTTTCAATAAGGAAGGCCCAAGCGTGGGCGTAGCCAAGGTCACCCCTCCCTCCTCCTCCTCCTCCTCCTCCTCCTCCTCCTCCTCCTCCTCCTCCTCCTCCTCCTCCTCCTCCTCCTCCTCTAAATTTTGGTAAGGAGAAACATTTGAAAATAATAAAAGTAAAAAAGTGTAACAGATGCGCCAGTCTGCAGCCAATTAAAAAAGCTTCCGGAAATAGTCAGTAACTAAAAACAATGGAAATATTATGAAAATAAATACAAAAGTTTTTGTGAGAATAACTGACTTAAATTCTGGCTACTCCCATGAGGAGTATTACACGTTCCCTTAAAAAAATAATGAGTAAACAAAGATGATGGGGAGGCAGATGGGAACCGCAAATCTAAAAGAACCCTTCTCTCTCTCTCTCTCATTAACGAAAGATAATGATACAGGGAGAGAGGAACAGATGGAATTTATCCAGTTTCATAAAGTTTTTTTTTCGTGGCATCGGCAACTTTCGGCTTGTCTTTGTCCCGTATAGAACATCATAACCTCCGATTATCAGGGATCTATCTGTGTTTATGATCAATATCTGTCGCAATTTACAGATTATTATTAGGCTCTCTCTCTCTCTCTCTCTCTCTCTCTCTCTCTCTCTCTCTCTCTCTCTCTCTCTCTCCAGAGATTTAAATGGTTCCAAAAAGTAGCTCGTCTCCCGCATGCTACACCCTATAGGGGGGCTAGGGTTGTCAGTGCACCTCATGCGATGCACTGTAGGCGTTACTTATCGTCCCTTCGGCCCCTAGCCGCAACCCCTTTCATTCCTTTTACTTTACCTCCATTCATATTCTCTTTCTTCCACCTTGCTATCCACCCTCTCTTAACTGCGAGGTTTTCCTCCTGTTACCCCTTTCAAACGTACCTACTCTCAATTTCCTTTCCAGCGCTGAAAGACCTCATAGGTCCCAATGCTTGGCCTTTGGCCTAAACTCTATGACTGCGTTAGTAGTCATACTTGACCATAATTGCTGAGCCTTTCAGCCAGTGTTGATAAGCTTTGAATTTCATAATCACTATTTTTTCAGTAAAAATAATTTTTATGAATTGCTTTTGACTTCAGATCTAATTTTTCTTCCTAAAAGAAATGTAAGGAGACGTAACCCATTGACGAGGTACAAATCCTTTTCGTTAATTAGTAATTAATGTGTCATCAGTCCAACTCTGTGACCTTGGTAGTTGTAACGCCAGGTAACTCACATTCAAGCAAGCAAACAGTTAGTTAAACGTTTGTTAACTCATTTTACGCTTTATTTTCTTTTGGAAAACGATTCTTTCGTCTGCAGCATAAAAAAACTGTAAAAAATACGCCGAAATTTCTTCGGCGCAGTCGAGTTTTCTGTACAGCGTATAATCAAGGCCACCGGAAATAGATCTATCTTTCGGTGGTCTCGGTATAATGCTGTATGAGCCGCGGTCCATGAAACTTAAACCACCGCCCGGTGGTGGGCTATCCTATATCGTTGCCAGAAGCAGAATTATGGCTAACTTTAACCGTAAGTACAATAAAAAAAAACTACTGAGGCTAGAGGGCTGCAATTTGGTATGTTTGATGATTGGAGGGTGGATGATCAACATACCAATTAGCAGCCCTCTAGCCTCAGTTGTTTTTAAGATCTGAGGGAGGACAGAAAAAGTGCGGACAGCAAAAAGTGCGGACAGAAAAAGTCCGGACCGACAGACAATAGTTTTCTTTTACAAAAAAACTAAAACGTTTTGGGTTGAAGTCACATATTCGCCTTATGCTCTTTTTAGTTTTTTTTTTTTTTTGTGGATTTCACAAAAATTTTGATGAAGGGTAGACCATATGGGGGGGATGTAGAAATTTTCGCAAAGCCCAAACCTTGAATTTCCGGATGGATCCAGGAGTGGGGGTCATTGTAATGGACAATGTAGGGATTTATGGACATATGCGAATTTATGAAAACTTGCGGATTTATGAAAATCACTGATTTATGAAAATTTAGGGATTTATGAAAATTTACTAATTTATGAAAGTTTGGGGATTTATGAAAATTTTTGGATTTATGAAAAGTTAGGGATTTATGAAAGTTTACAGATTTATGACAATTTACGGATTTGTGACAGTTTAGGGATTTATGAAAATTTAGGGAGTTATGAAAATTTACGAATTTATAAAAATTTACGAATTTATGAAAATACACGAATTTATAAAAAGTTATGAATTTATGAAAATTTAGGGAATTATGAAAATGGATTTACAAAACAATTTACGAATTTATAAAAACTTACGAATTTCTGAAAATTTACGGATTTATGACAATTTAGTGATTCATGAAAATTTAGGGATTTATGAAAATTTACGAACTTTTGAAAATTTATGAAATTTTACGGATTTAGGATACACGCGTCTGTTAATATACTTGCGTGCACTTCTGGCCTATTACACTCCGCATCTTTCTTCCCCCTTGTGCAGATGAGTAGAAATAAGAGTGAGTCAATAAGACGTTAATTACGTTATAAGACATTAATATCATGCCCGGCTGACGACGAATGCCGAGAGAAGCCAAACGAATGTTTGCCGCTTTGAAGAGCTCGCTCAGCCGAATCAGCGGGACTTTAATTAACCTAAAGCCCTCTTCACGATTTTAGAGTCCGTTTATTATGCCAGTAGGTAACTAGGATATATATATATATATATATATATATATATATATATATATATATATATATATATATATATATATATATATATATATATATATATATATATATATATATATATATATATATATATATATATATATATATATATATATATTCTTGTAGTATATTGGTCTCTTTGGAGGATGAAAGGGAGGTTTATATTAATTTACTGCCGGATGGGCAACAGAGAACAGCAAGCCTTAAACAAATATAAGGAATGAGTCAGTTGTTACGTTACAGTGCATTTATTTACACATGCAGCAATCAAATGAGGCTGGAACTGAGGATTCATTAGGCAACCA
>NC_089754.1:46704770-46714770 GCF_040412425.1 Macrobrachium rosenbergii
TGAGCAGCAAATTGGAGGACGCCACGAAGTGGAGCACGTCAGAGGTGGAGTGTGACCATGAGTAGTTGTGACCACGAGCTGCTCATCTTGGATGACAGCGTGAGGCTGTCCTGACGTTTCCATCGGGGTGTTCTGGTTGATGGGTTCTTGTCCCTGTTATGCAGCTGAGGGCTGTCTTGGTGCCCTGATGGAGGACGTATGTTTGGTGTATTTTTTTTCTGCCTGCTGTTGTGTATTTTTGTTTTTTTTAAAGCTACTTTTTGTTTATTTTAACTTGATTTTGTTGAGTGCTGCCTTTTGGTTTTTCTTGTACTTATGGTTTTATCTTTTACCAGACCTGACTCACTTGTAAATATAACTTAACTTTTGTAAATAAATTAATATTAAGTTTATGCATTTTATTGTTTTTGTTGTTTTGCACCCTCCTTTGTTTGTTGCATCTGAGTTTTGTCAGTCATGACAGCCCTGTCCTGAGTATATTAAAGATGTTGCATAACGGCTTAGTGTTCGTTACATATATATATATATATATATATATATATATATATATATATATATATATATATATATATATATATATATATATATATATATATATATATTATATATATATATATATATATATATATTATATAGTATATATACATATATGTTGTAATAACATTTTTATTGGCACATGACGTAAGTTCTCATTACCCGCTGACATGACACTTCTGAGGAATTTCGTCTCTGCCCCGCGGTTGAAAGATCTCGCGATCAGCTGTGCAGAACAAACACTTGGGAAGTGCCAGTAAGTAAACCCGGAAAACCGGAAGGCTGCTGGGATAATATTTCCCGAGGATGAACGCTCGGCCAGGATGGATTACTCTGCCTCAAGAACTCCATAAACGGATTAGTGACGTCAGGGATGGTCCTTTCGACGAGGTTTCACTACAGACAAGTTTTATTTCTGCCCACAAGAATAACAGTGGATGGGCGTATAATAATCTCAGGTCCCTGACGATGTTGATGTTAGATGAGTTGGCCTTATGACAGCTCGGGCCTCTGTTCCTGGGGCAGTGTTTTGGTTTAAGGAAGCTTCTGGTGTTGAACGACAGTACTTGATTCTTATGCAGGGGAGGTTAGCGTCTTCTTAACGGTGAAGAATGGTTCTGATAAAAGAATTGCCATTGTTTGCAGGCAGTTTCCACTCCGTAGGCTGGCTAGGTGTCTCAGTGGGAACCTGTTTTTTTACATGATTCGTAAACTATTTTAGAAGCGGTAATTTCAGTCGTTAAGTGTGTGATTGTAGTATTAATAATACATAAATCTGTTTAAGTTATCAGTGGTGATATTTCTGTGTGTGTGTGTGTGTCAAAAATACAAACTTTCACGCACCCACACATGCACACACATCAGTTTGTTAATACGACTTTGGAGAGAAGTTCTGAGTATACGGACGTAGTTTTTTTTTATATACGTAGTTTTTTTTTTAGGCCATGTATCAAACGAACAGAGGCTTCGTCGCAAATGGATGGCGCTGATAAATGGCTTACTCCTCCTCCTCCTCCTCCATTTCTGAACGGCCAAAATCTAAGAGGGATTGGCAAGTTTGGCCGAGGCTTCCTCTGAATTTCATTTCCATAAATTTCTAAGAAATGAACATAAATCTGGCTACTTCCTTACTGTCGACCAAATGATACCGAAGATATTTTCTTTCGGTCTGATGAACTACCCTTTCATTGGCTCCTTGCTGTCATCTTTTTGTCTTTAGGTAAGGAAAAAGAAAAAATCGTCCTTGGGAAATTCAGCGCACCTTATTCTGAGTTTTCTTTAACTTCTTCCCCTCCAAGTTAAATGATTACTCTTGTCTTAAATGCAGCTGAGGCTATTTGGGCCTAATGCGGGATCTTTCGGATTTCGAAATCAGCTTGAGGTGAACTTCCTTTTGTATGTTATTTTACACTGGAATTTACTATTGTTCGTGGATCCAATGCCTTGTTCAGCATTTTTAGTTTTCTTTAGAAGAAAACTATTGAGATGGCTTTGTCTGTCCGTTCACGCTTATTCTGTCCGCCCTCAGATCTTAAAAACTACTGAGGCTAGAGCTCTGCAAATTGGTGTGTTGATCATCCACCCTCCAATCTTCAAACATGCCAAATTACAGCCGTCTAACCTTCAGTAGTTTTTATTTTATTTAAGGTTAAAGTTAGTCTTGCTCGTGCGTCTGGCATTGCAAAAACACAGGCCACTACGGCCGACTGTTTCATGGGGCGTGGCTGAGTTTCATACAGCATTATACGTTGTACAGAAGAAACTTCGACGCATTTTTTACTTGTTTTTCAATATCCCAATTTTCTTACTTCTAACAAAAAATTATGTAAGAAAGAATAAATTTTAATCTTATTCGGTGCCCATCTCGTAAATACTTAAACCCTGCCATTTTTTCTGATCATCAAAATTGAATCTGCGGACTAATGACAGTCTGAGTTCTTCCATTCAACCCTACGCATCTGTTTAGGAACCGGATGGGCCTAGCATTCGACCTCGGCAGCCTTAATTCATTCTTATGTCATCGCGTTTCTGTAAACTCATTCCGGGACGATTATCTAACCACTCCATTTTTCGTCGTGGTTGATGGCGCTACTTCTGCCCCTTCACGTACATAATTATCTCGAAAATGACGTCCCTTCATCCTCCTCCTCCTCCGCCTCTCTCGTTGTCATCTGCCTTCTTCAGGCTTCTCCGGGACTGTACTCTTGTGTTCTCGTGTGGTGATGTAATGGATGATCTGGATCGGGATCCGGAGAAGAACTGGTATTTATATGCTGGGATCCACCATATTTATAAATTAATAAAATTAATATCTGTCAAAGAAATCCTTAGAGACAGGATAAAGATAAAATGTTAATGGGGGAACATATTTTGGGTTTCCTTTTTAAGCCAAATCTTTGTGTGTATGTGTGTGTTTATGTTGGGTGTAATTCTGAGACGAATAGGAAAACGAATTGTTTATACGGATGGCATCTCTTCTTCTTCTTCTTCTTCTTCTTCTTTTTCTTCTTCTTCTTCTTCTTCTTCTTCTTCTTCTTCTTCTTCTTCTTCTTCTTCTTCTTATTATTATTATTATTATTATTATTATTATTATTATTATTATTATTATTATTATTATGAAATGGTGTACCATAAAGGCCCGTAATTTGGAAAGTAAAGTTTCAAAATTTTCCCAAAATAAAGCCCGGATACACAATAAATCGAGAGAAAATAGTGAGGTAAATCACCAACTGTTTAAAATTGAGAAAACCAGACGACTAAAACCATACATAAAAACCAAAGCAAAACCCAAAGAAATAAACGCAGAAAATCAATCTTGGGGAGGACCAGATGAAAATGGCGCGAGCAATTACTGTTCTCATTTCACCTCTTTTGGCAGCCGCTACAGAGGACAGATTTGGTCCTATTTCGCGCGATTAATCCTCCCAGGTGGAGCGGACATTGAACCCCCCAGTTGACGAACTTTTGGAGAAAATGCGACTAATTACCTAGTTATCCCGGTGGCAATGGTTCGCTTCATTTTCCAAAATAGAATTACGTTTTGGGGGGCTATTAGGTACATTCCCGCAAAACTCGTTGGACTAGGTGAATTCCTATCAATGGCGGTAGAGGAGGCATTTATATAACCAGAATTTAGTTGATATTTAATAATCTCTTTTAACGTTTTGTTTGACTTTCTTCTTTCCTGTGAGGAAAGACGGGTCTTACTGCATATTAACAATGTAAACTTGAGACTGCCAGTTCAGTATTCTCTGTCAAAAATTTTTTGACAGCGCGATGCTTGATTTTGATGTCATCAGTTTCTATGCTGGGTCGGGTCTAAAATCATATGAATATGGAAATAAAAAAGACGATTAAAACCAAATTTTTTTATGTTTTACCTTATTCAAGTTTTGTGTTCAAATCCTAAGGGCTGAATGCTGTATGATTTCTGATTATGGTCGTCTTATGAACTTAAACAAAGAGATTCACATTCAAGATGATTCGACGTTTATGCATCCACGGTATTTACTCTTTCTCAAATGGTCTATGCTTGTTTAGATGATATGAAACACACTGGATGATATAAAAAATAGATTTGTTTTTAACTTGAAGGCCGATGAAACAAACAGTCGAGTGCTTAGCCGAAATAGGTGAGAAGACATTAGTCTGTTCCTTGAAGATTACAGGTTTGAAAGGAGTATGAACGAGGGAAAAACGAGGCTGGGAAAGATTTCTACAATTTCTCGGTTGACTGGAGGCGGCAATCAACCGAATAAATACCCCAATAGCTGTTAACTTCAGTGAATGGGACGTTTTGATATTACGTAGAAACCTGAAATGTTAGTCTTGATGATGGTCATTTAAACTATGAATATTTGAGATTTACAGAATTTACGACTGCCTAATTTTTTCTCTTAAGTTTAATTGTTCCGTGTAATGAGTTTGAAAGAAAACGTCTGAATGATTATTAATTCCTCCTTCCCTCCCCTACCCCAATGCCACAAACAGCAATTAAAAATTTTTAAAAAGTTTTGACATCACCGCAATAACTTGAGTTATTACCATCGCAGAGAAATGAAATTTAAGATAAAAGCGACGCTTACTAGTGCAAAAACTTAGCAATTATTGTTAAAGAATACCTCATAATTCCTCCTCAACCTGTTGAATATACCTCTGATATCTGTAATCGTCTGCTTCCTGTACCTTTTCATTCCTAAACTGCAAGAAAAATTACAGGAGAGAAATTAACGTGTTTGGGAACGGCGTGCGAGCTTAAAATTTGAATGAAGTTTCCCGCCATTATGTCACAGTATCCGGAGGGCACAAAATTCCAATTTGGAACTCCTTTCTTCCTTTCCATTAAGAGCTCATCCTTGAGACTATTTCTTACAGCAAACGAGCCTGCTCCTAATCAAGGCCTAGGCCTAACAGGCTTCATAAGCGCTCTCACCATTTGCCTCATCTTATCTTCTTCCTACCTTGGCTTCTATTATGATATTGGATGATTAATCGAAGTTCTCCATATCGTCTTCTCTCTCTCTCTCTCTCTCTCTCTCTCTCTCTCTCTCTCTCTCTCTCTCTCTCTCTCATAGCAAAATGTTCTTTAGGCTCCTAATCTCCCCTTATGCTGTTTTGAGTGACATTTAACGTTATCTCCTGGATTCCAAGGTTTTAGTTTTCTGCAAAAGAAAACTATTGTGCCGGCTTTGTCTGTCCGTCTGCACACTTTATTCTGTGGGCACTTTTTCTGTCCGCGCTTTTTCTGTCCGCACATTTTCTGTCCGCCCTCAGATCTTACAAACTACTGAGGCTAGAGGGCTGCAAATTGGTATGCTGATCATCTACCCTCCAATCATCAAACATACCAAATTGCAGCCTCAGTAGTTTTTATTTTATTTAAGGTTAAAGTTAGCCATGATCATACTTCTGGCAACGATATAAAACAGGCCGCCACCGGGCTGTGATTAAATTTTCATGGACCGCGGCTCATACAGCATTATACCGAGACCACCGAAATATAGATCTATTTTCGGTGGCCTTGATTATACGATGTAGCGGCTGTACAGAAAAAACCCAATCGCGCAGAAGTTTTTTTTTAACTCGTTTCGAAGTGCATTCGACGTGAGGGAGAGGTGACGATTTTGAAGCATGTGAGAAAAACAACAAGAAACAAATGAAATCAGATATGTCGGGTCAGTCTTCTTACGTAATTAACCTCTCCCACAGAGCTGATCCCCTTTATTTTTGTCCTGTTTATTCTTCGTAGAACCTCACAGTGCGGCCGTGATTGAATTAGAATGCTGAATGCTTAACGCTGTTTGGGGTTATTGTGAGAGGTTCTGTCAGCTATGTAGAAGACAGAATGATGATGTTATTGTAATAACAATAATAATTAGGTCTTTCTCCTCTAGATCGAGAACGGGGCATGGTGTATATCAGATCCACAATAATATTTATAGTATATTTATAAAATCAACAATAATTCACCACTGAATATTATTGTGGACCTGATATACAACAGCAACAACAAAAATAATAATATTAAAATAATAATAATAATAATAATAATAATAATAATAATAATAATAATTAATAATAATAATAATTATTATTATTATTATTATTATTATTATTATTATTATTATTATTATTATTATTATTATTATTCAGAAGATGAACCTTATTCTTATGGAACAAGCCCAAGTGGGATCACTAACTTGAAATTCAGTCTTCCAAAGAATGTGGTCTTCATTTGGAAGAAATGACAGAAAAGAACAGGAAATGCAGAAATAAAAGAAACACACACAAAGCTTTATTAAACAACGGGTTTCTGTCAAACAGAGAGAGGTGATTTAACTGTTAAGCAGACATATGACGAAAGCTAAAGCGAAATGTGTCATTTTCATTCTCTGTGTGAATACGTGATGTTCTTTGGAAAATCTACGGAACTCTTCAACTTCGTACATTTGTTTATAATACCCACAATGCCCTTTGAACTTCACACTTTTTGGATACGCTTTTCACTATAAAGCCTATAAATGGCATCAGGAGCTTCGTTGACTTGTTGTTCTGTTGTAGTTTTTTCTTACTGGATATTGTCTGCTTTGTAAGTTTTGCTTATTTATTATTGCTATATTTTAAAAAAGTATTAAAAGTAGGTATGAACGGAATTTTACGTGACGATAACATTAAATAATAATGATGATTTTTTCAAAAGATTGTCACTAGATACAATGGATAACTATTGGGTAGACACAGTTGCTGTTGATTAGTCCTTGGGTAAAGCCGCAACACATTTGAGGACTGTCGTCAACCTTATCATCAGACGGCGTCTTGGGACAGCTGGAAAAGTTACTGGAACATCTCTCTAAATTACAGGATGTTTGGTTACTCTAGCAAACTCCGTCCTATAAAAAACTGATCAAATTATCTTGGAGCTCGGAAAAGAATGGAAGAGTAGTTGACTTATTTTGAAGAAGAAGGGGCGAGGAAAACGTAGCCAGGAGGAGAATTCTAAAGCAAAAAAAAAAAAAGAAGCTTTGCCTTTCATATCGTTTATAGTATTTTTTTTCTTTCTTTTTCACATATGGGCGTCCTGTTCTCCAGGAACATGGATGTAAGTTGATGCCTCTTAGCATGCTTATGTGTGGATTCTTATTTGTTTTAAATAATAATAGTGTTAATGGGAATCTTTATTGGTTTGTAATGTTCCACAAAAGTTTAGATTAAAAGTCATCAAGGCAGGAGCTTTCGAGATCCTGTTCATCTTCCGTCATCGACCAAAGAACTATACCTTCAGATGGAGATTGAGCTGAACTACCTCCTGAAGGCTCCTAACTTCACCTTTTTAATGTAGGCATTTCTAATACCTTAAAAGCACATGATTACTGATTATATTTCTTCATTAACAATACATGCCGATGGAAAAAGTACTAAAAATATCAGAAATAGACGTCAGAAAAAAAGAAATACCGCCGAAAAAGAGGTACCAATCGCATGGTGAAACTCTACGGATTTACAACCCCAGGTTTCAGTAACCTACTGTACTAGAAAACAAAGATCCTACTGTAAGAAATACGCTGTTCATATCTACAAAAAAAATATTAATATGATATGCAGGAAAAGCGAATTATAAGAAAAAGTAAGAAAACTCAATATAAAATCAACCCGCATAATGCAGCCATATAATTCAACAAAACTTCATTAATAATAATGCTATCTACCAATTTCCTTCCAGGATATTTAATAATCTTGAAAGGCAAAGATGATGGGGAGGTTAAATTCTCAATTGGTGGCAAAACAACGATAAGAATCCTCTTACAAATTATTCCCCGGAGGTGCGCTGTAGGCATTACTTAAGGTTCTTTGCAGCGTCCCTTCGGCCCCTAGCTGCAACCCCTTTCATTCCTTTTACTGTACCTCCTTTTATATTATATTTCTTCCATCTTGCTATCCGCCTTCTCCTAACAATTGTTTCATAGTGCAACTGCGAGGTTTTCCTCCTGTTACACCTTTCAAACCTTCCTATTGTCAATTTCCGTTTCAGCGCTGAAGGACCCCATAGGTCCCAGCGCTTGGGCTTTGCTCTAAATTCTATATTCCTTCCTTCCTCTTAAAAATTACTGTTTTTCTGTAGAAAAACAGTAGAGGAGAGTCATTAGCGTCTCCACGACGACCCCTTCTCAAGCTACGACAGTCAATGACGTTATACAAGAAGACTTACTTTCGCTTTGTTGGCAGTACGAGAGAGAGACAGACAGACAACAGACAGACAGACATATATCAATACCTGTTTATATCCCAGAGGCCACATGCCTGTTTTAATGTAGCGTTGAATGGGTTAGAAGACAGTATAACGGTACAAATGTATTTTGGCTGTTCCAAGTTTCTCGCTGTCCTCATTCCCAATTACCTTCTCTCTCTCTCTCTCTCTCTCTCTCCTCTCTCTCTCTCTCTCTCTCTCTCTCTCTCTCTCTCTCTCTCTTTAAAAGTACTAGATCAACCAGGACGTGTTTCTTTCCGTCAATAAATTACTTGTAGGCAGCCAATCTAATCAAGAGATGTTTTTTGTTCCAGCCGTAAATGTACTGATTTCCTTGATGATTTTTTATTCAATTTTGCTGAATTCAGATCAAGTTTACATATCTTTCGGAGAACAGAAAACTTGGCTGTCTGGTACAAGCGGTTGTGGGTCGTGAAACCTGATAGACTGCAAAATAATGACAGATGTGATATTGCGTTAGGAATTAATGATTTAGATGAAATAATACATTAGTACAAAAATAGTACAATAGTACAAAAATAAACCACGTTTTCTGCTCTGTGCGCTCTTTCTCGGTTAAGTATAGCAACAGTTTTTCCTATGGAAAGACTGAAACTATTGGAAAATAAATCGTAATTTGAATAAATATACACGTTATTGTATTCGAGAAGGGCGCGCGATATGAACCTCAGCGGTTGATGAATGCTGAATATAGAATTTTGAATATAGAATTTAGGCCAGAGGCCAAGCACTAGGACCTATGAGGTCATTCAGCGCTGAAACGGAAATCTACAGTAAAAGGTTTGAATGGTGTAACAGGAGTAGAACTTCGCAGTTGCACTATGAATCAATTGTTGGAAGAGGGTGGGAAGTAAGGTGGAAGAAAGAGAATATGAAGGGAGGTACAGTAAAAGAAACGAAAAGGGTTGCAGCTAGGGGCCGAAGGCACGCTGCAAAGAACCTTGAGTAATGCCTACAGCGCACCGCAAGAGGTGCACTGGCGGCACTACCCCCCCTACGGGGATGATGAATGCTATGACCATTGCTCGTGTAGAGGATGTGTTAGGTTTACGGTCGAGGAGGGGTTGGAAATCAGCAGGAAGGTGTTGCTCTTTTTTGTGATAAGAGAAGACCATGTCATTCCTTTTACTGTACCTCAGTTCATATTCTCTTTCTTCCATCTTACGTTCCACCCTCTCCGAACAACTGTTTCATAGTGCAACCGCGAGGTTTTCCTCGTGACACACCTTTTAAACTTTTACTCTCAATTTCCCTTTCAGCGCTGAATGACCTCATAGGTTCCAGGGCTAGGCCTTGGCCTTATATTTCAATTCAAAGTTTAAAAATTTTTTCAGGAGAGAAATTTTTTTTCCTCTGAGACTGGGAGCAGTACTACAGCCTTTCCCTTCTTACTCCCGTCTGTGCATACAACCAAAAAGCGCTGTGAATTAGAAAGTAAAGAAAGATTACGCAAGGAATTTGTTATGTAATGCGTCTGCCATCAGCTCTTCAGATTAGACGGTTGGGAAAAGAGCGTGTAATTGTACTACAGTAGCACCAATTAAGGTTCTCTCTTCCTATATTACAGTAGCACCAATTTATGCTCTCTCTCTCTCTCTCTCTCTCTCTCTCTCCACATGGACTTTAGTAACAAATATAAAAAGCCATAATGTTTCTATTTGTTTATAAAAGATGCATAGTTGCAGAAAATTACCCAACTGT
>NC_089754.1:46717270-46772270 GCF_040412425.1 Macrobrachium rosenbergii
TATATATATATATGTATATATATATATGTATATATATATATGATATATATATATATATGTATATAATTATTATGTATATATTATATATATACATAAACATAAATAACAACTTAAACATGTTTTTATATATGTTTGTATGCGACTTTTTTCAAAGATGCACTATCTCTGTATGTTTGTACGTAAGTGTATAGGTATTAAGCAGCGATAACCTTAACATTTTATTGTTAAAAAGAAAACGAGGAAATGACAAACGTTACCAAATCCTTAGAATTAAACCAAATGCACGAATCCCCAAAATGTGAATTATATGTCAGATATCGCTTGGATGTATCTCTGAGTTTGATTTCGTGTTTCAAAGGATCCACTATTTCCGTTTTATTGTTTTCCGATAATACTCTTGGGATTACTGTAGCATTTGTTCTTCGTTATCGTATTTTTTTTGGGGGGGGTTCAGCATAGTGCTTATTCTTTGTGTAGTTTTTAGTTCTACATAGCTTTTTGTTTTTGTTTATTGGGGGCGTGGTTGTACATAGTGGTTCTTCATTTTTTTTTTTTTCGTTACCATATCGTTTGTCCTTTATTTTCATTGTTTTTCCATTCAGTATAGTGTTTGTTCTTCATTTTTGTTATTCACTTCTTATTTTTTTGTTTGGGTGAAGGGGCGGCCTCAATATAATGGTTATTCATTTTCGTTTTTTTTTTTTTGTCACCATACCGTGTGTCCTTTATTTTTTCGTTTTTCCATTCTGCACAGACTTTTCATTTTCATTTTCGTTTTTGGGTTCAGCATTGCGCGAGGCGTTTCTGTTCTTTTGTCAAATTCCCTATTTTATAGTTCGATAGTTTATCCCGTTTCTCCGAAAGGGCCTTTTTGTCTTATTATAATTTGTAAACATTCCTTTTTCTTGCGCATAATATTATAGAATAATTAATGCATTTATTTTGTCCCGGTCGTACCAGAGTTACTACTCATATACATGCTTGAATGAGAGAGAGAGAGAGAGAGAGAGAGAGAGAGAGAGAGAGAGAGAGAGAGAGAGAGAGAGAGAGAGAGAGAGAGATGCATTGCTTATTAAGAGATTAGGCTAAGTGCCAGACGTACTGAAGAGAGAAGACGACAGACAGACGAACCGACCTTCACAGAGACCTTGAAGAAAGTCTTTGAGGGCTGGTCGATGGTTTAAAGGCCGTAACAGCAGCAGCAGCAGCAGCAACAGCAGCAGCCAAGCTGAGCATTTGGTGTTTCCCACTCCTTCCCAAACCCCACTCCCTCCCAATCCCTAATCCTCTAACTCCCAAAACTTCCCCATCATTCATGTCCCCCGTGATTTGCATGTTTCGAACCCAGACACAACGTGTAACTTTCCAGAATGCCAGGAATGCTGTAACTCCTAAATCCTCTCTGTGGATAACGATTGGGTTGGGCTGGAAAAGATTAGGTTTTGTAACCTGAAAGTTAGAAATCGTTTTATGCCTCCAGGAAGACTCTTACTTTGGAAATTTGCGAAATTCATGCTGAAGTAAAGTTAAGATAGCGTTAAATGAAGAGAAATTTGGATATTCCTGAAGTAAACTGTGTTTTCTGCTAATGACGACTTTGATCAGTTTTCATAACCTCATGGGGGTGGGGTCCCGTGCATCCAAAATCTGAACACTTTAAAAAATGGCAAAACATTAACTGCAATATTATACTGATTGCCAACAGAAGTCCTCAAGGAAAAGCAGAATAATGAATGAAACAATACATGCTCAGTGGGGTAGTATTATCAGATTGATTGTAAAATTTATGGTTCTAGAACGCCAAGTTTTTATTCATAAAAGTGTAACTGTTACAAGTTGTTATTTATTCCTCTGACCTTACGCCGACATGGGCTCCTCCTTTTGGAGCAGCTCGTAAATCTATTGGCCTATTATTGCTTGTCTTTATAATTAACTGGGTACTTTCACATGCGACAGATTTTTAACTCTTCATAATACACACCAAACATTAATCACCGGGTGGGTGGAGGCGTGGAAGCCTGACACGAACGATGTAAGCACCCAGACTGGCTCATATCCATTCTTTCAGTCTCGAGATATTTGTTGACACAGCAGCGGACTTCGAAGGTGACCTCCGGTAAGATTGCATATTCTGTTGGAATCTGGAGGTGTGGGGCCTCGAATAGCTTGATGAGTTTTTACCGTTGTTCAAAGTTACTTCATTGTAAAGGCACATCCACAAGTCAGTGCCCCTTTTGTGCAAAGGAGTCAGTCACTGCTATTTTTATCGTTATTGAGGTACTAAAGAGGGAAGAACTTGAAAAACAAATAGTTTTTGCACATCTTTAGTGGTGTGGTGAGTGTTGGAGAGAGGAACGGGATGATTGATCTCTCGACAGTTGAAGAACCGTGTGGTCACTGCACATGTCGGTTGTAATGTTTTTACCATGACATCTCAGCCATTGAGAGTCAGGGCAGCTTATCGCAAAATCCCAGTCGTAGTGATAGGATCTTTTTACTCTCTGCTATATTATCTTAAAAGTAGATTTAAATGAGAAGAAATCTTCAAGTAAATTGAATTTAAGAATATTTTAAACCAAGTTATTGGGCTTGGGGTTCTTTTTACTCTCTACTATATTATCTTAACGTTGAATTTAAGTGACAAGCAAACTTCAAGTAAATTGAATTTAAGAATATTTTAAACCAATATTGGGACTAGAAATAATTTTGAAATTGTTAAAGAGGGGGATTTTTGAGGAACTGGGGAAACTGGAATGGTTTCACGCTTACAGAAGTAGTGTTATAACAATTCTGTTACAGGAACTGAGGTACGAGTATAAGTACTCTGTTTAGTCCTCCTGAATAAAACCGAAAAATGTCTCCTTCGAAAACTAAGAAATGAACAGACAGGTAGCAGGAGAGGCAGAGAATCAGGTGGCCAGTTTATTGTGCTTAGACATAACACAGTAGAATTGGCTTTGGCCAACATCCTATCACGGCTTTCATAGGCCTGAAAAGCTTTTTGATAAAGTTAGCAGAGTAATTCCTTGAAATATTTCTGAGTTGTGGCCTCTCAGAAAGTTGTGTTTTTGATAAAAAAAAAAAAAAATGCACCAAGATAGTAAGAGTGCGTTAACATCGGCTGTCAGCTGTCTCCTGAATTTAATGACAATAGTGGTGTACTGCAAGGAAATGTGTTACCCCTTTTTCTTTTAAGAGCAACTCTAGGCTTTATGCGCAAGACAGTAATAAATATCTGTTTCAAGTGAATAGGAATGGTTTTTCAGACCTTAATGTGACTCTTCACTGTACACACCAGATTCTGGGTTCTGTATCACGTTTTTATCAATGCACCTAACCGCGCAACAACTTCTCGCTGCTGGGAGAAA
Source organism: Macrobrachium rosenbergii (assembly GCF_040412425.1). Lineage (NCBI taxonomy): Eukaryota > Metazoa > Arthropoda > Malacostraca > Decapoda > Palaemonidae > Macrobrachium > Macrobrachium rosenbergii. The sequence continues at coordinate 46,720,639 of NC_089754.1, forward strand.
GGGCGCTGGTGACTGGTATAAGACATTACATGCATCACCGGGGTCTAAGCGATGTGAGGCAGGGCCGCCGATCAAAAATGGGAAAAAAGCACGTTAAAGAAGAAGAAGATCAATGCTTTCTTTTCAGTAGGGTAGGAGCGATGGCTCAACGCTCAGGCGTCCCCTCAAATCATTTCCTCGTCTGGAATTAGCAAATGTTTGCCTCACTTCGATACGTAGTATACTAGGGAACGTATTATTTTATGACACTGGCATTCTGTCAAGTCGGCCGTCCCTTTGTCTGTCTGCTTCCGTGTAACCTTCCTCTATCAGTACAGCTAGGACGATTTGATAGTGCCTTATGGGTGGGTATGACATCCCTCAACTCACTAACCCAAGTGAGGGGGATCAATAGTGAATCTTGGATGGATGTCTGCTTATAGTGAATCCATTTACGGTCCCCAATTTTACTTTAATTTTGGTTCGCCTTTTCGGGGTAATCTGGTGACGATTCACAGATATCTTAAAATTTAGGAAATCCTGAAATTGCAACAGATTTGAAACGTGTGTGAAGAGACTATGGAGCTTCGAAAACTTGGGTAAAAAGACAAGGTTTATTGGTTTTATAGGTTTCATGTATTTTTGCCCTTTACTTTGAACCCCATAAAACCAATTTCTGTCATAGAATTTCCATTGCACAATTTTTGTAAACGACTTAAGCACCCCCGAAAGAGTCACTAGCATTGAGAGAGAGAGAGAGAGAGAGAGAGACAGAGAGAGAGACAGAGAGAGAGAGAGAGAATGGGTTGATTAGGGGGCTAATGATACAGTTTTGATGTTTTCTTCAATACCAAGTCTTAGAACTCAGAATCGGAAAAAAAATTCTTACGTTTATTCTTTGTTTTGGTCCTTTCATAAATTCCTTACAATGGGCTTGAATATGTTATTGGACAAAGCTGTTCCAAGATTCCAAGTCATTTACATGATGAGATAGGGTTGTTGTTGTTGTTGTTGTTGTTGTTTTGTGGTAGTTTTTGTTGTTGTTGACAGTCTCCAGCGTTGTTGTTTGTCACTTCCTGTATTTATGTTATGGCAGGCGGTCGTGTCATTAATGTTACTGATGCTCTGTCATTCATTCAGCTGCGTGTTAGGTTACCGGCATTGCTTTAGATGCGTTCACAATTGTTATTATCGTGATGAACCTCTTCCATTCCTTTTACTGTACTTCCGTTCATATTCTCTTTCTTCCATCTGGCTTTCAACCCCCTATAACATTTGGTTCATAGTGAAACTGCGAGGTTTTCCTCCTGTTACGCCTTTCAAACCTTTTTGCTCTCAATTTCTCTTCCAGCATTGAATGACCTCATAGGTTCCAGCGCTTGGCCTTTGGCCTAAATTCTGTATTCTATTCTATTATCTTGATGAATTTCACATTCTCTCTCATTTATTTCTTCCATCATTTCTACGCCTGGGAAGTTAGGATGAGGAGATGTTTTCATCCGTGGCTTCCATTTTCTACGTTTGTCTGTCCTAAATATCTCGAGAACATATAAACGAATCTGGATGAGTCTTTATAAAAATATTGATTAAGTAACTCCTTCCCCGCCCCTTTCCTGATAATTACGATTCAAAGACATGTCTCCGAGACACAGTTCTCCTTATTGCAGATAAAATATAGGTATTTCAGATGAAACCAATATTTCATAAAAGCGACTTTTAATTAATGTCGATCTGATATGACTATCACGTATGATTGGTTACTGCTAATTGGTAGTGATAGTTTCATGTTTAACAAAAGTCTATTTTACCTCATACAAGCAAACCACACATACTCTTGTGATATGTGTATGTATATATATATAATATATATATATATATATATATATATATATATATATATATATATATATATATATATATATATATATATATTGTGTGTGTGTGTGGGTATGTATAAAACCGTAAGATTAAAGGCTTGCAACGTGACTTACATGCAGTTTACTTTTCATGAACGTAAAGACATTAAATATTTACTTTATGAATTACAAAAATTCGTTAAGCTTCCTTTTGAATAAAATCCAGTAGTTTTCCGGCAAATGAGTTTATATAAAATGTACGACAGTCAGACCTGCTGAAATGTTGTTTCCTGAACTCGGAAAATGTCTAAAATTCTGGGAGTTTGTTGGTAAAAAAAAGCTGAAGTATTTATTAAGCTGAGGGATTAACTTTTCAGCCAAATTTAGAGGGCACCGTAGGGATAAATACAGACTAGTAAGTGTAATTAGAATTCATACAGTCCTTTGGATCAGCGCATTATTGTTTAATTGTAGTTCATCAGGAACCAAATAATATTTGGAAAACAAATACGACAAAGGTACTGAGTTCGGGACATTTCTACAGGAGTGTTTTTTTTTTAGAAAAAAATAATAAAGGCACTTAGCGACTAATACAGCAATTGTAATTAGATTTCATACAGTCCTTTGGATCAGCGCATTATTGTTTAATTGTAGTTCATCGGGAACCAAATAATATTTGGAAAAAAAATACGACAAAGGTACTGAGTTCGGGACATTTCTACAGGAGTGTTTTTTTTTAGAAAAAAATAATAAAGGCACTTAGGGACCAATGCAGCAATTGTAATTAGATTTCATACAGTCCTTTGGATCAGCGTATTATTGTTTAATTGCAGTTCATCGGGAAGCAAATAATATTCGGAAAACAAATACGACAAAGGTACTGAGTTCGGGACATTTCTACAGCCATCTTTTTTTTTTTAAGAGGAAAAATAATTGGGGAAATCCATCAGGATCTTCACCCTTAATGTCTACATTGTGTAGGACTTTTAATGGCACCTAACGAAAAGTAAATATGGGACACACACAGAGACATACGTACACGCGCGCGCGCGCAAACCTGAGGGAGGGTAGGATCTTTCCTGCTGTTACGTGATTTTTTTTTTTTTATTTCTGATACAGGCTGCTTCCTTTTTAAAGAGAAGTATCGTACGTAGTGTATTTTGGAGCAATACCCGTATACAGAATATTCGCATGTTCTTTGTTCAATTTTTGTTTGGTTGATTGAAAGTTGTATTATATATATATATATATATATATATATATATATATATATATATATATATATATATAATACACATATATACATATATATATGTAAGTATGTATTTATGTATGTATATATATATATTATATATATATATATATATATATATATATATATATATATATATATAATATATATATTGTATATGTATATATATGTGTATGTGTGTGTGTGTGTGTGTGTAATTTTTTCTGTAAACTCTACATGACCTTTATTACCAAACTCCTAGAAAATAGTTTGCTGCTTCTAAAGTTATTTATGAGTCTTTCTCCTGCATTTCAATCAAGTGAAATCTTCTTCACAGAAACGTCAATAACAATATCATGTTTCTTTGTTTACTCTCGCAAGATATTGGCTTTCCCCTTAGGAGGGTTCAAAGCTCTCCTCAGTGCGGGGTCTTTCATGTTCATAGTCGCCATTCGTTTCATTTTCGTCTTTTGTGGACGAAGGTCCACCTTTTCATCCTTTCAACCATCCCCGGACCCCGGAGGCAATCCGTGCACCTGTCCTTGTGTCTTAATTAATTCCATATTTCCCACATGGCCGCGTTCGGTCCACCTTTTCATCCTTTCAGCCATCTTGGGACCGATGAATCATTGGTCCGTACATCTGCCCTTCTATCTGTAATTAATTCCTTGTTTCCCACATAGCCCTGCTCCTGAATGCTCTGAATGAAAAGTAATAATAAGAATCAAACATTTATTGTGTGAATGTCCAAAATATAATCAGCAGCGGCTATCTAGTTTTGGAAATAAATCCATCAGTGAAATTTTGTCAGAAACTCAGCATTTGCAGTTAATCCAATTATAAAGTGTTTAGTGTTTAAAAATTGTTTTTTCATTGACAAGATATAAAAAAAATAGTAGGTATAAGTAAAAATAAATCCTTCGAGCCAGTCCCGTGAGAGCTGATAATCAGCTCAGTGGTCTGGTAAAACTATTTTCATAATAGAAATTATTTATTTGTATATACACCCCATTTCATTATTGAGTAAATACATACACATGTTTATGCATCTGTAACCCCTCCCTCATTCTGTTTATCTCTACCACTATTTCATCTTTGCATCTGTCCAGGGACCCACTGGTCATCTGTTTCCATCTTTGCATCTGTCCAAAGACCCACTAGTCAACTGTTTCCATCTTTGCATCTACTCAAAGACCCACTGGTCAACTGTTCCCATCTTCGCATCTGTCCAAGGGCCCACTGATCAACTTTTTCCATCTTCGTATCTGTCCAAGGACCCACTAGTCAACTTTTTCCATCTTTGCATCTATCCAAGAACCCACTAGTCAACTGTTTCCATCTTTGCATCTGTCCAAAGACCCACTAGTCAACTGTTCCCATCTTTGCATCTGTCCAAAGACCCACTAGTCAACTGTTTCCATCTTTGCATCTGTCCAAAGACCCACTGGTCAACTGTTCCCATCTTTGCATCTGTCCAAAAACCCACTAGTCAACTGTTTCCATCTTTGCATCTGCCCAAGGACCCACTAGTCAACTGTTCACATCTTTGCATCTGTCCAAGGACCCACTAGTCAACTGTTCACATCTTCGCATCTGCCCAAGGACCCACTAGTCAACTGTTCACATCTTCGCATCTGTCCAAGGACCCACTAGTCAACTTTTTCCATCTTTGCATCTGTCCAAGGACCCACTGGTCAACTGTTTCATCTGTCCATGCTTCTGTAAATCCCTCCGTGATTTTCATACATATACAGGTGGAGCTTCCTTCACCTTCTTTTATATGTGCTAGTCTCACACTGTTACTCAGAGGTACAATAATGGTTTTTTCGAATCGTATATCGTTTTAACGGAGAATCTACCATTGTATCCATAGTGCTTAATTTAATTTAACCACTGGACCGTAATCGTGATTGCATCTTAGATTCCATTACTTCATATCTAGATTTTAATATTGCATCCGCGGGTCCTTCCGTGCCCACGCCCACGCCCACGGTCTCATCGTTGCCTACATTCAGATGAGAGCTGGGCTCAGGTTCCAGAGGTACCGTGGCCTCGATAAAAGAGGAAATTTTCAGATAACGAGGAGTGCACCAAAAATAGCAGGCAAGGATCGTTTACCTTATACAAAAGTATGGATAAAAATGAAACGCTCTGAATAGAAGAGCCGATTGCTCGTGCAAACAGATTCGAATTGAAGTCAGAATTTGTATCTATATCAGTTCCGTTTCTGGTTGTTTGACCTTAAACATTTTTTTTTATTAGTATTTTTCTCTTACTTCGTTGTTGTTTTCAACAAAGACTGTTATGGCGCTGACATGTGAATTATAAGACTATTACTTGGCAAGATGATTAAAGTAAGGCAGGGAGCTACTTTATCCGTAAGTGAGCAATTTAGCCAGCAGCTGGTATCATCGATGCTCGGTTTATTTTCCTCTCTCTCTCTCTCTCTCTCTCTCTCTCTCTCTCTCTCTCTCTCTCTCTCTCTCTCTCTCTCTCTCTCTCTTTGGGAAATCAGTGTTAACTCAATATTTGTTAACTCAATACCTTATTTATTTAAGATTTATAAGATAGGGGGTCTTTCACTGCTAAAAAGCTATAGATATTTAACTTCTTTCCTGATGTAAAAGAAATAATTTTACAGGTGAAATTGTCTTTATATGAAACATTAAATCAAACATGGAGTGAGATATGACGGTTTATCATTTTAAATGATTGTTTTATTTACCAATAATAAAGTAAAAAGGCCCGAACTTCACCCAGAGTTCAAAGTTTTGTCGTCTCAAGACGAGACTTCTTTCAGATGAGTTTCGTGATGATGCGAAATGTACCTCGCGTCTTCAGCGAATCGAGAATCAAACGCCGGGACTTGGGAGCAAAGCTCCTCAAAGAGCGTCCCCGAAGACGTCTCATCATTCTCATTGTTTGCAACATTGGCCCTGATTTAGATGCCAAACTCCTCTTGCAATCTTGCCGAAAACTTCACCGTCATCTCGCTGTTTTGGACGTCCGTGCGAAGTTACGCGCGGCATGTCCCCACGCGCGAAGTTAAGCAGCTGAACTCCTCCGCCTCTTCCTTCTTCTTCTTCTTCTTCTTCTTCTTCTTCTTCTTCTTCTTCTTCTTCTTCTTGTGTAAGTTCAGCGTAGAAAAGAGACCTGGGATTTTTGTGACAGGAGGAACTTTTGACCAAACGAAAATCTCTCTTAAAGGAATTACTCATGTAGTTTAGGCTTTCATTATATAATACTTATATTCTCTCTTGATGTTCACCAAACGAAGTTGAGTAAATTTAAGAGTTATTTAATTTTCCAAATTGGGTTTGTGCTTATAACCTATTTGCAATATGTTTTCAACATTGCTGGTCTTGCGATTAAAGAAGTTGAGCAACATTTGGCTCTGGCGATAGTTTGGAAGGGTTACCCATCCATGAATATTAGAACACCGTTGATATGTAAGTTCCAGTGACGATTTCTTAGTGGTCTGGTGAAAGGGGCCAAGGGTCATACTGATACCCAAAACATCAACAAGATGCCCATCGTGAGCGAGTTCGATTCAAATAATATGCGATGGGTGAGAACAATAGCTATTTAATGGTCAAAGGATTCCAATTATGCAAAATGGTCAATGTTAGTTACTTCACTACAGGAAAACGGAAGTGACCTTCGATAATTATTTATCTTCGGTAATTATTTATTCGTTAAATAAGAGACATTTTGTTGATATCCCCGCTACATTACTAAATATTTTAAGTATATTATGCATGAGAACGGAAGTATATTACAATTCTGTTGTAAGTTCACAGAGAAAGAGTATAGGTCGTTCAAAGGCGCCATTAGACTCACTAAATCGGGCTTATGCCATCAGCACTAATAGGATTGTCGCCTTAGATTCCTCAGAAGGATGTTGCAAGTCTCGAGGGTGAGATGTCATAATTCCTACGGCCCAGTTTGGTCTTGGCTTTTCCCTACAAAAGTATTGTATTCAGATTGAAATATTTTTTTAAAAATTTTATTTGTCACATTCATTTTCCTATTTTTAGGCGATTTTTAAAATTGATTTTAGTCTCAGAGAGATCCCATAAAACCCTTGGGTTGTTTTTCACCATAAAATGAACGTTGAATCTTGGTTAATCCAAATCGAATTAAAGAAATTACGGGTGTTGTATCTTCATGGAAGGATGGAAGCATGGGCATACGCTCAGGAGATGAGAACAACATAATGCCGATTATGCATATAGGACATATGGGCATACGCTCAGGAGAAGACATAAACAGGACATAGCATACGCCGATTACGCCGATTATGCATAGGACATATGGGCATACGCTCAGGGGATGAGAACAACATAATGCCGATTACGCATATAGGACATATGAGCATACGCTCAGGGGAAGAGAACAACATAATGCCGAGTACGCATATAGGACTTATGAGCATACGCTCAGGGGATGAGAACAACATAATGCCGAGTACGCATATAGGACATACTCACCTAGGGGATGAGAACATAATGCCGACATATAGGAAATACTACAAGGCCGATTTCTGATTACTCAGGGGATGAGAACAACATAATTTTGTGATGATTGTTGATTCCCTTGGCTCTGGGGCATTTACCAGTTGAATGCCCCCGTCTTGAGGAACTTAGAAATCAACTTATAGGGTTGGTATTTTTTTTAGGTTTGTTCCAGACGTTGGCCGCCTACGGGAGCTCTATTTTTAAATTGTTGTTAATGAACTTGATGTTAAGAACGTAGTGCATTAAATAATTTTGCTTTTAAATTTAAAGCGGTGTCAGTAACCATTGCTGCCACGTTGCTAGATAACAAAAAATCAATCAATTGACCAAGAACTTTGTTCTGTCGCCTTTCCAGTTTTAGTTTTCTGTAAAAGAAAACTGTTGTGCCGGCTTTGTCTGTCCGTCCAAACTTTATTCTTAGCACTTTTTTTCTGTTTTCAGATTTTAAAACTAAAGGAAGAGGGCTGCAAGGTGTCTTTGTCATCCTCCCTCCAGTCACTGAAACATACCAAATTGCAGCCCTCAGCATCTTAAAGTTTTTATCTGAGGTTAAAATCAGCCATAATCGTGCTTCTGGAAACGAATAGGATAACCACCGGGCCTTGGTCAAGTTTCATGGACCGTGGCTGTTACCATTATATCGATGACCAAAAGATAGATCTTTTTCTACCTTTTTAATCTACAGTTAAACTTTTATTGCGCCGAAGAAACATTTTTCAGTTTATTCATGTTGTTCAAACTAAATCTTAACCAGTGGTTGGGGATTTGGGTCTTCATCATTTCAAAATGCACTGTATTGAAAGGAATTCGGAATACTGCTTTAGTTTTCAGCTTTCTGATAATCCATGCCGTTGATTTGAAGGCTGTATGGATGGCTACCCTCACTTTTATTTGTGATATTTTTCGTATTTTAGTTTTGTAAACTAGGATGATTTTATAACAGTGAGACTCATTTTCTTTAGCTAAAGTTTTCCTGCGTTATTGGTATGAAATCGGCATTGGGACAAACTAAACCTAGTGGTGGTTGAATCATTTCAAGGTCGCAAGAGAATTTTTGGATGCTTCTCTTCTCCCCATGGGTGTTCCGGCCACTCCCATAATTAATATGAAAACTTCGGCATGCAGCCCTTTCATTCCCTTAAAAACACGCTCACTCTTTAGGTTTCTATGGCCTTATGAGAATCCACTCTCAAAACTATTATTTTTATTCGGTCGCGAGGGCTGAATGTATTACTGCCATTCTGAGTATGGATTTTTTAGGGTGTGGTTGCCACTCATGTGCCCATGCCCAAATAGATGGCCATGAGCGTCTGGCATTCATTCACGGCCACCATCCAGGTAATGGGCCAGACCAAATCGGCTCTAGTAATCCTGTACCTCTGGAATAAAAAGGAAAATGTAAATCCAGCTTAAAGGCGAAGGGATTATCTGGGCGCTTTTTAATCAGACCAAACAAGTAATACTCTCTTCTTACTGGAATGATCTCATGATCTCTTAATTACACTTCGTGACTCTCTCTCTCTCTCTCTCTCTCTCTCTCTCTCTCTCTCTCTCTCTCTCTCTCTCTCTCTCTCTCTCTCTCCATCGTATTTCTAGATTTTTGCATGTTCCTTAAATATCTGATATGTTGGAATGATCTCTTAATTACATTTCATGGTTACGCTCTCTCTCTCTCTCTCTCTCTCTCTCTCTCTCTCTCTCTCTCTCTCTCTCTCTCTCTCTCTCTCTCTCTCTCTCTCCATCGTATTTCTAGATTTTTGCATGTTCCTTAAATATCTGATATGTTGGAATGATCTCTTAATTACATTTCATGGTTACGCTCTCTCTCTCTCTCTCTCTCTCTCTCTCTCTCTCTCTCTCTCTCTCTCTCTCTCCATCTCTTTCTAGATTTTTGTTTGTTCCTTAAATTTCTAGATTTTCCTCGTTGATTTTGCTTGTGCCTTAAATATCCGATACGTTAAAAGCAAAGGAAAAAGGAATCCTAGTTAAATCCAAGTATTGCTGTTGTTTCTCTGTCATTAATTATTCATGTTACGTCGGAGACGAAGGAGCCTTAATCAAGTTCGTGAAAATTGTGTGAATGGGGAAGAAATGTTTTATAGATTAGTTCGTGTTAATCGCACCCAAGAAATTAATTATCGCGAGAACAAGGTATATTAATCCACGAGAAGAGAATTTTAATCATTCGAAAGTAATTTAGTCATGAAGATTAGCTCGATGTTTGACGACAGTTTCCGTATTACATCGAGGTCAACAGAATACGCCATTTTTTCATCGTACAAGAAACTGGTAATTATGTTCCTACTGGTGTTTAAGGAGATCGAAGGACAGAGAGCGAGATCGGACCCGTCTTTCTGGGGTCCAAGACTTTAAATCTGCTTCCTATATCTTCCTTTAAACGTTTTATCGTCTGGCTAATGGCTCTTCCGGCAGATATATGACTTTTGACTTCCACATTCATATGTGAGGTTGGTTTTGGGAACCTGGATACACACTCTCTAAATGCGAGGTTTTATCGAGCGCTAAATATCCTAGTTGTGTGAATGTTGTGATTTTGGAGGCTTTTTCTCGTTAAGAATGGTGAAGAATCTTTTTACCCAAATAAAAGACCTTTTAAAGAATAAACCTTTGCCTGGTTGGCAATTATATTAGAAGAAGATTGAAAGTGATAATTCAGTTAGATAATTATGGCTTTCAGTTGAAACTGGGCAACTCAGATGAAGCTCTTGTCAAATCAGGGTTTCGACGTGCATGAAGATCAGTTCTGTATCAAGAGACCAAACTTAAAGCTTTTCCTGCAAGGGGGCTTTGCCCCCTGCATCAGCTCGGTGCACTCCTACTGTTTGAGACGCCTGAAACTTCGCGGAGAGACAAAGAAACATTGTAAACACTACTTACACCTGGGTAAATTAGTTGAATTCCTTTTGTTATCGCTCGTCGATGCCCGTAGGCGATTTTGAACCTGAGGGAAGGCAGTTTGAAATGAATTGCAGATTATTGAGTGAAGGAGATTATATTTTATTCAGAATGTATCCTTTATTTTTGTATGTGAATGATACCTACCACCCCCAAAAATTGTGAGACTTGTTTTACGTCTTGTTTGCAAGTCCCCCAAAAGGTCTTGTTCAGCCTGTTGGCAGCTGCCTTCTTGTGAATGATTGCTTTTAACAAGTTCGTTGTTTTTTCATTCCTATATGATACAAGTGAATTATGTATGTAAAGCAAGTACGATTTCATCTTAGTCTGTCAGGGAAAATCCTTTGAATTTTTGCTTCAGTTAGATAAATATCATTACAGTGCTTCTATTTTCAGAACATGGTTCAGCTTATTCTTCCTCCTATTTTAAATTTTCACTTAACTAATCGTTCTTCGTAGTGGTAAAACTATAATTCGTCTCATTCTCCAGTTTAGAAACACTGGCGTTGATTCCGTTTTCTTTTTTTCATTTCAAATCGTGTTCAAAGTTTTTAGTGGGAAATGTGTCCAAAATACTAAGGAAGCGAGATATTAAGAGTTCGTTTCATATTGGCTGTTGTAAATACACTCCCTACTAAATAATTTCATTTCCAGGTAAAATTTATGTGCATTAGTTTTTGAAAAAAAGTAACAGATAATTATTAACTGTTTTAGACAAACTTACAGGGTTAACATCACCCCTCTCCTTTCAATCACGAAAACACAACGAATCATTCAGAGTGATTTGTCTATAAGTTTCCCTGTGATAGACGAGCAACTCAGAAATCCCGAGCAATAAAATGGGGAGAGATTTATGCAAGTATGAATAAAATTATTTCCACCCATCGGTGTGTTTGTGCGAGCATGAGATCTGTTTGAATAGGAGAGATGTGGGGGCGAGGGGATAAACGTTGACTCTCAGCTTTCAACGGATTTGAAGCGATTTCAGAAAAGCCATCATGAGGCTTTCGCTGTTGTAAGAAAGTAAACGAATTCCACGATCGTTTTCCTTTAAAAGCACTGATGATTGTTATGAGAGAGAGAGAGAGAGAGAGAGAGAGAGAGAGAGAGAGAGAGAGACCTGGAATTGTCAACGCCACAGTTGAAATGGATATGAGAAACTTTAAAAGCACCGATGATTGTTATGAGAGAGAGAGAGAGAGAGAGAGAGAGAGAGAGAGAGAGAGAGAGAGACAGACAGACAGACAGACAGACAGACAGACAGAGAATCGTCAACGTCACAGTTGAAATGGACGTGAAAAACTGCAAAAGCACCGATGATTGTTATGAGAGAGAGAGAGAGAGAGAGAGAGAGAGAGAGAGAGAGAGAGAGAGAGAGAATCGTCAACGCCACAGTTAAAATGGACGTGAAAAACTTTAAAAGCACTGATGATTGTTATGAGAGAGAGAGAGAGAGATGCAGGGTAATGCTTCCTAAGAAACATAATTGTCTTGTGATATCGTTATTGTGACTTCTGACTGAGAGAGAGAGAGAGAGAGAAAGAGAGAGAGAGAGAGACAGTGAGAGAGACCTAGAATCATCAACGTCACAGTTGAAATGGACGTAAAAAACTCCTGAAGGAGACATGAACATTAGGGGGAAGTAATGAAGATTTATGGGTCCTCTCGTAATTACATCTTTTGCCTTTCTTTTATTATCCATCAAGTGATTTTTCTTTTGTTACTCTCTTGCTTCTCCTGGTACCCAAGACGTTACTGAAGTAAGGGAAATAAGAGAAATGGTTTCAATTCTGTTACGAGAATTTGGAGTGATTTGTATTTGCATAAGTAAACCTTTTTTAGACCTTGGTAAAACCCGGGAAATAAATTAACTCTCAGCTTCCATTTTGAAGAAAAGAATTATGTAGAAAAGAATTACGTTGAATTAAATGAGTTTCAATTACTTTACGTGCAGATGACCCTGATTACATCGAAGCAATCCAGTAATGGAAATCAGTAATCCCTAGGATATAAAATTACTTAGCCGGGAGATTTTTCCTGAAATACTGTGGACATTAAGTACCAGACAGAACACTATCTGATTGGGTGACTAATTTCCATGATGAAATCTTTTCACTGCATCTGTCAAAATTATGGAAAGGTCAGTTACAAAATCGCTACATAGCTCATCTTCTGATTAACAGATTGAATTATGACTACTAAAACTGGCGCCACGCCCGTCTTCTGACCGTTGAAGTAATGTTTGATTTGGTCAGTACCTGGATATATAACTACCTTTGATTGCTAGCCAGTAAAACATTTTCTTGACCACGGCTATTCAGTTCTGAGAAGTTAAACAGTAGGGTTTGGCTAGTACCTGGACTATTTTTAGGGTCAGTGACCTGGGACTAGCAACCGATCTCTTTGCCGTCTGGCTAGTACAGTTGGTAATGTTTTGGCCTCGTAAACTCTGGGACCAGCGTTCGCTCCCCGTCAAGGGGCGGATATTAAGACTGTCTACCGGATGGTAACTGCCATGAGTGACGACATGGTGCGGGGTTGGCGTTACCCGGCTGACGTCCGACCGAGAGCGCTAGCCTGTTGGAGGACTGAAACCACCAAACTTTAACTTTTAACTTTTTTTCAATGTCACGAAACGTGCAGGATATATAAGGAGTCTGGTATGAGTGGCCATGGGTTACAACAAGGCTCAACAAGCTGTTGGTGTTAGTGTGCGTGATAGTGACTCAACAAGCTGTTGGTGTTAGTGTGCGTAATAGTGAGAACATTTTGGCGAATAATTCAAAATCATGGATGCCAAATGCCCTCCAACGTTGCCTAATGAAAGCAATCAGTCGAAACGGCTCCGGGCTCAGCTTCATTTAATTAAAAGGGTCGATTTCCAAAACAAACACGGTCATCCATTTCCTTCAACTGTTATTAACATCGGAATTATACTGAAAATGATGTCGGCAGCTTCATATCGCAGAGTGATCAAATTTGTTTCATCGAACGAAATTTCTCTTCTCTCTCTCTCTCTCTCTCTCTCTCTCTCTCTCTCTCTCTCTCTCTCTCTCTTTAATTTTGAGCCGTCGATGTCATTCTTGTGTTTCATAAACAAAGCCACTCCAACATCTAAAAACATAACAGACACCTCACACGTCTCGAACTGTCGACCTAACCGCCCAGTTCTCCTCGCTGCTGGGAGAAAGGGAGCTGGGGATTTGGTACAATACATGTACACATTCGTTACCGGGGTCTAAGCGATATCAGGCAGGGCAGCCGATCGAGGCTACGGCCTACCCCACCGCCAAATCAAAAAGTCCTTCAAAAGAAGGGAAAAAAGTCCTTCAAAAGAAGGGGGAAAAAAGCACGTTAAAACGAAGAAGAAGAAGAAGATGTCAGTCTTGTGTTTAAGTACAGCTGGCATTTCTTTTCCTGTTTTCCAATCAAATGACTCGGGGTTTTCACGGCTGTCCAGCTCTTTTATTTTTTTTCGATGAGGATCTTATTGCTTTGCCTATGCCCGTAAATAATAATAATAATAATAATAATAATAATATCATTTTCTCAGTGGTATTTCATGACAGAAAAAGTACTAAAAGTACCAGAAATAGACCAGAAAAAAAACACATACCACCGAGAAAATACCATCAGCACGTTGAAAATCTACGGAGTTACAACCTAAGTTTCAGTAACCTACTGTAATATAATAATAATAATAATAATTAATAATAATAATAATAATAATAATTTATCCATAGCTTGTTTTTAACTGTTTAACAGTAATAATCTAAGGACAATACACTCCTCGTTCCCCGTAACGGGTGTTGCCGTCAGGGCACCCCACATGGTGCACCGTAGGCATTACGGCAGGGTGTTTGCAGCGTCCCTTCAGGCCCTAACTATATCCACTTTTTAGCCTTCCACTTTGCCTCCGTTCCCGCGTTCTTTCTTCAGTCTTGCTGTCCAACACATTTACAACTGTTATTTCCTGGTGCAATTTGGATCGTCTCCCAGTTCCACCTTTAAATCCTTATACTTATCTCCTTTATTTTCTGGATCTCCTTATCTTGTTGTCCAACCTCTCCAACTCTCTCTGTTCACTGTCTTAAGGTCACTCTGTTGCAGTCATAAGTGAGGTCATTTTGTCATGGAGGACGCTGCTATTTTCCTTTTCTTAATTTTCCTCACGTAGGGTGTAATTGCTTCCAGTGCGCCCTTAGAGCGAACAGTGGTGTTTTTAAGCCTTCCTCTTCCCATCCGTTTCCCTAGGTCTCTGTCCATCAGGCTGTCCAGCTTCTCTGACTTTGTTGTGTCCCAGTTCCTCTCCTATGAATAAAAGCAAATTTTTTTATGCCAGCCGTCTGAGGGTCAAGAAATAGGTTTCAGGAATTGGTTAAACTACTTTAATATTAATTTCCAACGGGCAAAACCTCTGTTTGTGTCATATCCCTCTGGAGCAATAAATCTATTTTAAATCTATTTCCTGTAACCTAAACATGTCATCCTTTAACCAGTCACTTTAGATTTAGAAGACTCGGAAGACTCAAAACTAACATAGGATCCATCATATGGAGGGAAATCAATCGCCTAAACCATATCAGCCTCAGTAAAAAAAAAAAAAAAAAAAAAAGTATCTTGTCAGCAAAAAAAAAAAAAAAAGTTATCTTGTAAGCGAACCTCACTATGAAATCAAATTTTGATGATTAGAAACTGTATATTTGCGGTTTATAAAATTTAAGCTAAATAACAGCTGGTTTTAAATTGTTTTAGAAATTTATAGCGAAATTTACGTGCATATATTAAGCAATTGTACCTATCTGGTTAAAAAAAATAAGAGAATTATATAAGCAATTTGGCAGCTGCATCTTACTTTCAGTACAACATATATATTACAGTATGAATCCCATTACATCCGTGTTAAGATTTTACACCCAGTACAATATGAAAGATGTGGATACATATTACTTTTTATTTAGTAGGATGTCCACGTAAAAACGATATTCATTCTTTATTGAAAGCAGATGTCAATACACACAGACCTCCAAGCAGGAATTAATATCCAATATTTCACATTTTCTGAAATATAATGAACCCGTGGCAGTGATGTAAAATATGTCAGGGTGAACAATAGCGTAAAAGTTAACATGTCCACAAAGGAAATGAAAATATAAAACAAAAATATTTTCCCTCACGTTATCCTTTGATTCAAGGAGGCCCGTGGAGCTTTAGGCCTAACTCCTAAAGCCTAGAAATCGTTGAAGTTGTTGTTTTACCAAATCTAGATGCGTGATTGCTGTGGGAATAAGTTAGGTATGTCTATATATATAGAAAGGCGCTTTTTACGAGTAAGTTTGTTCTTTGTTGTGAGGAATTTATGAACAAACGGTTGGGAAATGAAGCACAGTAAAACTTCAGTCGTCAGTTCCAAGTACATTTCTGCATAGTTACTGAGTACCTCAGTAAAGTACTGATTTATACAGTTTCTGAATAAATTGCACACACATATATATGTGCATATATATGTATGTATCTATACTTATGTATGTATATATATATATGTGTGCATATATATATTTTGTGTATATATATATATATATATATATGTATATGTATATGTATGTATATATAGCTATGTGTATATATGTGTATATATAAATTTGTATATATGTATATGTGTGTGTGTGTGTATGTGTTTGAGAGAGAGAGAGAGAGAGAGAGAGAGAGAGAGAGAGACAGACAGACAGACAGACAGACAGACAGACAGAGGGGTGAACCGCGTATAAGCTTAAATCTTTCAGAGGAAAATTTTCATGGCGGAATTTCATACAGCTGTCCCCCAACACCTGCTCCGACTTACTGCAGGATCCATTTGGAAAAATTTCGTTTCGTCCGCGAAAAAACTGAAAGAAGACATTTGCGGGGCAAAAGCAAGTCTCACAGTTAACGGAATTGAAAGTCTGGGAGTGGGAATTTAAGTGTGTGTGAGAGACGAATGTCACGCGAAGTATCTTTAATTTCCGGAAATAAAAGTACTTTGTGAATGCATACTAAAATGAATCGATTAATCACGAGGAATAACATTCAGTATTGCAGTGTATATTGTCATCAATTTATGCCTGTATTGTTGATTGAAACTTGGACCGATACCTACAAAGGTAGCCATAAATTTTCAAGTTATGTCTCTGTTGTCTTTGATTAATTAAATACATTCGATTAAAAATGGCAAAAACTGTTGCTCTTGTAATTTCACCATTCGATCGTTTTAATAAATTCCTGAATGGACTAACATCGAAGAACTGCGGTGAACTTGATGTTGTGTTGTCTGTATGTAGAATTTGTATTTATTAATACCACTCATATAATTTTTAATATATTTTATAGTAAGTAATGAACCATTGAAAATAGCACAAGAATAATTAGGAGGCCAATCTTAGGATTTTATCATTTCTAACAGACATATTATGCCCATGGATTGACAAAGTGAAAAATTGGGTAACTTTTGTCTTCCTACAAAGCTAACTTCTTTATGACAAGGAAAATACCCAAAGTAGCTTAGGAAAAATAACAAACAAAAAAACCATTGTTCTGTAAAATAAAAAGTTTCCATTAACAGTTAAAAACGACTGTTTCCCCTGAAAAAAAAATTGATAATACGACTTGAAAATAAAGAGATATCACTTGACGCCAAATAAGAGGTATCACTTGATGCAATCCCCACTCACTGCAGACCATTTCATCTGTGCAAGTGATTATAATTTCCCGGAAGATAAATGAGGAGATGTGAAAAAGTTTCCAATAAAGTGAATATCTGCTTCTTCTTCCAGGCTTCTCCCTCACCCTATAAGTCAAGGGATTATCCTCGATGCTAAAGGTCTTGCCTGCATTATGCCCTGAGCCACAAGTATGGGATGGATCTCTCTCTCTCTCTCTCTCTCTCTCTCTCTCTCTCTCTCTCTCTCTCTCTCTCTCTCTCTCTCTCGCCATTACTTGTGAATTTGATAGAGTCTGATGGCCATTGTCAGTGTCAGAATCGTCATGAATCTAAGCTACCAAAATTCAGGTGTTGAAATTGTTCGGTATGCATCCTGTAACGAGATTTTACATACATACATACATACATACATACACACATACATACACACACAAACACACACACACACACATATATATGTGTATACGTACATATAAATATATATATAATACATAGGTATATATGTATATATATATATGTGTGTGTGTGTGTGTATGGATGTACGTATAAAATCTCGTGTCTACGGGAGAGCAAATGCATGTCCCCATATCTCGAGGGTGGAGGAGGATATTCCTTTTCCTGAAAGAGCAAACCAAATTAGATTACACACCCTTGTCGAGAAACACCCTTTTCGAGAGGGGGGAAAAATGTAAGGAAATGTTGAGCTCCTTTACTTTCCTTACAGTAACGAGACATGCTCTTACGTTAGGGAGCGGGCCACGGCGAATAGAATTCCTTTTGGGACAGTTTGAATAAGAAATAAATGTATTTTTGGGACGAGGTGCTGAAGCAAAGAACCTAGAAGGGGCGGAATATAATCCTTGTGAATGTGTTGTGTAGTGTGCAGGCTATATATATATATATATATATATATATATATATATATATATATATATATATATATATATATATATATATATATATATATATATATATATATATATATATATATATATATATGGACACGACAAAATTGAAGCAACGGAGTGCAAGATCTTTCGCCTTTCCTCTAAAGGGTTGTAAGTTATATATATATATATATATATATATATATATATATATATATATATATATATATATATATATATATATATATATATATATATATATATATATATATATATATATATATATATATATATATATATATATATATATATATATATATACTGTATGTAATACATACATGCGTATCGTTATAGTTTAGATAGATCGTTTTATAAAATTTTTGGAATGTCAGAAGGATACAGCCTTCTTTTGTCTCAGGAATTCTAATTTATGGATGAGGCTGCATGCCTCACCTGTAAATTCATATGCGTGCGCATGCTTGGGCTTGTGAATGTGTGTGTCCGTTCAGAAAATACAAGTAATTTTTAGATAACAATCATTAACTGAGAATTTGTGTCCAAGAAAACTCTGCTATGATACACATGACCTTGATTTTGGTGCGAATATTTTGATAAAGTCTTTGATTATCGGAATTGAACTGTGGTAACTTCATAAAGGAATTTGTCTCAGTCATTGAAATGGGTGTTACTTTGGAGGAAATGGGCGTCAAAATGAAAAATTAGCATGCTTTCATTTTTATTCTTTCTAGTAATTTGCCTTTTGAAGAGACAATATTTTATCTTCAAAAGTCCCAAATGCAAAATTTAGAGCGTGTTTTTTATAACGGTGATATTTATTAATAATAATGAGAAATATACAGTAATTTGTGCTGTATATCTGACGACATTATTATTAACATAAAATTCCCACACTAGAATTTGCATAATTTTCATGATATGACAACTCATAACTGCTGTATGCGGCTTGTTTTTCATAACATTTCTGGCAGTCAGCGAAGTAGATTTAGTTTCATATTCCCAGTCTTATTTTCTAACAACTTTATTAAATGCTGAATTTTCCCTTGGTGACAAGATGTTGCGTAGTCGAGTCGGGATTGCTTTTCCTTGATTAAATACCAAGAAGAGAAAGACAGAATGAGATCAGAGAACGTAATCATCTGCGGCAGTTGCATTTGAGGCCAAGGTAAGACCTTTTTTGAGGCCTCCCGCGCGAAGACAGCGTTTTTAGCGTACCTCGATTGGATTCCACAGAGTGTCTCCAGGTTCTGTAATATTCCCCCAAATCACTAAAAATTTATGAGTAAATCTCATTTTGGTGAGGGGAAATGCTCTTCCGTGTGCCTTAACTTCCTTACACGGATTCTCCTTACAAAGATAGTGTTCTATGTTACTTTTGCCTCGTTTCATTTTTTCCTAAACCTAGAAACTTTTTTTCATACCATTATGATCATGATAAAGCTGTATGAAAATGCCAAGGAGAGATCAGGTACCAATACTATCCACGTCACGTGCCAGGATGATCAAAGGACGGTTGGTTGCTTTCATATACTTTTTTATTTTTTAATCTTGCATTGGAAACGTGTCTGGAATATTTTTCACTTGTGGACGAAGGAGGGAAGTAAAAGTGGAAGAAGTGGGGGTAACGTTAGGAAAAAAATAATGATGCAACCCGGGATGTTCGTTGCTAGGGCAGGCTTGGGAAAAACTGAGGTGCTGGGATGATGGTAATAGTGACGATGATGGCGATAGCCGGGGAAAGTTACCAACAGCAGGTTTGATGACGTCATTGCAAAAGGTAGCATCTCTTGCTCTCTTGTCGTTAAGGTGTTTCTCATCCTTCTGTCCATGTTTTCTCTTCATTATCTAAAGTTCGTAGCACGATAATAAGTTTGTTTCTCTCTCTCTCTCTCTCTCTCTCTCTCTCTCTCTCTCTCTCTCTCCCCCTTTATAATAAGAAACATCCTTATAAAAATATTGATAGTTCCGGTTAACCGTGATATTGTTTGATTGGCTGTCTATAATATACTGTATTTGTGGTTGTGTGAATACTTGATTGGCTGTCTTTAATATATTTGTGGTTGTGTGAATATATGACTGACTACCTTCGTCCATAGAACGTTTGTGAATGCGTGTCTTTATGTGAGAGAGATAAAGAACGTGAGTCTTTATAGATAGGCAGATAGGTAGATCGAGAGGTTAGGCTCGATTTTTCTGTATACCGCATATTAAGTGTGCGACTCTTCTAAAAAAAATATAATAAATCGATATTGTTAATGAAAGGCCACCTCTCACTGGGGAGAAACTCTCTCTCTCTCTCTCTCTCTCTCTCTCTCTCTCTCTCTCTCTCTCTCTCTCTCTCTCTCTCTCTGTCTCTGTGTGTGTCTGTGTGTTAATCAATTACCCTTATTATGCTGAATAAAACTGCCATAATTATGAACAGCTTTTCAAAATGGAATATCATTTCTGAAGGACATTTTTTTTCCATCCAGAAAAATATTTTCGTTCTCCCAATTACCACCGACTAAAAATATGTTGATGTCGGCCTAATAGCAGCATATTCGTGGTGTAAATATTTAACAAACGGAAGCAGGGCAAAAGTGTTGTTCAAGGAAGTGGTGTAAATGTGTTCATAATGGAAATGGTGCACTTGGGTCGACCCTTCGTTGTGGAGCTGAAGAGAATTAGGGTCTTTGTCTCAAGTCCCGTAGGGGGGTAGGGCCGTCAGTGCACCTCACGTGGTGCACTGTAGGCGTTACTTGAGCTTCTTTGCAGCGTGCCTTCGGCCCCTAGCTGCAGCCCCTTTTGTTCCTTTTACTGTACCTCCTTTCATATTCACTTTCCTCCATCTACTTTCCCACAGTCTCCTAACAATTGATTCATAGTGCAACTGCGAGGTTTTCCTCCTGTTATACCTTTCAAACCTTTTACTATCAATTTCCGTTTCAGCGCTGAACGACCTCATAGGTCTCAGTGCTTGGCCTTTGGCCTAAATTCTATATTCAGTTGAATTCAGTTCACAAGTATTCATCCTCACGGCTTTAATCGAGATTTAAGGTGAAGAGAATACCCTCTCTGTCGTTTCGAATAAAAGAGATCTTCTGAAATCCAATTTATTTGTCTCTTTTAAATTTGGCTGAGTCCAGAGGTACATATCAAGCCTCCTATTCCCCTCAACGCCTTAGCGGGCAGGAAGCCAACTGAATCTTTACTAATCTGCTTTATCTGTCTTAGGAATTGTTTTGTGACCGAAAAATTTTTACCTTCTCATTGTTAACAGTCCCCTTCTGAGAATTTCTGTTATTTCCTTTAATCTTTTCTAAGGGCACATGTCTCCTACACTGACTCTGTGGACATCTGTACCTTTATATTTCCTTTACATGCTCAGCTTTGGAATTTCTTTCCTTCTTCTATTTTTCCTGATACTTTCTTCCTTTTAGGAGACAGGAAAGGCCCTAAGGGTTCCTTCGTGATGAAGCCTCATTGATCTTAATTCATTTCCGTTTAGTTTTCTGAAAATAAAGCTATTGTGCCGACTTTGTCTGTCCGTCCGCACTTTTTCCGTCCGCCCTCAGATCTAAAAAACTACTAAGGCTAGAGGGCTGCAAATTGGTATATTGATCATCCACCCTCCAGTCATCAAACATACCAAATTGCAGCCCTCTAACCTCTGTAGTTTTTACTTTATTTAAGGTTAAAGTTAGCCATAATCATACTTCTGACAACGTATAGGCCAGGCTACCACTGGGTCGTGGTTCAAGTTTCATGGGCCGCGGTTCATACAGCATCACACCGAGACCACCGAAAGATAGGTCTATTTTCGGTGGCCTTGATTATACGCTGTAGCGGCTGTAGGGAAAACTCGATTGCGCCGAAGAAACTTCGGCGCATTTTTTACTTGTTTTGTTTTCCTTCCGGTCCGGGCTAGAAAACGGACCTCACCTTGCCCGTTTCATTAGGCCTTTGCTCTTAAAGATAATAAAAAATACTTATTTTACTTTAAACAACATGTAAAATATCCTCTGCAATTTTTAAATCTCTCTTGCAAAAGATCTTCCTTTTTTTTTTTTTTTTTTTCACGGTCGATCGGGATTTAGGGATCATATTATTAGGTGGCTCGTTGTTGGGTCAGGCAAAATGCCGGATAATGCCCTCGGTATTTCTCACGACGAGTGAAGAATCCGTGCTCAAGTATCAGATACAACGAGATAGCCCGGTAGGAGAGATGCTGGTTGAGATAAAACAGGGAGGAGAGTAAAAATTGAGAGAGAAAGAGAGAGAGAGAGAGAGAGTGTGTTTCTCTTTAGTTCCGTAAACCGTCTGGTATAGCGGAGGTTTGTGTGTGTGTTTGTGTGTGTGTGTGAGAGAGAGAAAGAGAGAGAAAAAAAATTTCTCTTTAGTTCCGAAAACCGTCTGGTTGATCGAAGTGAGAGAGGGAGAGAGAGAGAGAATTTCTCTTTAGTTTTGTAAACCGTCTGGTACATTGTTAGAGAGAGAGAGAGAGAGAGAGAGAGAGAGAGAGAGAGAGAGAATTTCTCTTTAGTTCTGTAAACCGTCTGGTAAATGGTAGAGAGAGAGAGAGAGAGAGAGAGAGAGAGAGAAGGGAATTTCACTTCAGTTCAGTAAACCGTCAAAGGATATCGGTGGTATTGGTAAACAGAGAACTCTAAAGATAGCTCATATTTCTTTCTAAAGAATTTTTGGTGTAACAGGACCCAAAGAATAAAAGTTTTGAGACTTCTTGTGGGATTTCAGGGTTAATTATGTTCCGCTTAGAAAAATCTTTGTCTTTAAACTATGGTTTTACATCGCCCTATGCCCCGTAGGGGGTTAGTGCCGTCAGTGCACCTCAATTGGTGCACTGTAGACATTACTTAAGGGTCTTTGCAGCGTCCCTTCGGCCACTAGCTGCAAACTCTTTCATTCCTTTCACTGTACCTCCGTTCATATTCTCTTTCTTCCATCTGACTTTCCACTTTCTCCAACAGTTGTTTCAGAGTGCAACTGCGAGGTTTTCCTCCTGTTACACCTTTCATCCATCCTTACTGTCAATTTCCCTTTCAGCACTGAATGACCTCATAGGTCCCAGCGCTTGGCCTTTGGCCTAAATCCTATATTCTTCTTCTACATCTCCCTGTGAGTCACCTGCTCTTCATTCGAAAGTGTTCATGCATTGCAAAGTCTAATATCGCCATTTATGTATGCACTTATTTTTCATTCATATACTATGTATTTGTTGTTCATTTCTTCACCTGTTGCAGTTTGTTCTATATTAGCTTGATTTCCAGGTTAATGGCCATTTAGGTTTGCTCCATAAGCATAAAAGTACATGTTCAAATCCGTCATGGCGCACAACATTGTCTGGGCATCATAACGCTTAAGTCTGGAATATTACAGTGGCCTGTGCGTAATCAGTCTAATATTTTTCTAAGCCTGATTCAAGTTTTTTTTTTTTTGGCTGACGGTAAATTTTAGCTGCCGATATCACTGAAGCTATTGAGAATGGAGAATGATCAGTGCGACATTCTAAACATGTCTCCCACAGAAGGGTGGAAGTTATGATTGAAAAATGATATATATATGTATGTGTATATATATAATATATATCTATATATATATATATATATATATATATATATATATATATATATATATATATATATATATATATATATATATATATATATATATATATATATATATATATATATATAAAAGGAAAACGACCTGTATTTTGGCAGCATTGTTGTTGAGAAGTGTAATTTGAGAATTATTGATTTCCCAAGAGCAAATGTGTGAAGAGGTGGCCTGTCGGAAAGGTATGGGATTTTGTAGGCAATGTAATATCCAAGCGTGTGTAATGTTATTATCCATGCTAATAACTTTTTTGAGAAACCAGTTATAAATTCAGTAATATTAAACAGAATGGTATGGGTCTTATATAGACTAGAAAATACAAGATAGCTCAGTCTAACAGGGTTCTTTTTACTATAGAAATAGGTTGGATTTGGAATCATGCCTGTAGACCGATAAACCAATTGAGTAAAAACTGCGGATAATTGTACAAATGAAAAACTTAACTAGTAAGGAGTGCATTGCATGAGCCATTGTTTGAAACATCGGATATATCTCATATCTGGTCATTTCGCAGAACTTTAAAGCTCTCTCTCTCTCTCTCTCTCTCTCTCTCTCTCTCTCTCTCTCTCTCTCTCTCTCTCTCACACACACAAGCGAACTGGAATGTGACAAGGCATGGATGTTAGCGCTCAGTCCAAGACACTGAATGCAAATGAAGTGTTTGTTCGGATTTAGTCAGCCGTTGACATGATGAAATGACCAGTATACAACTTTCACTTTCGACGTGGTCTGCAAACTATAATCACAGTCATCTTCATCTTCATCATCATCATGCTTTAGCGGAAATAATGTTCATATCAATCTTTATCATGAATGTTCACACAATTATTCTTACGCTTTGGATTTCTTTATCTAGTTCCGTATTCCTTGATTCACATGGCCTTACATTCGTTAATGAGCAACCCCGCTTCTTCCTACTTGTTCTAGCTTCCTTTGGACCAGGGCTAGTTGCGGACACTAGGATGTAAATCACATTGGCCTTTGTATTTTTAGTACGTCCAAACTCTCGATCCCCACATTTTCAAATGGTTCATACGAACGTGAAGGTAAAATCACTGTAGGCTAAGTGCAAAGTATTGTCGATTAGATGAACTTAGCACTTTTCCTGACAAAAAAGAAAGGAATGGCAGTAATATGATATGATTTGTATAGTGGACTGCCTGTGCTTCACCCAGCTGCGTGCATGTTTCTATTGCTCAATGTGTTGAGTCGTTTGCTTTCAAACACACATTCCATATATATATATAGCTATATGTATATATATATAGCTCGTATATATTATATGCGTTTTTGTCTGGTGCACCGTGACAGCTTTTATATTCACAAACATTAAGCGACAAACGTCGTTTAATATCATATTCACTCAACCTCGGAATGAACACCGAAGGGGAATTTACAAGTGATATGCAATTGCTTACCTCTTTCTAAATTCCCCCTTCGGTGTATTATTCCGAAGCCGAGTGAATTTGATATTGAATGACACTTGTAACAATGTTTCATATATATATATATATATATATATATATATATATATATATATATATATATATATATATATATATATATATATATATATATATATATATATATAGATTCACAACCCCTTGGCGAGCATCTTTTGACCTCATGCCCTTGCGTTGTGTTCCAAGGGAAAAGAATGCCTCGTAAAATCGGTGAAGATTTCAGCAGAAAAATGAGTTGATTAATACCTTTTCTTGTCGGCCAGTGGCTCCTTACCAGTTGGCCATTTGCCCCTAGTGGGCCGCCATATGTTTCTGCGTGGCCCACAAAGACTTCCAAACCCTTGTGTAAAGTTTTTTTATCATCAAGGAATTGGTTTTGGAAGCAGGCCTATTGAAGGAAGACTTTGTTCAGTGAAATATATAGCAAAACTTGGTTGCTGAGAGCGATTTCTTGAAATAAGACCGTAGCTCGTGCATTTCCGCTGGAGTGGATCACGACGTATTGATCAAGAGTCTTCTTCCTGAAGTTTGGTCTGAAGCCAAGTGGTCCCTGTACCAGAAAAGTTTCAGAACCATTGGCACACGTTAATTACGAACTACCCAACTTCCCTCTAAACGTCGTTTTCTCTCACCAAAGTGATCGAACTGATGAAGACAGAAAGTCTGCTCTAACAATACCTGTAAAAGAAGATCGGACATTGGCGCAGAGTTTTATGCTTGTGAGAGTAATGTCTTGTTATTGTCGTTGAAATTGTAGTTTTTTAGACCACTGGGTCACCATTCTCGACACTTATTGGGCTTGCTAGAAAGGGAGAAATTGATTGAGGAACGTGACAGAGAGGTTAGGCGGTCAGGAAGTAAGAGACCATAAGGAATGGGTGCCATTTAAAGGGTAGGAAGCAGTGCAGGTGGGGGCCAAAAGACGTTGCCAAATATTTTCCCTTCCGAAAGCATGTAGCTGTATTCGTCCTCTGGGTCCATTTCTTGACCGGAGAAGTCGCTGAGCGGGATGCTTTATGTTAGCACTTACCCCTGGAATCCGGGTCATGCTTATCGAGGAAGTGTCAAAAATGCTCGGCGTTAAATCAGGAAAACGTAGAAATACCGAGCCGAGATGTTTTCAGCTTCCCCTTTTTCGGAAACGTGCGGTGATAAAGGCGCGTTTATCATCGTCCGTCTCCTTTCCTCACCACTGCGTCAAAGCCATATTGTTTCCTCTCCCTTTTCTTCTCGTTCCTAAAATCTTTAAAAGGCCGCCTTGTAGTTGAAGAGTGTTATTTGTTGGAGTACCCAACGTCCTCTCGTAGATTTTAACTATTTTATTTAATTGATACTGTTTATCGTACTTGAAGAAACTATTTCTTATTATTATATTTTTTCACGACGCATTTGTTAATGTAAATTTAAATGGATGACGCATTTGTTCATTTAAATGCTATGGGAATTCCGGTAGTGCTTGGTCTTCATCATCCTTTCCCAAAAATAAAAACAGTGCTTCTTAAATGAAAGCAAATGGTTATCCTTATGTTGTATGTATACTTACAAAAAATATGTTTATGTATACTTATAAAAAGAATATGCAGCTACACTTTACTGTTGTCAACATTAGTATTACTGTTGCTGTTCTTACACTACGAAAAAAATTAGCTTGCATCTCAAGTAAAAAAATTAGCTTGCATCTCAAGTAAAAAAAATTAGCTTGCATCTCAAGTAAAAAAAAATTAGCTTGCATCTCAATTTAAAAAAAAATTAGCTTGCATCTCAAGTAAAAAAAAATTAGCTTGCATCTCAAGTAATGTGGGAAATATACTGTAATATCTACAGCTGTTTTGGAAATCTGACTGATATCGGGAACAGGAGAGAGTACGCTAAGATAAACTCTTATTTCATGAGGGATACAACATTCCCAAGCCTAGAAAAACCCAAGGCCAAGAGAAAGAGAAGGTCTACTCACTTCCCTCCAAATCCCCCATGTAGGCGGAGCTTTGTCTACCTTCTTATTGCGTCAGCAGGTGAATTGCCGTAACGAGCAGGTACCTCTAAGATACGTCATCGCCTACGTAGTTACCCCCGGTGGGAGGCGACTCCACCCAATTGGGTAGATCTTGCTCTTGGCCTTTGAAAAAACCAATAAAATTTTCATGATTAAAACAATGAAAGAATATGCAGTCATTGTTGACTGTTAAAACGGAGTAACGAGGTAAAGCAAAAGATAGTGATTAGAAGTCTTATTTATTTACAATAATATATAAACAAGTGATAATGAGCAAACCACAGTAGTGAAAAACAGTACATTATACGAAAAACAAGTAAAATTGCGCCAAAGTTTCTTCGGCACAATCGAGATTTCTGTACAGCGTATAATGCTGTATGAAACTCAGCCACGGCCCATGAACTCTCAGCCGCGGCCCATGAAACTTTCAGCCGCGGCCCGGTGGGGGCCTTGTTGCTGGCACCTATAGCGGTTCAAGACGCACGATCATGGCTAACTTTAACCTTAAATAAGATAAAAACTACTGAGACTAGAGGGCTACAATTTGGTATGTTTGATGATTGGAGGGTGGTTGATCAGCATACCAATTTGCAGCCCTCCAGTCTCAGTAGTTATTAAGATCTGAGGGCGGAGAGGAAGAGTGCGGACGGACAGACGAAGAGCCATCTCAATAGTTTTCTTTTACAGAAAACTAAAAGTAAAAGACACTTTCCAGAAAGACAGATCTTAACCTTGAATATTCCCCATAGTAATTCTTAGAGAACCCAGCTCGTAACATTGATGACTCGTCATATTCATTATTTTTACTTTGAATGTACAATGCTTCTTTCTACTTTGACCTGCAAGTTACATTTATATATAACATTGTAAGTATCTTTTAAGCTTTTCATCTTCAGCTTTTCACTCCGTTCTGCCAGACTATAATGATAGTAGCTTTGATTTTGTTTTTAATCTTGAGAATGGCATCGTCTTTGCTGGCCTGGGGAACATACGAATGGACAGCGTAGCGCGGAGCATATAAAACAGAATTGATATCAGCCATATCTCCTTTCTCTAACCCTTAAATATGCTCAATAAAACTGTTAGCCAAGTCTGTCTAAGTTTCGCCATAACAGTAGTTCATTCACTCCTTTGGTAAAAGTGCCCCAACCGACGGAGTGAAGATTGTAAGATTATCAGAATGGCTTCATTATTTACGCACCATCCAGACTGTCCTGTGCGTCCATTAACGTCAGGTTTCTGTAGTATGTCATGAGATTATTCCGATTCCTGAACTCCTCGTCCTCCTGCGTAGGGTAAAATATCATTAAAACGGACCGTTTCACTTCATTTTAGGGGAGCTGGCCTGGTGGGGGATGTTTGGTAGAGATTGCTGGGTGCAGAATGTTAGGGATTCAGACCTAAAGTAATGAATTATTATTATTATTATTATTATTATTATTATTATTATTATTATTATTATTATTATTATTATTATTATTATTATTATTTTTGTTCAGTAGAGATTGCTGGGTACAGAATATTTGGGATTCAGATATAAAATGATGAATTATTATTATTATTATTATTATTATTATTATTATTATTATTATTATTATTATTATTATACATTTTTGTTCAGTAGAGATTGCTGGGTACAGAATGTTTGGGATTCAGATATAAAATGAATTATTATTATTATTATTATTATTATTATTATTATTATTGCATTCCATATTTTGTTTATAAGTGAATATTAACATCTTTCTGATTTTCTTCAGATTTTGGCCATATTTTGGCAGTAGGGGACTTAGATGACCTTAATTGTGTGCCTAAACACACATACACACACACGAAGCTTGATATCAAAAATCATTTTTGCCATACGACTTATGAACAAATCATTTATAATTCGCGCGGTATGTTGTTGGTCGTGTAAATTTATAAGATTTTTGAGAGTCGGTTAACACCAGATGTTGAATTTCCGTCGCACCTCGCTCTACAACACCCCCCCCCCCCCCAAAAAAAAAATCTGATGCGATCCGGAAAAAATGAAAACAATCATCAAATCTGTCAAAGTGCCAGGCAACCCCCTAGTAGTAATTCGGAGATATTCTTAGTGGTTGCTAATTTATAGCGAATTGAAGTTTTGCATTACAGTCCAGTTTTTAATACCATTTGGGGTAAATTAAGGACTTTCAATGTTTTCCTTATAATGCGTACTGTTTTCTTCATCAATTTCTCATTTTTTCAGGATATGGTAAGGACTATTAAGAGTTATTGCGATACAAAATTTCCAGATTCCCATCTTTAATTTCACAAATCAGTGTGGAAATTTTCTAAATACTTGTTTGATATTCAGTCCACTGTAGATTTTCACTTTAAATTACTTGGAAAATTTCGAGAAAATATTCACGAAATGAGGGACTCAATTACTTGGAAAATGTCGAGAATATATTCACGAAATGGGGGACTCAATTACTTGGAAACTTTCGAGAATATATTCACGAAATTGGGTACTCAATTACTTGGAAAATGTCGAGAATATACTCACGAAATGGGGACTCAGTTACTTGGAAATTTTCGAGAATATATTCCCGAAATGGGGACTCAATTACTTGGAAAATTTCGAGAATATATTCACGAAATGGGGGACTCAGTTACTTGGAAAATTTCGAGAATATATTCACGAAATGGGGGACTCAGTTACTTGGAAAATTTCGAGAATATATTCACGAAATGGGGACTCAATTACTTGGAAAATTTCGAGAAAATATTCACGAAATGAGAGGCTCAATTACTTGGAAAATTTGGATAAAATTTCGAAAATGTCGAAAATATTCACGAAATGGGACTCAGTTACTTGGCTCATATTACGAAATTGGAAAATTTCGAGAAAATATTCATTTGGAAAATTTCGAGAATATATTCACGAAATGGGGGACTCGGTTACTTGGAAAATTTCGAGAATATAGTCACAAAATGGGGGACTCAATTACTTGGAAACTTTCGAGAATATATTCACGAAATGGGGAAAACTTGGAAAATTTCGAGGGGACAATTCTTGGAAAATTTCGAGAAAATATTCACGATATGGAACTCAATTACTTGGAAAATTTCGAGAATATATTCACGAAAATGAATATAGTGGGGGACTCGATAATATATTCACTTGGGAAATTTCGAGAAAATGTTCACGAAATGAGAGACTCAATTACTAGGAAAATTTCGAGAAAATATGCACGAAAGGAGAGACTCAGTTACTTGGAAAATTTCGAGAAAATATTCACGAAATGAGGAACTCAGGAGGACCACGAGGTGGGGACGAAACTTCAAAAGCCAACTGCAACACCCAATTCCTTTCCTCGCCACCCCACAGAATAAAAACGGAATTCTCTTCAGGCCAGCAGAAAGCTTGAAGTGAGTTGCGTTTATAATTTTTTCCGTTTACCTCAAATATATATATATATAATATATATATATATATATATATATATATATATATATATATATATATATATATATATATATATATATATATATACCTCAAATTGAGCTCTAGTCGTTGATATAGATCATTTCTTTTCTAGTAGCTGTTATTTTAATGAGAATTTGAAACTCTCTCTCTCTCTCTCTCTCTCTCTCTCTCTCTCTCTCTCTCTCTCTCTCTCTCTCTCTCTCTCTATTTGTTGCTCCGTGAGGTTTCTATGCTCCTAAGTTTTTTTTCATTTTCGTTTTCAAAATCTTATTTATTTTGATTTGACTCCTTTCTCTGTGTGTGTGTGTTTTTTTTTCTATGCGGGCCATTTTATAGCTTGATAATCAACTTCACGGCACGTGTGTGAATGTAAATAAAATTTTGTAAAATAATGACACAGCTTCGCTGGGTTTTTCCAGTTTTTTGGCGTCTTGTTACTAATAATACTCTTAATTAAAGATGCTTTGATCAGTAGCTGTTTTCATGAAAAACAACGAATGGAAGTCATCCATTAGCGCTTCACGATATTTTTCCATATCTGTCCCAGTCTTTTATCTCTCCCAGTCTTTTATCTCCTCCTTTTGATGGCAGTATCTCCTCCTTTTTATCTCCTCCTTTTGATGGTAGCATCTCCTGCTTTGTATCTCCTCCTTTTGATGGCAGTATCTCCTCCTTTTTATCTCCTCCTTTTGATGGCAGTATCTCTTCCTTTTTATCTTCTCCTTTTGATGGCATTATCTCTTTTTACCTCCTCCTTTTGATGGCAGTATCTCCTCCTTTTTATTTCCTTTTGATGGCAGTATCTCCTCCTTTTTATTTCCTTTTGATGGCAGTATCTCCTCCTTTTTACCTCCTCCTTTTGATGGCAGTATCTCCTCCTTTTTACCTCCTCCTTCTGATGGCAGTATCTCCTCCTTTTTATCTCCTCCTTTTGGTGGCAATATCTCCTCCTTTTTATCTCCTCCTTTTGATGGCAGTATCTCCTCCTTTTTATCTCCTTTGATGGCAGTATCTCCTTTTTACCTCCTCCTTTTGATGGCAGTATCTCCTTTTTACCTACTTTTAATGGCAGTATCTCCATTTTATCTTTTATCTCCTCCTTTTGATGGCAGTAGCCAGGGATGCCAGGCAGTGCCAGATCCTTCAGAGGACTATCGAAGTAATACCCTGGAGTTGATGACAGAAGAACCCCTGTACATGAGGGTATCCATCCGCCGTAATCTCCCGTAAGGATCTCTTCCAATTGCTGTCCCGCGGGGAGCCATTTCAAGTGCCAGGTAATTGGAGGACGCCACGTGTGACACAGGGCCACTTTGCAGCGAAAAAATTTTTTTTTTACTGTTTGTTTTATTCTCTCTCTCTCTCTCTCTCTCTCTCTCTCTCTCTCTCTCTCTCTCTCTCTCTCTCTCTCTCTCTCTCTCTCTCTCGTTCGATCTTAACCGTGGATGTAACGATTTGAGCGTGTGTATTTTAGAAAGTAATTCGCCTCATAATACACGGGAAATTTACTCTCTCTCTCTCTCTCTCTCTCTCTCTCTCTCTCTCTCTCTCTCTCTCTCTCTCTCTCTCAATTGAAGTCTCGTGGGGAGCCATTTCAAGTGCCAAGTAATTGGAGGACGCCACGTGTGATAGGGCTACTTCGCAGCAAAAACAGACAGATTTTCTCTCTCTCTCTCTCTCTCTCTCTCTCTCTCTCTCTCTCTCTCTCTCTCTCTGGGCCCTAGTTGTGGGCTGTTAGCACTCTCGACTCGTATAACAGGGAAGTTCCGAGTTCGGTCTTAACTGTAAGAGTAACGATTTAAGCGTGTTTTTATAGAAATCTCTCTCTCTCTCTCTCTCTCTCTCTCTCTCTCTCTCTCTCTCTCTCTCTCTCTCTCTCTCTGCCTCCCAGTCTCAGTATCAAGTTTCATCAGATCTTACCGGAACTTGAGAGCCAGTAATGTCTACACTTCATATTCCTTATATATGTACGATGAATTATCATGCACAACAAAAAACAAATGGAACAGGTGTCATTAGTTTCAAACAAGACCACTTTTTCACGGGGTGCAGCTTTTCCTCACTAATTATAATAATCTAAGTTTTGCAGGACTTTTGTTTTTTACTTTTTTCATTGTTTCATGTCTTCACTCGATAGTGTTTGTCTTGTAACAAGAACGTAGAAATTATTTTCATTTACATCACTATATATACAGTAATTTACATTTATTTATAGAAATGAGTTTGTCATGTATTCAAGGAGTGATAAATGAAAATGATGTACGTATCTGATTATTTGTTAATTCGTTTTTTGCATCAAATTGTTTAGGATAAATCATTTTCAAAATCTCATAATCACACGAGTCCCTGAAATGTAGAAGCTAAGGAGAACCTTGAAGGCTCACGGACACTCAGTATAGTACAATTTAATAAGATTTTGACAGATGCATCATTGTTATTATTTAATCTTGTTGTGAAATCATCTGGAAAGACTGTTAAAGCATAGAATGCCCATATGTAAAAAATAGAGAAACCGGAAGAAAATGAAAGCAAAAAAATTATAAACAAATTTAAACAAAGATACAGAATTAAAACTAAGACAAATACAAACATACACACCCGTAGGGGAGTAGTGCCGTCAGTGCACCTCATGCGGTGGACTGTAGGCATTACTTAAGGTACTTTGCAGCGTGCCTTCGGCCCCTGGCTGCAACCCCTTTCGTTCCTTTTGCTGTACCTCCTCTCGTATTATTTTTCTTCCATCTTACTTTCCACCCTCTCTTAACAACTGATTCATAATGCAACTGCTTTGAGGTTTTCCTCCTGTTACACCTTTCGAACCTTTTACTGTCAATTCCCATTTCAGTGCTGAATGACCTCATAGGTCCCAGTGCTTGGCCATTGGCCTAAATTGTATATTCAGTTCATTTCAATCAATACAGGCATACGCAAGCAGCATTGTGGGTGAAAACAACCAAGGTAAAAATGCAGGATCCTTTAAAGTAGTCTCACAACTTCTCTGCAACTTAGAGGAGACGTACGACCTTGTGTAAAGGGGATTAATTGAAAATCCCCATCAGGCGAAACGTACCTACCAGCTCTTTTATAATGGAAATTGGCGAGTGTGTGCGTGCGTGTTAGAGTCTAATCGTTAAAGATTCAACGCCCCGGAAAGCCTCCTCGTGTTAGTTACCCTCGCTAACGAGCTATTTGATCTGATTGCTTTCATTAGCGACGCTTTCTCTCTCTCTCTCTCTCTCTCTCTCTCTCTCTCTCTCTCTCTCTCTCTCTCTCTCTCTCGTGGGTGCAAAGTAAATCGCCACCGTTTCGGAATAATGGAGACGTGTGAGAGCTCTCGCTGGCAAATAACGATCGCCTTTCGTGTCTTATACACCCGCATCGGGGTTACGATGAGAGAGAGAGAGAGAGAGAGAGAGAGAGAGAGAGAGAGAGAGAGAGGCGAAGAGGTGTAAATTGAATGGCACTTCGCGCTGATTTGGCAAGTTGCTGGATTTTCTTTCGTGCAATTGCCGATGGGATGGCCAACCCGAGTCCATGTCTAAGCCAGGCACGAGGAAAACAAGAAAAAACTGTTGGGGCCTGAGTTGGTCTTAAGCCAGAAGGAAGCGACAGAAAGGCAAAGTGGAACGTGGAGAGGTGTGATGTGATAGATTATTTGTTGGGATACATTAAATTAAAAGTATTGTGATGGAAGCGAAACCGGTGTTGGAGTTTCTTGACGGGGGAGTGACTGGTTTGGTGTGAAAGTTGGCATTACACAGGGTTGTTTTATGTTTCCAATATATATATATATATATATATATATATATATATATATATATATATATATATATATATATATATATAGTATATATATTATATTTATATATATAATATATATAGGATAAAAATTATATATATATATGATATATATATATATATATATCTTATATATATATATATATATATAGTTGGCATATATATATATTGTTTTATATATCATATATATATATATATATATATATATATATATATAGTAGTCGATGCTAAACGTTCAACATTTTCATAATACTCTTATACCTAGGAGAAAAATTACCTTATACAGTATTATGATAGATACATAGCCGGTGTTGGAGTTTCTTGACGGGGGAGTGACTGGTTTGGTGTGAAAGTTGGCATTACACAGAGTTGTTTTATGTCTCCAATACATATATATATAATATATATATATATATATATATATATATATATATATATATATATATATATATATATATATATATATATATATATATTATATATATATATATATATATATATATATATATATATATATATATATATATATATATATATATATATATATATATATATATATATATATAGTATTCGATGCTAAACGTTCAACATTTTCATAATACTCTTATGCCTAAGGAGAAAAATGACCTTAGAATGTCCCTTTCGATTGGTGGTTTAAATGGCTGAGTTAGCCTTGAGAAATCATTACTGGAATCGCTTCCAGGAAGTAATCAAGACTTCATTCCAGTGACTAATTGAAGCTGCTTCAGCGAGAGTAGGACTTTCATCCCAGAAAAAGATTATAAGTTGAAATTAGTTTTCTTTTTTTTAGGTCGAGGATATTCCAGTCATTGTTACGAATTAAACACTGGAGGAGAGAGAGAGAGAGAGAGAGAGAGAGAGAGAGAGAGAGGGTGAGCGGAGACCTCTGAGTTTTATATGGCTGGTAACATTAATTCTACAGATATTAGAATGAAGGTAGATATATTTTCGTGTTTTTTTGTCATATTTAGTTTTCTGTAAAAGAAAACTATTGTGCCGGCTTTGTCTGTCCGTCCTCACTTTTTCTGTCCGCCCTCAGATCTTAAAAACTACCGAGGCTAGAGGGCTGCAAATTTGTATGATGATCATCCACCCTCCAATCATCAAACATACCAAATTGCAGCCTTCTAGCTTCAGTAGTTTTTATTTTATTTAAGGTTAAAGTTAGCCATAATCGTGCTTCTGGAAACGATATAGGACAGGTACCACCGGGCCGTGGTGGAAAGTTTCATGGGCCGCGGCTCATACAGCATTATACCGAAACCACCGAAAGATAGATCTATTTTCGGTGGCCTTGATTATACGCTGTAGCGGCTGTAAAGAAAACCCGATTGCGCCGAAGAAACTTCGGCGCATTTTGTACTTGTTTATTTTAGTGTGTTACTCTGACTAAATGCTAAAACACTGAATTTTTCCACTTGGTGACCACTCGAAGAATATGCAGTCATGTTTTGTAGTGGCTGTTTGCCTTTGCAATTAATAAGATTCGCATGTTATATGATTCTCTCTCTCTCTCTCTCTCTCTCTCTCTCTCTCTCTCTCTCTCTCAGACCAGTTTCAGGTGATACTTTACATTTCTTTCGATATTGACGAGAAGTACTTCAATACGAACCTTGCACGATTTAATCGCCAGTATGACAGCATGACAGGTTAACATCTGCCAGTAACATTGCAAAACTTCCATAACGGACCTTTGCCATTGTGTTGATAAACAGCCCTTCAGATCTAATGGCCTGGTAATGTCATCTCTCTGCGGGCGGAAATGAAGAGCGATGGGCGGATAAGGGAAATTATCGCTGCGGGTGAGAGATTTCAATTTATGGTATTTAAATATGAAGTTTTGAGAAGATTTAGGTGTCAGACAGCATTAGCACATCAAAGGTACTGGTATGTGACAGGTCTGGCTTCTGGTTAAGACAGTTTTTTAGACCCCCAGAGTAGAGGTAAATGGTTCGGTGTTCATTTTTATATCATAATAACGAGTAAAAAACGCGCCGAAGTTTCTTCGGCTCAATCGAGTTTTCTGTACAGCCGCTACAGCGTATAATCAAGGCCACCGAAAATAGATCTGTCTTTCGGTGGTCTCGGTATAATGCTGCATGAGCCGCGGCCCATGAAACTTTAACCCCGGCCTGGTGGTGGCCTATTCTATATCGTTGCCGGAAGTACGGTTGTGGCAAAATTTAACCTTAAATCAAATAAAAAAAAAAAAAAATACTGAGGTTCGAGGAGTGCAATTTGGCATGCTTGATGATTGGAGGGTGGATGATCAACATACCAATTTGCAGCCCTCTAGCCTCAGTAGTTTTTAAGATCTGAGGGCGGACAGAAAAAAATTCGGACAGAATAAAGTTCGGACGGACATACAGAGCCGGCACAATAGTTTTCTTTGACAGAAAACTAAAAATATTTTATCCTTAGTAAGTCTGTAAAATTTTCACGACAGGGGTAAGAGGAAGGATCATGATTTTTATATGGATTATTTTATCGTTGGTGGTTTTGTAAGATTGCCAAAATAAATGTAAATGGTACATTGTTGATGGGACTTTATATACGCAGATGACGATCGCAATTGTTTCCTTGTTACCGAAAGTTCTTACCAAAGTTGGTAGTTTTTTTTCAGAGGTGTCGCATGAGGCATATTTCTGTCATTATTCATCATCTTAATTCCAGGCATTGCACCAAGTGGTAATCGATCGTTGAGATACTAGCGCACATGCTCGATCATTAGCGTTGCTAATGAGCCTTTTATGTAGGTGATCGAAGCGAAGTTGTGGAGATTTTTAATCGATGCGGCAGTTAAATTCTGAATATATCAGTAACCACTGTCACGATTTTGTCTGAAGCAACGCGTTGTCAAAGGGAAGGGCGTAATGTCAAAAAAAA
Source organism: Macrobrachium rosenbergii (assembly GCF_040412425.1). Lineage (NCBI taxonomy): Eukaryota > Metazoa > Arthropoda > Malacostraca > Decapoda > Palaemonidae > Macrobrachium > Macrobrachium rosenbergii. Next base: position 46,757,974 of record NC_089754.1, read on the forward strand.
TACGTAGCTTGAAGTGCACAGAAACATACACACATGCACGTGTCTGAAACGTACATAGGCTTGGAGCCTTTTAATGAGGTCCCGTTACGAAACATCTCATTTGTAAGTGGCACTGTTTTGGCACTCTTTCCCTCTGGAGAAGACAAATGACGGTGGCTGATAAATGGGGTTTTGTGGACGGCATTGTATTCGCGCACTATATTTCACAGATCTCACAGCATGCTAAATAATCCCTCCCAGACACCTCACACGTCTCGAACTGTCGACCTAACCGCCCAGTTCTCCTCGCTGCTGGGAGAAGGGAGCTGGGGTTTTGGTACGATACATGTACACATTCGTTACCGGGGTCTAAGCGATATCAGGCAGGGCAGCCGATCGAGGCTACGGCCTACCCCAACGCCAAATCAAAGTCCTTCAAAAAGAAGGCATCGTGCTTACCCCATATAAAAATGGGAAAAAGCACGTTGAAAACGAAGACGAAGAAGAAGATAAAGGTTGGTGTGGGTTTCTGACCTCCGTCTCTGTTGGTCTAGGTCCACCCTACCGGTAGGCACTGGCCTGTGATGGCATATGACCCTTTGATCTGAAAAACCATTTTCATTTTTTTATATTCTATGAAACTATAAAGCAAATCATAAAATTCATTCGTTTGTAACTGTAATGCAATTATCGTGACGCCACTTACCAGAACTAAATTATTCATTTAAAAGATGACGAGTGAAATACAGACATTTTTTTGTTCCATATATCTGCATTCTCCTTCAGTCGACAGGAAGATCTGTTCATCTTTAAAGCGCCGTGAAACACCGCCTTAGATTCCCTGATTTAAAATGATTAATATGACAGTGATCTGCACCGAGTGTTTTTGTTTTATGTTTATCTGTTTGTTTACCATTCTCTCTCTCTCTCTCTCTCTCTCTCTCTCTCTCTCTCTCTCTCTCTCTCTCTCTCTCTTGTTTTCGTATGGAAGCTGCTGTATTAAAAACTTGCTCCGCAAGTTATTGCCCTTTTAAGCTTGTGCCTATGAGCTAATTATTATTATTATTATTATTATTATTATTATTATTATTATTATTATTATTATTATTATTATTATTATTATTATTATTATTATTAAAGTAAAACCTAAATCAATCGGAATAAGTCTTAACTTCGGACTGCCCGGAGAAAGAGGAGAGAAAGGAGAGAAATCGAAAGAAACAGGAGACTGAGAGGGAAATTGTATCATTTCTCACGCGGCCTCCACCACAGACACGAGAGGAAATGTAAAATGGCTCCTGACGTCAGTTCCTCAGGGGGGTCGTAAGCCCCGGGGAGAAATTACGAGACATATCTGACCTGAACCAGGACCCGTGATCATCGTCGGGAGGAGAGCGCCCCTCGCCTTCCTTCATTTGTCCGCGTGCGTTTATCAGGCACTCGGGCAGATTGAACTCTTCATTTCTGACAGAAAATGGGAGCTTGTAGCTTTTATGCCCCGGCTGAATTCTCTGCGTCTGGCGGTGAGTTAAGCCGGGTGCGGATTTGCAAAACAGGCTGTCAACGAGTTCCTTAAGTTTTGATTTGTTTCTTTATCTGTTATGGCTTAATTTATTTACTTTTTTTTCATCAACAGGTTTTTGTCATTTTATATAAGCACTACTAGCATTAGAGGATTTGTTGAAACCTCGTGATTTTAGTTTTCTGAAAAGAAAACTATTGTGCCGGCTTTGTCTGTCCGTCCGCACTTTTACTGTCCGCTCTCAGATCTTAAAAACTACTGAGGCTAGAGGGCTGCAAATTGGTATGTTGATCATCCACTCTCCAATCATCAAACATACCAATTTGCAGCCCTCTACCCTTGGTAGTTTTTATTTTAAGGTTAAAGTTAGCCATAATCGTGCATCTGGCACCGATATAGGCCAGGCCATCACCGGCCCATGGTTAAAGTTTCATGGGCCGCGGCTCATACAGCATTATACCGAGACCACCGAAAGATGATAGATCTATTTGCGGTGGCCTTCGGCACATTTTTTACTTGTATTTTAAAGGCTATGCGTCTCCTTATTATTCATGTTCTTCAAATATGAAATGCTGCATAAGTTCGTCACTGCCCAATCTCCATATTATCTTATAAACGAACGTACACAGGAATGCAACATTTGCATTATAGACTTACGACCCACAAAGCACGCCTCTCATTTACTTCAGACAAGGCTGTTCTTCCTTACGCTGCTCCAAGTTTCAACAAAATACACTTGTAAACAACGAACCTAAGACCAAAATTTTTGCACTATTTTAGCTCTTCAGCCATTATAAGGAAATACTACACATATTTCGATCAAGCCAACAAAATAAGCAGCAAACGTCAATTATATAGATAGCCAATTTTGTAATGATATTACGATCAACAGGTGGTACAATAACAGTGAGTACAATGTACCAATTAGCCTAAAATGATGTTGGTACATTTATCACGGCCCCCCGCCCACACAGAGGCCAGAGTTAATTAATTTTGGCCATCACATTACCTCTGCGGCGTTGGGTAATCGAGATGATTACAGTACCAGGTAATTACAATACCATAATTTGAGAATGTGCCAACGACAGATCTTGACGCTTCAACCTGGAGCCAATATATTTTATGCTTAATGCCATCAGTGTAATGATGGCAGTCTTGGACCCTTGAGATACCATTTCCTTTTGATAATTTAATCACTGGTGACCCGCCCCCTTAAAGGGGTAGTGTTTCAGTGCACCTCACGCAGTTCACTCTAGGCGTTACTTTAGGTTCTTTGCAGCGTCCCTTCTGCCCCTAACTGCTTCCCTTTTCTTTCCTTTTACTTTACCGCCCTTCATATTCTCTTTCTTCCATCTTACTTTCTACCCCCTCCTAACAATTGTTTCATAGATCGACTGCGAGATTTTCCTACTGTTATGCCTTTAAAACATTTTTACTCTCTCAATTTCCCTTTCAGCGCTGAATGACGTCGTAGGTCCCAGCGCTTGGTCTTTGGCCTAAATTTTACGATCCATTCCTCTTGTAATCTCTAACGTGATCGTGATTTGTAAGGCCAATTTCCTGTACGACCCGAAGGTTCTGCACTGACATGAACGCATGAGAGCTGTCACACATTCTGCTCCAGTGTAGTGACTGACTGACATTCTGCTTCAGTGCAATGACTGACTGACATTCTGCTTCAGTGCAATGACTGACTGACATTCTGCTTCAGTGCAATGACTGACTAACATTCTGCTTCAGTGCAATGACTGACTGACATTCTGCTTCAGTGGAATGACTGACTAACATCCTGCTTCAATGCAGTGACTGACTAACATTCTGCTTCAGTGCAGTGACTGACTAACATTCTGCCTCAGTGCAATGACTGACTAGCATTCTGCCTCAGTGCAATGACTGACTAACCAAGGTGCCTGCTGTAGAAGATTTCGCTGTTAACACGAATTACGAACCTCCTTCGAGTATCGTAATATGAGTATTTGTACGTGAACCCATCATATCAAGATCAGTTTTGACACTGACTTCAGTATTATTATTACAGTTGACTGTTGCAAACTGAATGGACTGGTATGTGAGAGACATAGCTCACCATTAATTTTTCGTAAAAAAAAGAACAAATCTTGGTAAGTTGCCTGAACGTATTTTCATATCGAGATGCTTGATCTGATGCTGTTCTATAGCCGCGAGAGATTCATATTAATCTTCGCGTCTTGCGAAAGCATTGATTGTCATCATCATCCATCAGGTGTGAGGTTCCGCTCACTTTTAGGTTTCTGTAAAAGAAAACTATTGAAATGGATTTGTCTGTCCGTCCGCACTTTCTCCGTCCGCCCTCAGATCTTAAAAACTACTGAGGCTAGAGGACTGCAAATTGGTATGTTGATCATCCGCCCTCCAATCATCAAACATACCAAATTGCATCCCTCTAGCCTCAGTATTTTTTATTTTATTTAAGATTAAAGTTAGCCATGTTCGTGCGTCTGGCACCGCTATAGGTGCCAGCGACACATACCACCACCGGGCCGTGGCTGAAAGTTACATGGGCCGCCGCTGAGTTTCATGGGCCGTGGCTGAGAGTTTAATGGGTCGTGGCTGAGAGTTTCATAGAGCATTATACGCTGTATATAAAACTCTTCTTAAAGATTTCTGACTTAGATAAGGTCTCTCTTCATCGATGTTGCTTTTCAGCAATACCTAATGTTATATTTACTGTCCTTCAGCTCTGCAATATCGCTTTCATTTCCCTTATAAATATATTATAAATGTATACGCGTGCACAAATACACATTTGCAAGAGTGAATCTACGACTTTAAAAATAGAACGTTGCCGGCATTTTCCGTCCGACGTTGGAAGCAATATAGCCCTGGGGAACCGCGCCCCCGGGGACCTTCTGCAGAATACGAAAATGGGACGCTATTAATGATGCAAATCATAAGCATCGTCGTAAAATCTTCCGAGATTCTTAAAGCCCTCTGGGAGTCTTGAACCCCAATAAATATTTCTCATGGCGTTTCAAGAATCTCCCGGGTTCTTTCTTCCAGATAACTGGAGGCTTCTAGAAACGAAAATAAAAAAAAAAAGAAAAGGAAAAATTGGACTCGAGTAGAGGATTATTCGAAGGAGGGTCTGCAGTCAATCACATTCCATCTCTTTGGTACCTTTCTCTGCCCCCTTTTTACCACTCTTTGAGAGATTTTGAAAGATTTATGAGGCCTTCGATTTCAGTCAGTGAGGGATTATTGTGCGTATTTGCTCACGGTGTAATTCTTAAATGAACAATTTGATTCTTCTGATTATAAATGAAATATCCAATGGAATATTAAAGATTCAAAATCTAACCAGGGATCTTCATCACTGAACGTTTCGGCACTGATGAAAACCGTCAGTTCACTAGCGGATCCAGGGCGAGGGGGAGCACCTGGGCACGTGTCCCCCCCCATGAAACATAATGACAAAATAATAATATTGAAGATGAAGATTTAGATAATAATAATAACATAAATGAGAAATATAAAAATGAAAAAAAATTTTAAAATCTATTATAGAAGTAATATATATATATATATATATATATATATATATATATATACATACATATATATATACACACACACATACACATATATATATATATATATATTGTGTGTGTGTGTCTTGTATAATATGAAAATTGGTGGGCCGCCCATAGAAATTTTTGGATCCGCTAGTGCGTCAGTTGGCATTTAATAATTACAGTTGTTTTTCTGTTATCTTTTTGAAACGCTTATATGAACAAACATATCCTTAAAACGAGCAACCTGTTAATAAGCTGATATGGGTTACGTTGTATGACAGTGTCAATGTAATCAGATAAATAAAAAGTCAAGGTGGATCCCGTAGCGAGGTAGTGCCGTCAGTGCACCTCATGCGGCGCACTGTAGGCATAAACTTGAGGCTCTTTGCAGCGTGTCTTCGGCCCCTAGCTGCAACCCCTTCCATTCCTTTTACTGTACCTCCTTTCATATTCTCTTTCTTCCGACTTACTTTCCACCCTCTCCTAACAATTGATTCATAGTGCAACTGCGAGGTTTTCCTCCCGTTACACCTTTCAAACCTTTTACTGTCAATTTCCGCTTCTGCGCTGAATGACCTCATTGGTCCCAGTGCTTGGCCTAAATTCTATATTCAGTTCAATTCAGTTCAAAGTCAGGGTCAACAAATCTGACAGAAACCCGTTAAAGATATGAAATATTCGCTCCAGGTTCCCCAAGTTTTTATTTTATGCAGTTTGTTTGCATATGTCGATGTTTTTCCTTTTTATTGAATTAGCACCTGTTTGGGGCACCAGATAATGGCATCTTTAACCACTGCCGTGTGATGTACTCGTTCATGGCTATTAAACTCTGGCAAATATTAATATTTACGGTATGTTCATTGATGCTCTCCATATCGGTATATGACTTCACGTGCAATTCTAAGTACTCTAAACTTTCATCTTACGGCAGGAGAGATATTGAAGTCAGGGTGTTAAAATATTTCATAAAAAAATGTGACCTAAGAATGAGACGATTTGGTATCTAAAACCCAAGGAAAAAAATTATTACAGAAAAGTAAAAAGAAACGGAACTGGAATCTGAGAAAGAAACATGAAAAACACTTGGAAGTGAAAGAATTTTTTTTATTCATGGAATAGCGATACCTATAAAAAAAAAACCTCAAAGGTCTTTGAGATGCATCCCTTCAACGCCTTTTTTTTTTTTTTTTTTTTTTTTTTTTTTTGCTTGGCTGCACTTGAAAAATAGCCAGTTGTAGAATTTTTCTGATTCTTCCGCTGATTCGTAAGTATCGGTGTCGATGACTCTCGCGCGTAAAGGAAATCCATAACCCAATAAATCGGGAATCCTCCGTCGACTGATGTTTTCCCCATACACACTTTTCGATTCAGACGCTATGCGTCTTCCTTTGTGTCCGTGCAGGGTTAACAGTTTTAAAATGCTTTTAGGCACTCGCCCAATTGTTCCTCGTCAGGCTTCGCTGTGACCCATCGCTTCTTCCAGAAAGGTCCCTAAGGGCAGTCGCAGGTTTCCATAGTGTCAGGGGGATTTTGGTCCCATTGGTGTTTGGCTATCAAGTACTGACTGAGTGTTTGCATGTGGAGAGTAGACAAAGGAATAAGAGCTGAGAGATATGTTACCGTAAGAGGAAGATAAGTGGAATGGGATGAGAAAAAAAGTTAAGTGTATCTTAGTTTAACCAGACCACTGAGCTGATTAACAGCTCTCCTATGGCTGGCCCGAAGGATTAGATTTATTTTACGTGGCTAAGAATGAGAGGATGAGAAGCGTGTTTTACGGTACAACTTGCACGCATACCATGAGAAGTGGTAAGTGGTGCTTGAAGGAGCCATAGCAATAGTATTACGTGCCATGTTTATCAAAAGGTTCAGGACATCTGGAATTGATAAGGTAACTTTATCATTGAACTGAACATAACGAAGGTGACACTGTTGGTGGCTGTGTTTAATGATGCTTGTGAAAATCTAAGGGAATTTAGTCTGTTTGGTTAATTAACCTAACCTTTATGGAAATACTGTTCGAATAGAATTGGCAATACTACAATATATAATGCTGTTCCGTTTGTATATGTTACACTCCGAATGCTTGTCTTAGGAACGAACAGTACTCAAAGTTTTTTTTTTTTAGTCAAGTCCAGCTATTCATTTATCTTCTCCTTCCACCATTTCCTTCCCTTACCCTTTCTTCTTCCTGCTGTACATAATTGGCCGTCCCTTTTCTCCCCCTCCAAATATGTCTGACCTCTTCGTTTCGCCGGAAAAGAAATCTATGGTCCATTTACATTCTCCCCTCCACTGCGCCCAAGTATTCCTGTCTCGCGGCGTCCTCCTCCATCTCTCGGAACTTGTCGGTGATTTCACACCGCTTTGTCTCTCGAATTTATCTCCGTTCTTGCCTTCAACGCATTATGCTTTATCTTCTTATCCGTTCTTCCCTGCCTGTTTCGCCCCTGCGGGCTGTGATACCTATTGCCCCGTTCCTTAGCGTCCCCTTCTCATTCTTTAGAAGACGGTACGAGCGGCGTGAATTTCAAGAATAGTCTCATGAAGGGATAGAAAGGTTTGACCCGAGAAGATTCTGAATTCATGTGTATTCAGCGACTGAATTCCTCGTTTCCGTTCAACCTTAGGGCGGAATACATTCGAAAGAGGGAAATTCCCTTCGGAAAATACGCCGTATCCCCGAATGAGTTCAATTTACTAAATTCTTCCCCTAAAGTTCAGAAGTTTTATGTCTGGTTGGTCCGTTAGCCTTTGTGTCACGACGAATGCGTCGATTGGGAGAAGATCAGGCAGCGTCTGAGTGTGATATTGCACAGCGTATACCTCAGTGGCCCGCATACTTTCACAGAGAGAAATGTGTGAGTGAGTGTGAGTGAATGCGTGTGTTACAGTGTGTTACAGACCTACAGGTTGAATTACTGAAGCCTACTAGGCTTCAGTAGTTCAACCTGATTCACTGACCATTTTCTCAAAGAAAGGGAGAGGCCATCTGTTACAATCTCTTGACGCAGATAATATAAGGACATCACTCCTAACAAAACAGAGACAAAACGAACTGAAAACGCAAAGTTTCCACAGTTGTTGCAGTGGCAGGTTGGAAAATTTGCCAAAGCTCGTGTTATTATTATAATTACAAATATACCATTGTATGTACAGTACAACTGTGGACCTTTTAACCGTTAAAAAAAAAAAAAAAAAGAAAGCCCGACATAGCGTTCTGTTTGCGACATAAAGGGACATCATAACGAAACATGGCAGGCCTAGGATGTGGGAGTACAGACGGATGGGAGTAGGCGTAGGTGGTGTGGGTGTGGGAATTGGATACATGTGTGCATGTGGGAAGGCGGAGTTATGGAGGTTCGTAATAAGGTAAGTATTTTTACACGTCGGTGGTCAGACGTCAACTGAGCGGTTTGCGCAAAAAAAAATAAAATAAAAGAGTAAAAAATGCGCCGAAGATTTTCATCGGCAATATCGCGTTTTCTGTACAGCGTATAATCAAGGCCACCGAAAATAGATCTATCTTTCGGTGGTCTTGCAACCCGCGAAACTTTAACCACGGCCCGGTGGTGGCCTATCCTATATCGTTACTGGAAGCGATTATGGCTAACTTCAACCTTAAATAAAAAAAAACTACTGAGGCTAGAGGGCTGCAATTTGGTATGTTTGATGATTGGAAGGTGGATGATCAACACACCAATTTGCAGGCCTCCAGCCTCAGTAGTTTTTAAGATCTGAGGGCGGACAGAATAAAGTGCGGACGGACAGACAAAGCCGGCAGAATAGTTTTCTTTTCAGAAAACTAAAAATGAAGCAGAATGAGTGGGTCACACACAGTTGACAAATGATTGATGCCCAAAATATAGCATGAAAAACGTTGTCGTCTAGAGCCACCCTGCAATATACCGACATTCTTCCCAGTTCTATGATGACTCGCCCGTTATGAATCATCGAATCATCTCGACTCTAAACGAAAAGGTTTCACTGTGTGCGGTCCACAACCGGTATTTGTGTTTCAACACATTATACATGAAAGTTAAACTTGGTTGTTGTACGTCAAGTATGAGTATTTATTCAAAAGCAGGCAACACACCTTTAAATGATTAATGTGCGTGTAAGAAGAAGCTTTTTCCTTAGGCGAGAATTTGCGTATGAGAACAAACTTCAGGGAAGACGTTAACATAATGAAATGACAGCTTAAACTCTCTCTCTCTCTCTCTCTCTCTCTCTCTCTCTCTCTCTCTCTCTCTCTCTCTCTCTAACTTAAATATCTACGTATATTCTGCGAAAATGGATACTTGTGCATATAGCTATTATTAATTTTAGCTCCTGAAGAAACTCGAATAGACACCATTTTCGAGATAAATGGAAGCAACCTTGGGTCTGGTAAGTACGTGGACAGGTGACCACCAATGAATGCCAAGTGGTAACTTGTTCGGCACACGATTGGTCTCAAGATCAGTGAAGTTAAGCAATGCTGTGTCCGTTTAATATGTGGATGGGTGACGACGATTGAAAGCCATGCAGGCACCACTGACACATTCTCCTGTGATGCTTTGTAAGGATGTGGACAAGGGTAGCAACCACATCCCAAATATCAGTGTTATTCTCACAGGCCTTAGAACTTCGAAATGACCGTCGGTACGTCACAATGAGGCCTGGAAAGTTAATGGGGGAGCGGAAACCGTTCTTCGTCTTTTGCCACATTTTCCTTATACAAATATTTACCTTAACTCTGTTTGCTCTCCTAATCGGCGATCAGGTGATCGAAAGAAAATATGGGACAATAGGAGCGCTAATGAGAGTCGAAGAATGATTAGAGGCTTCCCTTCATCAGCGGAGGGTATTCTCAGCTGAGTCCTTATTGTTATTTCGAAGACTCGACAATGAGACCGACGGTGGGATCTTTGAAATTTTCCTACAAAACCAGCAATAGAAGTAAGAGTGATAATAGCAGTAGTGGAATTTGTAGCTGCGACAATGTGGGTTTTGGTTTTGTGGATGCTTCAGTTTTGATTAAAATGGAAGGCATGCATAAAGGCCGAAATTAACACTCAGTTATACCTGCGCAGTTATGCCTGCACGGTCGGCCTGTGGAGGCAAAACTGAACCCACTAACGTTCAGTTATACCTGCGCAGTTATGCCTGTGCAGGCAAAACTGAACGACTAACGTTCAGTTATACCTGCGCAGTTATGCCTGTCCAAGCAAAACTGAACGACTAACGTTCAGTTATACCTGCGCAGTTATGCCTGTCCAAGCAAAACTGAACGACTAACGTTCAGTTATACCTGCGCAGTTATGCGTGTGCAGGCAAAACTGAACCCACTAACGTTCAGTTATACCTACGCAGTTATGCCTGTGCAGGCAAAACTGAACGTTAGTGGGTTCAGTTTTGCCTGCACAGGCATAACTGCGCAGGTATAACTGAACGTTAGTGGTGGACCTTAAGATGAATCATAACGCTCATACGGCACTTGTACTTCAAGTCACATTTATAAATAGAAATAGTCAGTGTGCATGCATCCATCAAGCATTGCTTACTCATAGTGTGCTGGGAACTTGTTCACCTCTTCTGGGTCGAATGGTTGTTATAGTCTCTCTTCCAAACCAACGCCCATCCCCTGGGGCCTCTGGCGCACGCCTCAGGGCAAAATCACTGGAGGCTTTTCTGGGAAATACTGTACTGACGTAGAAATGAGTTACTGTTCTTAACTGTAGCGGCTTAAGAAGAAGAGGAGCCGTAGGCCTAACGTGTAACTGAGTTGGAAAGGCGATGAACATCTGCCTAGCATTGCCTGTCTCTATTGGAGGACGATCCAGATAGGGTTGCCACCCGTTCTGTAAAATACAGATTCGTTCTGTATTTAAGAGTGAGATGCTGCGTTCTGTATTGAACCAATACAGAACGCCATTTGTTCTGTATTTGGCTGTCAGAACATCATTATTTTAAAATTACATTGGCATATTTTTCAATCAATCTTGCCAGACTGCAAAATTATGCTTTTGTCACTCACTGGTTGCCTTCGGTACGTGTAAAGTACGGGATTAATGAGCGACGCGAGGTCTGTCTCGCACCTCCCTACTCAGCCATAACCCCCCCCTACACACACACACCCCCCACCCCAGCACCAGCCTGGCCAGCGAGAGTAGGGCCGCGTGTCATGTTTTAGTACTCCGGTTGGCTATTAGATGAAATGACTACTTCTACAAGTTCCTCTGGCTCGGTCGAGTCTATTCCTCCTACAAAGAAGCACAGGCGACTTCAAAAATATCGAAATGAGTGGGAGACTGAGTATCCATGGCTCAGCAGTGTTGATAACAGTTTGAAAGCAAATTGTCGAATATGTCGAAGACAGTTTTCAGTTAGCAATGGTGGGTTAAGTGATGTGAAGCAGCATGCAAAAGGAGACCAACACATCCGTTATGCCAAAAGTCAGAAGACTGAGACAGCTATCTCAAACTTTTTGGTTGCTGAGCGGTCAACAGATGCAGATTCGGTAGGCACAAAAATCTTTAATAGTTTTGTTATTAGTTATCATATCATCCACACTTTGCATATTGTTTCTATATTCTTATGGTTATTTATTATTTTTTTTAAATACAAAAACAATACTTTTCCCCGAGTTTATTTTATATTCCAAAGAAAATAAAGATTATAATTCATTACAAAAGGAAAAAAGTTGCTCACTTTCAAATATTATATATATATATATATATATATATATATATATATATATATATATATATATATATATATATATATATATATATACATACCTACCTACCTACCTACCTACCTACATACATACATACACACTATATATATATATATATATATATATATATATATATATATATATATATATATATATATATATATATATATATATATATATACACACACACACAAATATGCATACACACACATACACACAATATTTACCCAAATATTTTAATGGCAAAAGTAAGATGCTTAAAGAAGTTAAAGGTCAAAGTCAGCTTCGTTTTTTTTTTTGTTGATTACAGGAAATGACTGGTTAAGGCTGAAAGTCTGATTCATTAAATAAACCAAACGTGTTTGTCTATAAATAAACAGAGCCTTGAAAACTTATATGCCATGTGTGCAGCTTTGATACCAGGTAAAGCTCCGCGCCTATTTAATTATTTCAGTTATCATCTCCATGTTGTTCCTTCCAGAATTCAGAACCTCTTGATGTGGGTGGGGGGCTTAGGGGTAAGCAGCTGGGCTCTGATGGCTAGTGGATATTTTATTAATTTGGTCTTGGATCTTACTTGCTGATTCTACTAAATTTTGTCAGGCCTTTCTCTCCTACTGGCAATTTTTTCCTTTCTGCTAGGTGCTGAATAACCACAAGGTTCTTGCACCTGGTCCAATTGCCAACTTTTCATACAAATAAATCATCATATTGATTGATTGTAATGTTTAACCAGCCAATTAAATTAGTACAACATGTAACAGTACTATATCCTCCTCTTATAGGTGACAGCTGGGAGCTGGCCCATGTATACCACACTGTGAAGCACAATTTGAGTTACAATTCTGCAGACTGTGGACAGAAGCTATACCAGAAAATATTCAGGGACTCTAAAATAGGAAAGAAAATTTCGTGTGGAAGAACCAAAGCAGAGGCACTAGTAACAAATGTTCTTGCACCCAAGGCAGTGTGTGGCATAATCAATATTCTAACAGCTGGTCAGAAACCCCTCCTATTTTGTATTCAGACAGATGCTTCCAACAAAGGAAACAGGAAAATGTTTCCTCTTGCAGTACAATACTTCACACCAGAGGATGGAGTCCAGAACAAGATAGTTGATTTTATAGAGAATCCTGACGAATCTGCTGAGGGGATTGTGAGCTGTATTGTACATTCACTAGAGAAACTAGGCCTGTCATTGAATCAAGTGTCTGCCTTCAGTGCTGACAATACCAATGTGAATTATGGAATTCATAATTCTGTCTACACCAAATTGTGTAAGGCACAGAAGCATCTTCTTCAAGGAAACTGCCATGCACACATAGTACATAACACAGTTAAACATGCATTGGACAACTTATCTGTAGACGTTGAGAACGTGGTGCTGAAGATATACAGTTTCTTCTCCTCTTCTGCAAAAAGGAGGGAATCCCTAAAGGAGTTTTGTGTATTCTGTGAAGTGGAATTCAGAGAAATGCTGCGTCACATCACAACCAGATGGCTGTCACTGAATCCAGCCATCTCCAGGGTTTTGCAAAGTTGGACTGCTCTGAAGTCATATTTTATCAGTCTTGGGAATGAATGTCCCAGGCAGATCAGAACCATACTGAAGCTTCCTTTGGATGCAGATGAGGTGAATGAACAAGAAGCAGACGTCATTCAAGTATACCTTCTTTTCTGTAACAACATATTGTCCATCTTTGAAGATGTCGTCAGAAACTTGAAAAAACGAAACAACTGTCATTGACCTCTGCCCCATTATGAAGGCTTTCAGGAACAAGCTCATGCAAAGAAGAAAGGATAGTTTCTATGGCTACCTGACAAAAGTAAAGCTGCAGCAGCTTTCTTCATCAGAAGCAAACACTGCAAACGCAGATTTTCAAGCATTCCTTAGTACTGCCATCACATATGTAGATAAGTGGTTTGACTTTTCAGAGGAAAATTGGCTGTCCTTCCTCCATCCTCTTACTCAAAACTGAGATACACTTTTCTGATATGGAGAAACTAGTTGAGAAACTCTGAATTGATCACCAGACTCAGTGTCAACATGGATGAGCTGTATGATGAATTAAGTTATTAATGTAATTCTGGAAAGGCTAAAGGAGGAGAAGACTGGAAGTCCAAAGACACAGCTGGCAGGTGGATGGCTGTCTTCCAAACCTCTGACCAGACTCCCCTCCCTAACATGCTGTGTGTCCTCTCTTACATACTGAGTGTGCCAGCTTCAACGGGTTATGTTGAAAGGATATTCTCAATTATGCAAAACAAGTGGACTGACACCAGGAATAGGTGCTCCATTGAGCTCATTAAATCCGAACTCCTTGTAACCCTTAATTTCGAACAGAGTTGTGCTGACTTTCTCACAACCATTGAGCAGGATAAAGGCTTCTTGCTGCAGCAAGGAGCAACACAAAATATTCATGGAAAAGTAGGAATCCTGGGAATGACCAACATGCTTGGTGTATTTCCTTGATTCACTGAAAGTTTGTATGGTGTTACTTTTAAATGGCTATTTGTATTGTAG